>NW_020837962.1:5603155-5812447 GCF_003676395.1 Aethalodelphis obliquidens | reverse complement strand
GCCTCTCACTGTTGTGGCCTCTCCCGTTGCGGAGCACAGGCTCTGGATGCGCAGGCTCAGCGGCCATGGCTCACGGGCCCAGCCACTCCGCGGCATGTGGGATCTTCCCGGACCGGGGCACGAACCCGTGTCTCCTGCATCGGCAGGCGGACTCTCAACCACTGAACCACCAGAGGAGCCCTGGAATTTGGATTTTGACGGATAACTAATGTATTAGTCAGGGTTCTCTAGAGCAAAAGAACCAGCAGGATATATATATATATATATTTTTAATATTTTAAAATTTATGTATATAATTTATATACAAATTTTAGTAATATATTACATGACATATCTGATATTATAATATACTATTATTATATACTTATATTTTATATACTTTATATATAAGTATAGTATTAGTATAAGTATAGTATAGTATATATATAATATATACTTTATGTATTATATATTTGTTATACATTATAGTTATAATATATAAATTAAATATATAATTATATAAACATATAATGTTAAGTATAACAACTATATATAATATATAACTTTACATATACCTATATAATTTATATAGGATAATACCATATATTAACATATATTACATATATATCAATAAAGGAGATTGTTTTCGAGGGATTGGCCCACACAATTATGGGGGCTGACACGTCCCATGGTCTGCTGTTTGCAGGCTGGGGACCCAGGGAAGCTGGTGATGTCATTCAGCCTGAGTCCAAAGGCCTGAGAATCAGGGGAGCTGACGGTGTAAACCCAGTCCCAGGGCCAGGAGAAGGTTAGGTAAGACGTTCCAACTCAAACAGTGAGGTGGGAAAAAGGGGCTATAGAAGAATTTTAAGTGCAGGTGTGATGTGACCAGAGTTGAGTTTCATAAAAATGAGTTCCCAGTGGGGATAATGGTGCCTTGGATCGAGGGTCACTATTCAGAGCAGCCGAGGTCGGGCTCAGAACCCTTCAGAGCTTGTGACCAAGGTCTCTTTTCCTTTCCTCAGCCGGCAGTCACAGTCTGGGGCTGGGGGTGGGGCTCAGACTTGCCAAGGAGATCTTCAGGTTTCTAGAACCCCAGGCCAATGGCTGCCAGGGCAGAATGTGGTAGGGCTCTAAGACTGGTCTAATTACCCTGCCCGACAGAGCTGCCCCTGGCAGTGAATTCTCTCTTCCTTAGCTGGCAGAGTCTTCTTGGTACAAAAAGGTGTTTATGGTCCCCTTTGTTAGAAAGGCATTTAGAGGCTGTGAGTTGACGAGGCTGTGCGTTGACAAGGCAGGCATCCTGAGACGTGACTTTCCTTTTCATCTAAAGTTAAGGACCTTCTTCCCAGTCACTTCATCGTTGGTTTTGTTGATGAAAAGGGGAAAGTGATCAATATTTTTGCCTTCTAGGATCTCTGACCTTTGCAAACAAGGACGCTGAGGTACATGTTTCAGTAAACGGTAGGCCCTAAAATAACCCCTGGTCAGGGTCCTGCTGAATGAATGACCAGAGTGCTTCTCACATACTATGTGGCCCTGGGCAAAGTCCTTAACTTCTCCAGGCCTCAGCTGCTTAGTCTGTGAAATGGGAATACAAACACCCCCCCCCACACACACACACATACTCTGAGAGTTGTGAGGATGAGATGAGCCCTGATCTAGTCTCCTGTTAGAACTGCATTGTCCAAGGTGGTAGCTACTGGCCATGTGTAGCTATTTAAATTAAAATAAATTAAAATGAAATACATTTTAAAAGTTAGTCCCTCAGTCACAGGAGCCATATTTTTTCTATTCATTTTTAATTTAATTTTATTTTTTAACAATTTATTTTATTGAAGTATAGTTGATTTACAATGTTGTGTTAATTTCTACTGTACAGCAAAGTGATTCAATTATACATATATATGCATTCTCTTTCATATTCTTTTCCATTATGGTTTATCACAGGGTATTGTATATAGCTCCCTGTGCTATGCAGTAGGACCTTGTTGTTTATTCATCCTATATATATAAAATAGTTTGCATCTGCTAATCCCAAATTCCCAGTCCATCCCTCACCCCCACCCCTGTCTTGGCAACCACAAGTCTGTTTAGTATGATAATCTCTAGGTCCATTACAGGGGACATATTTTAAGTGCTCAATAAACTTATGTTGCTGGTGACTATGGTTTTGCGAAGCACAGATACAGAACATCTCCAGAACTTTCGCTGCAGAAAGTTCTATCAGATGGCATTGTTTTAGAGGAGGGCACCGATGGTATATTCTTTGTGGACCAACAGGTAGGCACTGGGGACTTGTTCAAGGGTGAAAATAAAAATGGTTCTGGGTCAGAGACGCAAAAGACACAACTGCTCAGCGAAAACACTTGACTTATTTGAAAAAGGTGGAAGAAAACCCCCAAACCTTTTCAAGCTGGCACAATTCCTGGGCAAGCGTGTCACCGATCTCTGCCGGCAGAAATGCTGGGGCAGTGCAGAGCATCAGTGCATACGATATCCACGTTATTACCAGATAAATTCATTAGGATGGATGCGATCACAGTGAATACCAAATGAAGTGGCAGTGGCAGGACAAGCAATTAAAATGTTACACAAACAATGCTCACCGGGCGGTACACCTCCCTCTGGCTCCCTTTGCCTGTCTGCAGGCGTCACGTGGCAGGCAACTCATCTGAGCGGTGGCCACTGAAATGTCACAGCTCCTTTAGAAGGGGTCACTGCAGCGTAGAGACTGGTGGGGGCTTGAAGATATTTGGCAACAAAAGGGCCCAAGGAATTTGGATCTCAGCCTCTGGGTCTGTAGCAAGAAGGCTGTGGCTGTCAAGGGCAATTATGACCCCTTGCACTGGCACAGGATTTATCGTCGCAAATGTTCCGGTCATACGTTTCTCTCATTTGATTGCCAGCTACCTTTAGGGTTTTGGTGAGAGATAAATCCGAGAGAACTCTGAAAGCTGAAAGTGCTTGGAGACAATTCATTTTGTTCCCTACGTTTCAATTCTGGTTGCATCACTAGGCAGCTGGGAGTTCTTGGGCAAAGCGTTAGCCTCTCTGAGCCTGTTTCCTTATCTGTAAAATTCTTGCCTCAAAGTGTGGGTAGGTTGGAGATACTATGCTGGCACCCAATAAGAGCTCAGCGAGTGGTAACTGAATATTTTTAGCTTATGGAGGCTGAATGGATGGACATTTTCTGAGAACCTACTATGTAACAGGCATGGGAGTGATACCAAGATGGATAAGATGTGGTTCTTGTCATGTGCAGGAATCAGCAGTACGTAATTAATTACAGTATTCAGTGATCAGGACAGGGATGGATAAAGGTGTTTACAGGGTGCTATGGAAACACAGAGATGCACTTTTCTCCTAGGGAAGGCGGGAGGTGTCATCTGAGCTGGACTGTGAAAGAGTTGGCACTTGCTAGGAACACTTGGGGAGGGCATTGCAGAGGGATGGACGAATAGCACTGAGAGGGTGCAGAGGTGAGAATGCTTTCTGCTTTCAGAAAACTTGAGCTGGTCTGGTGGGTCAAGACCAGGGGGTACATATGGGGAGGGCTGGGAGATGAGGCCAGAGGACAAGGAAGGGGTCGTGAGTCAGAGTGAGGCGTCTGCATCAGGCTAAGAACTGTGCTTTCATTGATTATCGATGGAGGACTACGTTAGTTCTATGAAAACATTAAAAAATTACACCCCAAATTAGCATCTTAAAATATCAGTAAACCGGGCTTCCCTGGTGGCGCAGTGGTTGAGAGTCCACTTACCGAGGCAGGGGACACGGGTTCGTGCCCCGGACCGAGAAGATCCCACATGCCGCGGAGCGGCTGGGCCCGTAAGCCATGGCCGCTGGGCCTGCGCGTCCGGAGCCTGTGCTCCGCAACGGGAGAGGCCACAACAGTGAGAGGCCCGCGTACCGGAAAAAAAAAAAAATATATATATATATATATATATATATATATCAGTAAACCTTTATTATCTCACAGTTTCTGAGAGTCAGGAATTTGGGAGCGACTCAGCATAGTTGTTCTGGTTTAGGGTCTCTTAGGAGGCTGCAGTGAAGATGTCAGCTGGGCTGCAGTCATCTGAAGGCATGACTGGGGTGTTAGGGTCCACTTCCAAGATGGCACCCTCACATGGCTGGCAAGTTGGTGCCGGCTGGTGGCAGGAGGGCACAGTTCCTCTTTACATAAACCTTCCCATTATGGTTGCTCGGGAATCCTTATAACATGATGTCCGACTTCCCCCAGAGCAAGTGATCCAAGAGAGAGCAAGGCAGAAGCGGCAATGTCCTTCGTGCCTTAACACTAGAAGTCACACATTTCTGTAATATCTTTTTGGTCACCGCTCAGCCTATCCAATGTAGGAGGGGGCTACACAAGTGTGACCACCAGGAGATGAGAATCCCCGGGACCATCTTGGGGGCTGGCTGTCTTTCCAGGTAGTTGAGGGGTTACATCATTGGTCCCTTTTTAACCAATGAGGAGACTGAGGCATGAGGTTGAGTGCCTGACCCAAAGATCACGCAGCGAGATGAAACATTGGCATTGCTTGGTACCTTGCTGCCTCCTGAAGAGCTTTCTTCCATTCAAAACTATTTCATTAGGGTTTCTGAAAGTATCGCTGGAATAGCAGAGAACTCTGAATTCCTTGTGGGGAGTAACTAGGAAAATTTACACTTAGAGCGGAAACTAAACCCAAGAGAAACCCTTCCACCCAGAACCTATTGTTCAGGTAAAAACATACTGTTAGGGTTGCAAGGAGGCTGGTCTATCGACTAATATTTGTTTATTACAGTTTATTAATGTGGGTTTTCAGGAAGTTCATGATTAAAGTAGAAAAATAATCTAATGATCTATGTCTATAGCTATAGATAGATGGATGGATGGGTAGATAGATAGCTGATGGATAGGTATGTCGGTGGGTCAATGAATGGTTGAATGCTAGTGTAAGGCTACCAACTTCCTTTTGGGAAGGACTATTCTTTATTTTGAGGTTAAGCTCTTTCTGAATAATACTTAAAAAGATAAAAACAAGTCCCACACCTTGGAGTTGCCCTTGACTTCTCTCTTTTCCTCATACCCTATATTTGCAAAATACCCAGAATTTGGCCACTTCTCGCCATCTCTTGGACTACCACCCTGGTCCTGGCCACCAGCATCTCTTGTCTGGATTCTTAGAGTGGGCTCCTCCCTCGCCTCCCATTGTTCTGTTCTCCACAGCTGCCCGAGGGAACACATGAAAGCGTAAGCAGGTCACACTGTTCCTAGGCTCAAACTCCTCCAACAGCTCCCGGCTCAGAATAAACGCCCAATCCTTACCACTGTCTAGCCGGCCTCATGGGGCCCCGCCCCCTGTTTTCTCTCTGACTCTCCCCTCCTTCATCCGCTCTGGTCTCTGCTGGTCCTCACACACTCTCCTAATCTGTTTCCTCTTCAGCATCTTTGCTGTTTCCTCTGCCTGACATGTTCTTGGCCAGATTTCTGCAAGACCCACTCTCCCACTTCTCGGTGAAGACTCCTCTGGCCACGTTACCTAAAATCCTCCAGCCCACAACTGTGTTTTGTTCATGGCTATAAGCCCCAGCTTCTGGAAGAAGCCCTCAGTAATTATTTGTTGAATAAATGAACAATGAATAGCAGTCAAGGCCATTCCATTCATCATCCCATTTAATCTGGGAAAGTAGGTATGATTTATAACTGTCCTCATTTTATAGATGGGGAGACTGACAGTCTAGGAAGTTTCATTGGTTTGCTTGGTCCATGGTTGAGCTGAGGCTGAAACCCAAGCCCGTCTGTCTCCAAGGCCAATATGCTCTTTGCCTCTCACTGGCCTGTGTGAGGCGGACCTTCTGCCCTTGGACTTTGAGGATTCTGGAATGCCAACTTCAAACTCTAATTTTTCACCAAATAGACTGAGTCATCAGAGAGGTGACATTAGAGGCAGCAGAAAGTATAGAAAGCTATTAATTTTTTCTTTCCCCTTTTTTTTTTTTTTGCGGTACGTGGGCCTCTCACTGTTGTGGCCTCTCCCGTTGCGGAGCACAGGCTCCGACGCACAGCCTCAGCAGCCACGGCTCACGGGCCCAGCCACTCCGCGGCATGTGGGATCTTCCCGGACCGGGGCACGAACCCGTGTCCCCTGCATCGGCAGGCGGACTCTCAACCACTGCGCCACCAGGGAAGCCCTCTTTCCTCTTTTTATTCCACAATATTGTGTTTCTTTTTGAAAGTCCTCTCACTGGCCTTTAATAATGGCCTCTCCCCGACCAAGTCACTCCACACACTCTTGTAGAATCCTTGCTGGCTAAGAGCTATCAGCTCCAGCTGCCTCGGGACTCTCTGGGAGAAAACTGACTTCTCTTAGTTCTGCTTGGAGGTGACAAAGCCATTCAGAGTCTCTCTAGACAGTAGAGGTGACTAAAAATAACTGAGCTGCAGTTTTCTTCACTTTTCATTTTAAAGAAAACATGATTGTATTCTAGAAAGAGTTTCAAATGGAGGGGAAAAGACTTTCCTAATTCTTCCATGTGTCTCAGCAGACACGTTGAATCGTGAGCATCTTCCAAATTATCCAAACCTCTCCCTATGACAGGACTTGATGAAATTTTGGTTGAGGTGCATCAGGGAGAGAGACAGGCATAAAAGACCACACACACACACACACACACACACACACACACACACACACACTCACAGAGCCTGGAACTTACACCTAAGCCACGTGGGAGTTAAGACTGGTCTTACCTGACAGATGATTCCCCATGAAGAGAGTAGGGAGATAACCACTTAATAAGCAATTAATAATAGTTTTCATCAGGAATCAAGACCTTCACATTCATCACCTCACTTAATCTGGCAAGGTAGTTAGTATTTATTACTATCCCCATTTTACAGATGGTAAAACTGAGTCTAGAGAGGTTAATTGCTTGGTCCAATCTGTGGCTGATTTGCAATTCCAAGGTTCCACTCAGTCAGGGGAAGCCCCCAGTCCATAAACCTCTTCTTCATGTGTGAGTGTCAGCTTTGTTACAGGTTCATTCTCTTGGGTTTGCAACCTGGTTCTCAGCCTGGGGAGTTTTTACACAATGCTGATGCTCAGGCCCCAGCCTCAAGGGTTTTGATTTAATTGATGTCGGTGGGGCGTCAGTTTAGGATTCCAATGTGCAGTCAGTGTCGAGATGCATTGGGTTAAGTCTTTGCAGACTTGGAGAATCCCGCAGCGAGATGCAAATACTCAGTCAGCTGTGCTCTATTAAACCATGAGCAGGCGGTAATGTTACACCTTGCACTGAGCTGCAGCAGTGCTGGCAAGGAGCACACTTGGCTCTGCGTCTCTTCCCAGAGCCCTGATGGGTGGCCCTTTAAGAATAACGATGGCCCCTGTGGCTTGGCATCACCCAGGAGTGATGGAAAGAATGTTCTTCTCCTGCCTTTCTGCTTTTTATTTTAAAAAAAATTCACTTCATGTTTTCCCAAGTTAGGAAGATGAGCACAGAAAGATAGACCAGAAGGTAAAGATTTCTCCAGGAAACCAAGGAAGTGATGTTGGAATAGCAAGGAGAGAGTCAGAACCTGGGGGCTCCTGGGTGGGCACCAAACCACATTGGAAAAAATGATGCAGAGAGTTGAGTCAGGGGCCCCCAAAGACACAGAGAAAGAGAACTCTGGCAGGGCAGGGGCCATTGGTCTTGGTTTCACTGTATTTCCAGCTCCTGGGGGCAGTGCCTGGTACACAGCAGGTGCTGCATCAATATTTGTTATATTAATGATGAACGCACTTAAAAAAAACTATGGTTTTTCAAGAGCTTGTCATGAGTGGCCTCTAGGACTTTCCTTCTTGATTCTTCTGGATATCAGGATAAGGATGATACAGAAGTGGAATATAGCTCTATGGCTGGGAGGTGCTAAAAAGAGTGGAAATACATAACTTCCGGGCATCACTAAGGGCCAGGAACATGACGGCATTTAAGACGCAGGAGCTGGGAACCCTTGCACCTATACTCAGCCTTGCTCTGAGCGTGGCTTCAGGAAAAGACGAGATAAGATTGCCCCAGGGGCTGCACACTGTAGGACCATGCAGAGAATCTAGTCTGCAGATATTTTGTTTGGGTTGCCAATTTATTAATGTTATTTTAAATTCGTTACCAACACTTAAAAATTGGGAGATTTCCTTTAGAAGTCTAGATTTCTGGCTTCTCTTGAAAATTCAGAAGCTCTAGCAGCCCTGGGTCGGAATTCCCACTGGCAGTAATTGGCTATTATGGAATAGCTGCTGCCCCCTTCAGACAAATGGGATAGGCCCCCTTTCTTTGCCTTGACATCTGCCCAGGGGCTCTGCCAAGTATTATTACCAACCTGGCCCCTGTAGACATCTGAGTTTGATGTTCCCTATGTTGTTCCTTTGCTTCTGACTGCCAGGTACATATCCTGGGCTCCTTTTCTCACTGAGCATTTGACACCTCAGCCAGCCTGTTTCTCAGCATCTCCAGGTGATTGTTTCACATTCAACCCAGGCTGCATCTGACACATCTCATCTGCCCGTTGTGACAGGTACTGCTGGATTGCTGGGTTTTTATTCCCAGCAAACATTCCCTCTTTTTCATTTTTTTTTTCTTGCAAAAGGAAGAGGCAATGTGTTCAGCCTCAGGGGATGAATCACAGTTGGTCCAAGTTATTTGTGGAAATTCCAATTCATTTTGCTTGGGATTGGTTTTGGGGTGGGCATGTGACCCAGTTCTGGCCAATGACATCTAAGGAGAAGTTCTACCAGGAGTTTCCGGCAAAGATTTTTCTCCCTCATAAAAGAAAGATTCCTTCTTTTTGGAAAACAGTCATGTGGAGATGTGATACTTGGAGTTGTGGCAGCTGTGTTGTGACCATGAAGCAAGACCTCATTCTCACACTGAGAATAACAGAAGACAGGAAGATCCAGGGACCCTCATGATATCACTGAGCTGCTGCTAGGTTTCCTTATTATGAGCTTATTTTGCAAGCCACAAATGCACTTATGTTTCAAGATAATGTTGGGATTTTAAAAACAATTAATTAAAGCCAAACACATTTCTAACCCATACATTTCTCTCACCATGTGGATTGTAAGCTCCATGAAGGCAGGGCTGCATCTGTTTGTTCACTAGTATGTATGTCAGTATACTCAAGGCTTAGCACCGTGTCTAGTAATTTCAGAGTAGTAAATATGAGGTGAGGAATATATTTGACCTCATTTTACGGGTGAGAGTTCTGCGACTTAGAGGGGAGAAATTACTTGCCTATATTCCCAGCGATAGTCACAGATGGGAAATTGTGGAGTCTGGATGGTCGGAGTCGAAAATCCATACTCTGTGGACTCTGATCCATGCACTAAGCTCTACCGCCTGCCATCCTCAAGGGGCGGTGTAACGTCTGCAGCAAATGACATAGCTCCGATAGGTTTTGCCTTGAAAAATACAACAGATGACAGAACTATCCAGCAGAATTTGGTTCCCTTGAGCCCTGATTCACAGATGCTATTTTGCTGCCATTTATGGGTAGAGCCATAAAAATTAGCATCATGGAAACTGACAGTTAGAAGGAAACTTTGGCATCCATCCCTTTTAGCTGCCAGCCTAGGAACCCATGCTGTGGCAGCTCGAACATGGGCCTCGGAGACCAGTAGGCTTGATTTCAAAGTCCAGCTCTGCCACTCACAAGCTGTGTGACCTTTTGAGGCTTGGGTGAAAAGGCAGGGTAGTTATCGTGAGATAACATACGGGAAATGTTTTCTTTGCACAGTACTCAGCACGTAGTAGGCACTCAGCAAACATTTCTGCCCATGCCACTCTTCTGTCTCAGTTCTGAGGTCAACTCTAAGTCAGGTTTTTATGTGTATAAAAGTTATTTTATTTTTTGTATAAGGCCAATGCGAAAGGGATGTGGAAAATTTTATTGAAGATTTCATAACTCTTATTTCTGGGTTCTGTGCCAGAGAAGTAAACCTCAGTTCTTCCCGTTGTGCCAGAGAAAGAACTAGAACCACCTTCCACCTAATGCACAGTAAAGCTGAGAAATTTTATGACTTAATTAAAAGCTGCAGAATATCTTCTTATCTGCAGATGAACGACATTTAAATAGAAACTCATGTTCAGTTATTTCATTACCTGGTTAGGTAATATGCCTCCAAACAGCATGCCTTAGTAATTACTTTTCTTAAATACCCTGTTTACTGATTGTCTTATAACCGGATGATACACATACATAATTTTATATTTGCGGATACGTGCTCTTTCCTGACAACTTGAACATCTAAATTAGGCAGCGCAAAATCAGATAATTGCAGAGAAACATTTCTTGTCTGGCACATGATATCTGCAGGTAAATAGCATAATTTTGTGCTATCTGTTTGGAATCAACTGAAGGTGGACGTCCGGATGTTTATCAGTTACACTTCCAACATCTTCTCATTTTTAAAAGTGAAATTCAAAGTTAAAGAAAATCTTCTAGCTTTGACAACTCTCATCAACTGTCTGTGCCCTTGTTGTCATAAGCTGATGTTCTCGGAGCCTCTGGGTACAGGTGAGCATGTTTAACTACAGTAGCTACTGAAAGAAAAAAAAAAGACAATCCAGCAAGTTTTTGCATCTCTCTCCTTGGGATAACAGATCTGGCCAATGAGATTGGCATATGACTCAGGTCTGGCCAATCATTGAACTCTATTCCTCAGGCATCGGTAATTGGCTCAGTGGGTGAGCATGGGACCTTAGCAGAGTCAATGGACATTCTTTCCTGGAATTGATGCTGAAGGAAAGACAGTCTTGTTTCTGGTGGAAATACCAAGGAGTAAGTTGTAGGGGCTAGCAGGTATCGTTTTTTCCTGTCATGTAGAGAAGACCCATACTGTAGTGGAAGTTAATGAAGCCAAGGAGATAAAATGGAGGTGAGATGTTGATGAGGGAAGGAGAGAGAGAGAGAGAGAGAGAGAGAGGTGCTTTGCAGTGTCAAAGCTCAGTCCCATTACCTGCGGGCTTCATTCCTATAGCTCTTCTTTCTCTTTCCAAAGTATCCTTTCTAAGCCATGTGAACCAATAAATTCCGTTCCCCTGAGGATAGTTTGAGTTTAGTTTTGGTACCATTTCCCGCAACAAAAAGTTTCGGCTTCTCTCACAAGTTTCCCTATGCATTTTGAGGGTGAATAGACACTCCCTGCCCTCTGTTCTCTAGGAGTGATCTGTCCTGAGTACAGTGATCCAGGAGATCTTTGTGTGGCCTGTGAAAAGGCAGAATTAGTTATTTCTTACTCATTTTATGAGTGTCCTCGGCCACCCCTAGGGATGGAGACTGAAGGACAAATGTGACAACTGGGCAGATTTTGGTAAGGCCATTTCTTTTCTTACAAGTCTTGCTGGATATATCAAGGGCTTCACACATGATCCTATCCTTCTCTACTCTAAAAATAGCATAAGATGGAACAAAGATTTCTCAGTAAAGATGCAGAGCCAGGTTCTATCATACTGATCAGCTGGAAGCAACCCAGGGACCCACAATCTGGACAAAATTTAATTAATTGTGGTTCCTCCATATATGGCGTCTAACTTGTCCCATGAAGAGTTTGAAATAATATTGTACATATTTTTGCTACAACATTAAAAACATTTTTTTATTGGAGTATAGTTGATTTACAATATTGTGTTCGTTTCAGATGTACAGCAAAGTGAATCAGTTATATATATATACATATATCCACTCTTTTTTAGACTCTTTTTTTTGCTACAACATCGAATGCAACTATAGGATGGCGAAATTGTGAAAAACACTCTGTAAATTATGTAAAGAACCCTAAGTACAAAACCTGGAAAGAAATATGCCATCCTTTGACTCTGACTGGATGATGGGATTGAAGGGCATGTTCATATACTGGATAATGTATTACTTTTATAATCAGAAAAATGAAATAAAACAAAATATAATATAGCAAAACAGATCTGGTTTGACTGCACTCTATCTTCTCTCTGATTGAACAAAGATGTTTGACCGCTTGCACTTTTCACTTGGCCATGGGATCTGGGAAATTCAATACGCACTGTGACCTTGTAGCAAGCTCCTTGACAATTCTCTTCTGGGTCTTTCCCTTATACGTGGAAATATGCATTCCTATGTGAGTACCATTCAGAAATGGAAGGAGAGTAGAAAGGGCCATCGATGTGATATTGAGTGTGAAGGGACTAGGTAATTTTGGGAGCTGCTTTGCTGGAGGTGGGAGTGGGTGCAGGAAGCTCCTTGGACTGAGCAGTGGGAGACATGTTTCCAGGATAGAGCCTGAAGAGGATGCCAAAATATCCCTCCATCCTTCCAGTATGCAGAACGCTGATTTCATAGAGAGGATGTGAGTTGAAGACAGAAGGTTCAGATGAGTGACAGCAGGAGCTGCAGCATCATAGAACCATTCCCAGCCTGGCCAAGTGCTCCCCCACTTACTCTCTCCTTCATCCAGCAAATATTGACTAAAACATCTCTTATGTACCAGGGACGGTGCTTGGCGTTGGGTTACAGAGGAGTGAAGCAGCCAACATCCTGCGGGGCCTATGGGTAAAGCAAGCCTCTGTAGAAATCAGTTGATCCGCCAGCACTAACAGAAATATAAAGTGAGCCACAAATGTAATTTTAGATCCTTACAGAATTATATAATTTTATACAGTAACAAATTTTCTTAATCACATGAAAAAAGTAAAAAGAAACAGATGAAATTTAAATAATGTATTTTATTTAGCTTGATATATCCAAAATATTATCATCTCCACATGGAACCAACATAAAAGGTTTCCAACGAGGTATCGTTCATTTTTTTTAAAATAGTTTTTTTTTTTTAAATCGACATTACAGTATGTCCCCGACATATGAATGAGTTCCGTTCTGAGAGTGCGCTCATAAGTCCAATTTGTTCGTAAGTCCAACAGTGTTAGCCTAGGTACCCAACAAACACAATCGGTTATATAGTACTGTACTATAATAAGTTTATAATACTTTTCACGCAAGTAATACATAAAAAACAAATACAAAAAATAAAGAAAACATTTTTAATCTTACAGTACAGCACCTTGAAAAGTACAGTAGTACAGCTGGCACACAGGGGCTGGCATCGAGTGAACAGGCAAGAAGAGTTACTGACTGGAGGAGGGACAGGAGGTGGGAGGTGGTAGAGCTGAAGGATCGTCAGGAATAGGAGGCGGAGGGCAAGCTGCAGTTCCGCTCACGGCTGATGCTGATGGCACAGGTTCTGGTTCCCTGCTGGATTCAATTCTATCTACGCTCTTGAAAAAACGATCCAGTGATGTCTGGCTAGTAGCTCTTTTTTTTCTTGTCATAGATGACACGGTAGCACCGGATTGCATTCTGAACAGCTGCTGCCACCTTCGTGTACAGTTCTACGTTCGCGTCCTGTGCCTCAAAAGCTAACAGTGCCTCCTCAAATAGAATTAACTTACGTGGTTGGACATGTGAACGCACATTCGCATTTTTGAAAGTTTGCAACTTGAAGGTATGTAGGTAGGGGACTTACTGTATTTTTAGAATAGTTTTAGGTTCACAGCAGTCTTGAGAGGAAGGTGCAGAGAGTTCCAATTTACCCTCTGTCTCCGCACATGCATAGCCTCCCCCATTATCAACATCCCCTGCATTTGTTACAACTGATGAACATGCATGGACACATCATCATCATCCAAAGTCCATAATTTACAAGGGAAAAAGCAGTGAGAGACAGAGAGAGGGAGAGAAGGAGAAAGCGAGAAAGATGCTACACTGCCAACCTTGACGATGGAAGAAGGGGCCACGAGCCAAAGGATGCAGGTGGACTTTAGAAGTTGGAAAGAAAAGGAAAGAGATTTCCCCTAGAGCCTCCAGGAGGGATATAGGTTCGTCAACATCTTGATTTTAGCCCGGTAAGACCCATTTCAGACCTGCGACCTCCAGAACTGTAAGATAATAAATTTGTGTTGTTTTTAAGCCACTAGGTTTGTGGTACTGTATTATGGCAGCTATGAGAAATGAAGACACCAACCAAGCCTTTGAATAATGGAGGCATGAGGCTTCTTTGCTCCTGGAAAGACTTTATTTTCTAAATCTAACTCTTTTTGAGGTGACAGAGTGTTTTCTTTTTTTAAAAAATTATTAATTAATTTATTTATTTTTGGCTGCGTTGGGTCTTTGCTGCTGCACGGTCTTTCTCTAGTTGCGGTGAGCAGGGTCTACTCTTCGTTGCGGTGCGTGGGCTTCTCATTGCTGTGGCTTCTCTTGTTGTGGAGCATGGGCTCTAGGCACGTGGGCTTCAGTAGTTGTGGCATGCAGGCTCAGTAGTTGTGGCTTGCGGGCTCTAGAGCTCAGCCTCAGTAGTTGTGGCGCATGGGCTTAGTTGCTCTGTGGCATGTGAGATCTTCCCAGACCGGGGCTCGAACCTGTGTGCCCTGCATTGGCAGGCGGATTCTTAACCACTG
Organism: Aethalodelphis obliquidens; assembly: GCF_003676395.1. NCBI lineage: Eukaryota > Metazoa > Chordata > Mammalia > Artiodactyla > Delphinidae > Aethalodelphis > Aethalodelphis obliquidens. The sequence goes on along the minus strand of NW_020837962.1, from coordinate 5,798,008 downwards.
CGCCACCAGGGAAGTCCAGAGTGGGTTTTTTAAAAGGGAAAAAGTCTTTTTTTAAAAAAAAAAATTATTTATTTTTTTGGCTGCATCGCGTCTTAGTTGTGGCATGCGGGATCTTTTGTTGTGGCGTGTGGGCTTCTCTCTAGGTGTGGCACGCGGGCTCCAGGGCATGTGGGCTCTGCAGCTGTGGTGCGCGGGCTCCAGGGCGCATGGGCTCTGTAGTTTGCGGCACACGGGCTCTCTCATTGAGGCGCACGAGCTCAGTAGTTGTGGTGCGGCAGGGATCTTAGTTCCCACATCCCTTGCACTGGAAGACAGATTCTTTACCACTGGACCACCAGGGAAGTCCCTAAAAAGGGAAAAAGTCTTAAGGATTGGATGAGATGGAAGTGGCTCCGGGGGTAGTGATGGGGTTGGTGCCCCTGGATGAGAGAGGGGACAGGGTTTGAGGGCAATTCCGTGGGTGGTGAAGATCTGTGACCCCCTCAGGTTGCCTGTGCAAGGGTGAAAGATGAGAGAAGTGTTGAGAGCCTTTGTGGCCGGACTTGTGGTCTGTGAGAGGGGACCTCTGGCAATGGCTGCTTTGAGCCCATTGAGGCATCAGTATCCAAAGATCACTGAGAACAGCGTTCAACGAGCATCACAAAACAAAAAAATTGGCACTGGTTTTCAAACCCACGTCCTTCTCAGGTCCATGCCTCTCCTGCATTCTCTGGGCACCAAGTAACTTGGAGGATTTCACGGAGTGGAGGGACAGCAAAACATGACTGAGACTTCATTTCTCACTACCTCGGCAAATGGAACTGAGTCTGATTCAATTTGATTTGGAAAAAATAAAATTTTTTGACCGGTTTGCCCCCGAGGGTTGCAGAGCATTTCTGAACCTGATTTTGACATTATTTCCTGTCTGCCAAGCATCTGTCTTGATAACCCGACGGCCAGGAGAGTTAGAAAGGGCATCCCTGTTTTGCTGTTTCAGCAGAAGTGCTAGCAAGGAGGAGGGATGCATTGGAGGGAACTGATGGGCCTTTGAACCAGCATTTATTGGAATAAGAAGGAAAGGAGTGGATTCCAGCAAGAGGATGGAGCCCTTTGAAGGAGTTTTGAAGTTGGGGTCCAGTACCCCAAGCACCATGTATACTTCCTGGCTGTGTGGCCTTGGACAAATCATACCACCTCTCTGAGCTTCTGCTTTCTTTTGTGCAGAATAGGTGTAATAAGAGGATCAGGTTCCCTAGGAAACAGACTCTGAGGTGGAGATTTGCCTGGAGGTTTATTGGGGAGAATTTTAGGGCTCAGCACTTGCTGGGGGGTAAAGGAAGAAGGATCTGGCAGCAGGAGTTGAACTGTTAGGCGGCTACAGCCGGTACCTCAGGAGATTACAGCATCACTGTAACTGAGCAGGACCCTGTGGGGCTTTCCCAGGGCAGACCCCTTCCCCATACCCTCTGCGTTAGCTCTTCTCTGAAGTATCAGATAATAGTATCTGACGCATATTTCCTGAGTTGTTTTACTTATGCTAAAACCACCACCAAATGGAAGAAATTAACTACTTGATGATCATGAGCACGTAGCCCCCAGACCTACTGGTGCCTAAGGATTGGTAATGTTAACCCCCATGACACTGCCCTGTTACCTCTCCACCAGCCACTCAGAGAACTGTGCACGAGCTGATCCCTTACCCTGAGATGCTCCTCCTTCACCTGCCCTTAAAAAAAAATGCTTTGCTGAAAACTTTCGGGGAGCAGAGTGTTTTTGAGCCACCCCTTCTCCTTGTATGACGCCTTTACAGCAAATGCTGCACTTTCCTTCTACCCGGTGTCAGTAGATTGGCTTTACTGTGCGTGGGCAAGTGGACACAGGTCTGGTTTGGTAACATCGTGAGCTACTTGGAGCTGGGGTGACCCTGCAGAGCTGTCCCACCTGGAGGCAGGAGGGCTGGGCCACGCAGTGGATACAGGCTGCCCCCAGGGATGAGGTCGTTCTCTTCCATCTGGCGTGGGATTCCTGGGAAAGAACTTGGCCAATAATACCCCCAGTAGCTGGAGGCTACTCAGTCCTGAAGGAGGGATCTGGGTAGTACACACAGCATCCACCAGCAGCACTAGCCAGGGTGATTAGGGGGAGTAAACGCGGTCAAGAGCCTCAGATGACTGGCATAGAGCATGGCACACACTAGCGTCTCATGTGCTGTTCGGTTTTCCTTGTGGCAGTTTGATTCTGCATCCCCACTAGGCTGAATGCTGCCCGGGATTTGACTGATTCTTTCCAGGAGCAGGCGCGTGTGCTGAGCCCTTTGAATGTACGCAGGACATTGAAGCCCCTGCTCAGACTTTATCCCCTTTGGAAAAAGTGCTGCGTCAGCAGGATAGGCTGCTGGAGCCTCAGGAAGCACAGGGAAGTCGATTAAAGGCACCAGGAGTTTGTTTCCAAAGCGGCTGACTTTCCCCCCCTCTCCTGGGAGCTTCCAGGATCCTGGCCTAGAAGATGGGCTTGTGGGGATGTGAAGGCTGACTCTGAGCTCCATGAGGACACACCTTGTGTGTTCAGTTTGTCATTGTATCCCCAGAATTCTCATGGGGCTTGGGACCTAGGAGAAGCTCAGTGAATATTTATTGGATGAACAAACGAACAAATGAATGAATGAATGAATGATTCTCCAGAAGGTACTGGAAGGTCCAAACTCATCCTCCTGATTTTTGGGCCCCAGGAAGGCGAGTGTGTTGCCATGGAGATGTGACTGCCCATGGACCATCTCCAGGCGCTCCTTTCCCTTGAACTCTGGGCCCCTTGGGGTTGTGTGTGTTCTCTGGTCTCCCAGGTATGAGGTTCTGTAGTAATGGAGAGGCAGAGCTTTCACACATGCCAATCCCCTGCCTGTCACCTTCTTCTTCCTTGTTCCTCCTCACTTCGATGAGCACTGATCATCCCTAGGGCTTTTGCTTTCTACAATGCAGCAGCCGGAGCGATTGCTTGAAAGTGCTCATCAGATCACGTGCAGTCCCAGTTTACCCATCAGTCGCTCCCCACTGCCCTTGGGATAAACTCAGAAGCTCCATCAATGCCTTCCCAGGCTTTGCTGTCCCTTCAACATCATCTCAGGACACGGTCTCCCTGGATCACGTGAGACAAATGCTGGCTCAGGGAATAATTAGGACAGTAGCTCAGATCACAGATACTTCCCGGGGAGCTACAACAGCTGGACTACAGTTGCTGCCACTGGACCTGTTGTAGCAGATGCTGGAGGTGCCCTGCACGCACCCCTTGGCCTTGGCTGGGGTCTCTGCCTCCGTGTGTCCTGATGGTTTCCTCTGGTGCCCTGGGGTACTTCTCTGTCCACCCGCTGGGGCATCCTTGGCCTGTGCCATTCGTGGGCAAATATGCTGGAGATTCAATGCTCCAGGAACAATCCTCAACAGGTGAGGGATGGCGGTTGTATTTATGTTCATAAATGAAGGGAAGGGTGACTAGTGGCTGAGCATAATGTAGACATGGCTCAGCCCACCTATGTGACGTGTGAGGAGTGAAGCTTCGAGAACCCCAGCGGTTCTGAGGAGGGCCTTGCATGGCTCCCAAGCTTCCGGGTGACGGGCACTGCACAGAGCCCTGCTGGAACCACTTTACCAAGAACACTGGGAGGTCATTTCCAAACTGGAAGCAGAAAGGAATGGAGTGGAATGTCAGGCCTTATCGTGTAATTTGGGGCAAGTTACTTCTCTCACCTTGATTTTCTTCTCTGGAGGACAATCATATGATTAATTATCTGAACAGGGACACAGAGGGCATGAATGGGACACTGGTAAATTATGCCAGAATCATGGTATTGACTGGGGCATGAGGTCCCCTTACCCATCTGCTAAGGGGGGATACTAACGGTGATGTAGTGGGACCCAAATTAAGACCTATGTTCCTATTTTAATCCTTGCAATTATCCTATGAGATCATTGCTATTATTACCCCACTTGACAGATGAGTAAACTTGGCACTGAGGGAAGTTCAATTCAGGTATGTGTTCAGTGCTCTTGACGGTGATGCTGTGAAGGTGGGGGGAGGGTCAGTGCTGCCGGTGCTGCCGGCGCTGCCGGGTGGCTGCCAGGTTTCCAAGTTTTATGCCACATGTACCGAGTGCTGGCTGCCTGCTGGCATCTTCCCCACGTTGTCCCATGAGGTCCAGGCACTGATGTTGTCCCCACCTGCAGACCTAACCTCATACCAGTGGACTTTCCTGCTTCAGATTCTGAAATTACCTCCCAGTGTATTTGTTTTGCGGTACGCGAGCCTCTCACTGTTGTGGCCTCTCCCGTTGCGGAGCACGGGCTCCGGACGCGCAGGCTCAGTGGCCACGGCTCACGGGCCCAGCCGCTCCGCGGCATGTGGGATCTTCCCGGACCGGGGCACGAACCCGTGTCCCCTGCATCGGCAGGCGGACTCTCAACCACTGCGCCACCAGGGAAGCCCCCTCCCAGTGTTTTTGGTAAGGTGACTCCAGCAAAGCTCCATGTGATGCCACTTGGTCCCCTGGAAGCCTGGGAGCCCTCCAGGGCCATTCTCAGAACCCCCAGGAACCAGAAGATCATTCCTCACAAATCACATGGACAGGCTGAGTCATGCCTCCATTATCCTCAGTCATCGGTGGCCCTTTAATTATGAATGTACAAATGGAGCCTCTTATTTTTCAAGGCCATAAAACTATCCGTTTAAAGCAGCTCCTGCTCAGCCCATCCTCACAGATAAACATAAATAAATCATACCACTTCCCCGTGAATTATGCATTGAATACACATCTGTAAAACTTCCCCGTCCATAGGAGGACTTTGAACCTACGGGGTTTTAACTGGACACTCAATCAATTTTCATATCTCTGTGGATAGAATTTAAAAAATATTCCTAGCATTATGTCAAATGTCTGTCCTTGTTACATGATAAAAAAATAAAACCTTCCCTCAAAGCCCTGTGATTTTGATCCCTGCTGCTCGTGTTCACTTGCCATAATTCAAATCTCAGCCCAGGTACCGATGATGGAGAGATTAAGATGATTCTCTGCCAGCCAAGCAGCGGAGAGTTCAGATAGCATCAGAGAGTAGGAGAGTCAAAGGGAGAGAAATGATCGGTGACAGAGGAAATATGCATGCGTGGTGTGAGCCAAGAAGCTCTGGCAGAGGGTGTCTGGGATGCGGAGAGAAGGGAGGGAAAGAGGGGAGAGAGAGAGAAAGAGAAAGAGAGAGTGCATGGTGGGGGCGGGGAAATTATCCCCTCTCCGCCAAGTTCTTTACCTCCAGCAGGTCATTTAGTTCAATCTCCCATTTCATGACTCCATGGCTCCTTTCTGCAGGTGAGAAAACTGAGACTTAGGAAGGTCATGGGATTTTTTTTCCCCATCTTTGTATTTAAGAAGTAGAATCATACAGTATTTGTCTTTTTGTGACTGGCTTATTTCACTTCGCATTATGGCCTCAAGATTTGTCCATGCCGTAGCATGTGTCAGAATTTCCTTCCTTTTTGAGGCTTAATAATATTCCACTGCATGTACCTGCCGTAGTCCGTTTATCCACTCTTCTGTCGATGGACACTTGGGTTGCTTCCATCTTTTGGCTATTGTGAATAATGTTGTTATGGGTGTACAATTATCTTTTTGATACAGTGCTTTGAATTCTTCGGGGTATATACTCAGAAGTGGAATTGCTGGGTCATATGGTAGTTCTTTTTTTTTTTTTTCTAAGAACTGCCATACTGTTTTCCAGAGGCTGCATCATTTTACATTCCCATCAATAGGGTCATGGGAATTTTCTACTAAGTGGCAAAACCAGGATTCAGACCTAAGTGGTTCTGGCTTCCAACCACTTGCTCTTTCTCACATGAGGAGGGTTTGATGGTCAGTTTTGTGAAATCCTTTGGCCACATTTCCCGGATAGGTGACAATGTGCTGCTACTTAATGAGTTGTAGGGGGTTGATGAGTGAGAACCTGCTAATATGTTGGTAAGTTTCTTACTTAAATGCTATAATTTCTCTGGGGTCTCTGTGATAAGATATAGACCTTATATCTTGTGAGGAAATGAGCTCCATGTCAGTGGAGATAATCAAGGACAGCCTTCTGGTAACTCCTTTGGGATAAAACCAAGTGAACTCAGATATCCCTATAAGTGCACTCACAGCAGTATTTTAGCCTCTGTGCCCAGCCACGGGGGAAAAGAAACGCTCTTCGGGTCCCTTCAAATCACAGCTATTTGCACATCTCTTAGGATATTTGTCCCCTTAACCTTCATACTTGGGCAGTGTCAGGAATGTAAAGAACAAACTCAAGAGTTGAAATGATAAAGACCTGGCTGTGACTTCCAGCCATGTGACTGGATGCAAGTTCCTATGCATCTCCAAGACTGTTTTCAATCTGTAAAATGGGGAAATAATAGTACTTCTCACCTCTTATGACATATATATGTATCCCCCTAAATTCATATGTTGAAGTCCCAACCCCCTGCATCTCAGATTGTGATTGTATTTGGAGATAGGGCCTTCAAAGATGTAAGTACAGTTAAACAAGGTCATATGGGTGGGCCCTAATCCAATCGGACTGGTATCCTTCTTTTTTTTTTTTTTTTTTTTTGCGGTACGCGGGCCTCTCACTGTCTTGGCCCCTCCCCTTGCGGGGCACAGGCGCCGGACGCGCAGGCTCAGCGGCCATGGCTCACGGGCCCAGCTGCTCCGCGGCATGTGGTATCTTCCCGGACCGGGGCACAAACCCATGTCCCCTGCATCAGCAGGCAGACTCTCAACCACTGCGCCACCAGGGAAGCCCTGGTATCCTTTTAAGAAGAGGAAATTTGGATACAGTAGACACTCAGAATGTGCACACACACAGAAAAGACCTTGTGAGGCCACAACAAGAAGGTGGCCATCTGCAAGCCAAGAAGAGATGCTTCAGGAGAAGCCAACATTGTCAATGCCTTGATCTTGGACTTCCAGACTCCAGAACTGTGAGAAAATAAATATCTGTCATGTGAGCCACCCATGTTGTGACATTTTGTCATGGCAACCCTAGGAGAATAACATGCCATCTCAAAGGGTTATTATGGGAATTCAGTGGGTCATAGTACATAAAACACCCAGCATGGTACAAGCCCTTAGTGGACACTCAGTGTGCTCTAGTTTCCCTCCTGCCCATAATCCTTATGGGTCTTATTGTTCCCACGAGCTTCTGGGAACTCCTTGCTAGCTCCTTGTTTCCATCTTAGTACCCCAGCACATAGTCAGTGCTCAATAAATGTTTGCTGAACTGAATTGCAAATGCAGCACGCAGACATGGTCACTTTCCAAAGGACAGAGGGTCCAGCCCTATCCTCCTTCCTGAGCCCCACCCCACTGAGATTTTTTCCCCTCATTATGGAACCTCACCTAGGAGGTCTTAATTGCCTGGGGGCAGCCCCCCTCTTAACAACAGCCACCCTGGGTTTCTCATAGATGGTCCCATGAAAGTCTCATAGTAACCCTACAAGGTAGTAATAGTAATATCATTCCCACCTCTGTAGATGAGGAAACTAAGGTCTCAAGAAATTAATTGTCCTAAGTTATTCACCCACTTAGGGAGGGGTGATGCCTAGAGTCAAACCTGAGTTGATCTGATCTCAAAATTCATGTGCTTAACCACTAACCAAAAGGACTTAAAATTTAGATTCAATGGTTAATGAAAACAACAACAGTAATAAGTACTGTCTATTGATTACTTGCAATATGCTAGGCATTTTACTAAGTTGTTTACCCCCATTTTCTCATTTAATCCCCTCAACAATCCATAGATAGGTATGATCCTGCCTTCCTTCTACAGATGAGGAAACTGAGGCACAAGTGACCTGCTCAAAGTTGCATAGCTAATAAGGGGTGGGAGAGGATGTGGACCTGAGAGCCTCTCCTCTTAATCCCAGTGCTGCATTGATAATTACTGAACACCTACCATGGGCACCCTCTGTGCTCAGATTCCTTTTATGTTTTAGCAACATAATCCTTTTGCAGGGAGGCCCAGAGAGGTGGAGAGTATTATCTGGAGGTCACACAGCTGGTGAGTGGCTGAGTTGTGACTTTAGCCCCCTCAGACCCCAAGTCTTTCTATTGGCTCCATATGTGCTCTTATCACTCCATTTCTGCTTTTTCTGACCTCATAGCTGTTCCCAGGTGGCCTCAAGAACTTCTGCACTCTGAAAGATGGAGCCTTCTGGTAAGTGACTGACAGGCAGGCATTCACAGGGGAACTGGCTTGGAATGGCTCCAATGCTTATTTACTCATTATTTTGATTCTGAGCTTCTGCAAATTGAGGACTCAGCAGCACGAGGATTAGGCAATTTTCTTGCCTCCCATAATGTACTTTCTCTGAATTGGTTCTTTCGAGACAATTATTTGAGGCCTTCAAATTGCTCCCGCAAGCAAGCTGAGGGAGTCAGATGACACATCTTCATATTCAAACATGTCTTAGGGCTCCTTTCATCCCTAACTTGGATTCACAACTACAGGAAGGGAAAGGCAGCCCCCAAAGAAAAATTGCTCCTTAGACCAAAGAGAGGATCTCCAGTGCAAATCTTCTATGTCAAAACATACACTAAGCCCCTCTGTGCTCTTTCATATGTTATCCTCTTAAATTCTCATACTGACCTCCTGAGATGGGTACTATTATTTCCATTTCCCAATTGAAGAAACTGAGGATCCTAGAGATGAAATAAAATTTCCCAGATAACAGAGCCAGTTTCCAACCTTTGCCATCTTTCACTCATGTCTCCTCTCTTTGAATTTTCAGGATATAAATTGCCTCTCTCTTCATTTGGTGTTTACTAAGATGTAGTCTTATCTTTTATTTAACTGCTTTGGAGAGGTGGCAGAGTGTAGAGGTTAAAAGGATCAGTTTTCGAATCAGGGAGATGTGGGTTTGAATGCTGTGTCTACCTCTTATTAGCTACATATCCCATGAGCTGTTTAACCTCTCCGAGCCTGTTTCTTTTTTCTGTAAAATGGGGATAAAAAGAGTACTTAACTCATGGAGTTCTTTGCAGGAGAATAATGGATTTAAAGTGGCTAGAACAGTTCTTGCACATTGTTGATGCTTAAGAGAGCTTAGCTGACCTTGTTGTTTAGGTCATTATTGTTAATTTGTGCAGACATGGTTGTGAAAAATGCTGGGAGGAGAGCCAGGCATCCAGGTGTCAGTTGTAAAGGATGCAAATTCTTGCAAACTTGCACATAGCTTGTGTGGTTCAGAGACTCAAATTCTCTGAGTTTAGATCTTATTTAAATTCTGTCCGATGGGGATCTCGAGTCTGGCTCTGTTTGCTTGACAGGAGACCTGTTGGGGCTCGGATGTCACTAAGTGCCTCCAGACAGTGCCAGGCAGCCAGAAGATGGTTCATAAAAGTGTGTTGAATGATTTACAAATAATGTAACTTTACGTGAATGCTTTTAAAAAATCCCAAAGTGCTTTATAGGTGTAAAGGACTCCTGGATCAACAGTTAACACAGGGAAAGAAGGTAGATTAGAGCAAATCAGAAGGGAGAAAGAAAATCAAGGAAGGAGGGAAGAGAAGAGAGTGCTATTTCCTTATGCACCGTGATGGTAGTGGCTAAGGGTAGGGGGTCTGGAGTCGGATGGTTGGTTGGAAGCCCTACTTAGTCATTTTCTATCTGTGTCCTTGGATACATTACATAACCTTGCTGGGACTTTGTTTTCCCAACTCTAACAGTGCACCTGTATCATAGGGCTGTTGTGAGAATTAATAGGACAATAGACTGTGACGTGTTTAGCACAGAGCCTAGTACATAGTGGTTGCTTCATACTAGATTATCGTCACTATTATGGATACTGAAGACTGTCCCGGGGGGAGTACTTAGGAGACTAGCATGTATTAAGGACTGATTTTTCATCCATAGTTTATCTAATCCGTACAGCAAACCAAGAGGGTGATGCCATGATTATGCTCTGCGTGTTTACAAATGAGGATCTGAGGCTCAGGGAAATGAAGTAACTAACCTGAGGATGCACAGCTGGGAGATGGTGGCGCCTCGGCAGTTTGACCCCAGGTCTGTCTGAATGCAGAGAACTTTGTTCCTGTACCTCAGTGCAAGGACAGGAGCTTTGACAACTGGAGAGGAAGAAAAGGAGGCAGAGAGGGAGACCAGAACAGCTGCAGACCATCCCAAGTGAAGGGAGCTGCTGGAGCTGGTCTTGTGTCACCATGGAGAGGATTCCAATTGCTCTGAGAAACTGCAAGTTCTGTGATATTTAAAATGCTTTCCTTTCTTTCAGAGTCTATTAAGACTTTTACAATTTCTTGACCTGTGGAGGGCCCCTACAAACTCTTAGGAGCACAACATGTGAAGGAAGTATCTGATTTTCAAGACTCTATTGGGATTAGGGAGACAAGGTGGTCCTTGGAGGGCTGGCCCTCCAAGAGATGTCTTCCTTCATGGACCACCTGCTCAATTACTCACCTAGATCCCACCACACACCCTGCGTTGCTGCTAGCTTTCTCCCCATGCTGTTTCAGCTTGTTCTGTGGCCTTACTCACCACTATCATCTTCCTGACACCATATAAAGAACAGGGACAAGTGAAAGGTCAAGGCCATGGTTTTATGTGCCTTTCCCTTGGCAATCTCTCCACCACTGGAACTCTTCAGGGAGTTCTGACAGCACTGGGAGCTGCCTTTGGAGTCCCCTGAAGCAAGTCATGTGGATTCTTTGCCACAGCTGTTATATACTGGTAATTACAAAGACTGAGGACCGTATAATAAGGTGCTGTAATATTATGACAGGTTTACAGCAATGGTCTTTTGGGATGCATGTTTGAAAGACACGTATGAAAAGAAAGGAAGTTGTTTCCCCATTTTCAGTCAGAAATTTATACAGAAGATTTCCATGCATCAGTAAGTCTAAAAAGGGGGACTTCCCTGGTGGACCAGGGGTTAAGACTCCGAGCTCCCAATGCACGGGGCCCAGGTTCAATCCCTGGTCAGAGAACTAGATCCTGCATGCCGCAACTAAGAGCCCGCATGCCGCAACTAAGACCTGGTGCAGCCGAATAAATAAATACATAAATAAATAAATAACAATATTTAAAAAATATCAGAGTTCAAAAAAAGTCTAAAAAGGGATTTAAAGCCTCTATGTCCCCTTCTAAGAGGAGATTGCCCCGAGCCTCAGAACGTCTAAATCTCTATCTCACTCCCTCCGTGCACTGGGTCATCTAGGGTAGGTCATTTTTTTCTTTCTTTTTTAAAAAATTTTATTTTGTATCGGACTGTGGTTGATTTACAACGTTGTGTTAGTTTCAGGTGTACAGCAAAGTGATTCAGTTATACATATACATATTATCTATTTTTTTTCAAATTCTTTTCCCATATTGAGCAGAGTCCCCTGTGCTATACAGTAGGTCCTTGTTGGTTATCTATTTTATTTTATTTTATTTTTTTATTTTTTGGTTATCTATTTTAAATATAGGGGTGTGTATATGTCAATCCCAGACTCTCTAAGAGAGGTCTTAAGTACCATATATTTGGCATCTTCTTGCACCAGGTACTTGGGCTACCTGAATCTTCGAATCATTCCATGTAAACATTCCATTCCATTCGTTCAGAAAAACCCAAATGAACTTTTTGGCCAACCCAGTATAATCCCTCATTCATTGTAAGGAGACTAGATTTTGGAGAGGGACAGTGGCTTGTCCTAGGTCATACAGCTGGCAAGGGAAAGAGGCACAACTTCAACAAGATGTGTATGATTCCTGATACTGTGGTGCATTTCTGATACCCCAGCCTAGGAAGTCATGGTTCTTCGAGTTGAAAGAATTGATCAGATCACCAGGTGAGTACGCATTGGAACAGGAGTTCCAGTGGTCCTGACCAGTGTCCTCTGGTGAGTATAGAGTTCGAGCTGAACCAGGAGCCCTGGAAACAGTCATGACAGTCACTCCTGCCGGGTGCTATCTAGAAGAGCTGCCCAGGCGCGGACGGAGTGAGTAATGCGAAATCTGTTCCTAATCAAGAGCGATGACACCAGGGACAACCACACTGCCGTCTGCACTTTCACAAAGGAATGGCAAGACACTCCCAGCCCACTTACCACACTTCTGTCATGCTGATGTCCTAGTGGTTCCAGGCATCAGGGCTTTGCACATACTGGTCCTTCCTTCTTCACCTCCCTGCTCTCTCTCCAGCTGACTTCTACTCATCCAGAACAAGGGCTGGAGATACGTGATGTCCTCTTTCAGTTAGAACTGGCTCTAGAACCTGTGATGGGGTAACAGCTAGGGAAAAGAGGAGAGGTTCATTGCTCTCTGAGTGTGATATAAATCCTGAGGAACTTGGGATTCTGATGGAGGATGCTGGAGGAGAATGCAAGCATCCTTGAGACTCACAGTTCGGAGACAGAAGTATGGCAATAGCTGGGGCTGTTGGGACTCGACTCCATCGGGGGTTGTTTCAATATATGTGAAAGGTTTTAAGAGAAAGATGTTTTAAGAGGCCACTGGTCAGGACCGCTGGAACTCCTGTTCCAATGCCCATTCACCTGGCCACCTGGACCATTCTCTTCAGCTCCAAGAACCATGACTTCCTAGGCTGCGGTATCCATAACTTGCAGGGCTTTTGTGACTTTAAATGAAAGGCAAAGCTTATTAAATGCTTAGAAAACTGCTGGAAGCATTAAATACACAATTGGTATTATATTCCTGATTCTCTTGGTCTTGCTGGAGAAGGAGCGCTGCCGGCCTCCATGGTTTTAGGAAGTACTGAAGGTCAATAAATCTGCAGAAGATATGAAGTTGGCTGGTCTGTGTTCTCAACATGTCTGAAGAGCCCAGGAGGCCTGGGCTGGTCCTGGTGGCCGCGTGAAGACGACATCTGTTAAATACAGAGCATGACCCATTTGCAGCGGACACCTCAGTGGGTACCCAGGGGAACTGGAGCAGGGTCCTGGGTTTGAGTGCTCTGAAGGGGAGCCTGACTGGAGGAAGCTCTGCCCATCTTCCTGCTGTTTCCCAGAAATTCCAGGCTTGGGAGTCACTTTCAAGGGAAAGGACAGTCCCACCAGGGATTGGAGAGTCCTGTCAAGGGGAGCAAAGCATCAGTATAAACAGACTGGGTTTCTATTGAGCTCCCCATCTATTGTTTATGGATAAGGGTATGTGATGGGGGTGAGGTTGATTTTAAGGAGCATGGACCCAACGGGCCTGCTCCAGTGCAATTATTACTGAAATACCCTTTTCAGACCCAATCTGAAAAGATTGGGTCTTTCCAGCTCGACATCTTGGCATGCTAGGGGGGGTTGGTAAGAATGTGTGTGTTTGTGTGAACTCAGCTATTTTCAATTCCTGCTCCCTCTTCTCTTGGCAGGAACCCCTGGGGCCACCTGGCAGATGGCTGCTGGTCCTTATCTGCAAAGAGCTGTCAGTCATGAGATGCCTCAGGGCTGACGATGCTTCACAAGGGTCCTTCTACTGCCTCAGGGCAATTGGATCTAGGAGACTCCAGAATAAAATTCAAAAGCGAGAAACAGACCCAGACACATTCTAGGTCTCCAGAAGCTGCTTTAGGTGGCTTCTGTTTCAAATGGTAATAATAGTACTAATCACTGTTACAGCACACCGATGCCCCTCCCACTTCATAACACGGCAACCCCGATAGAGCAGAGAGATCAATGACCTTGGAACTGCGCTTACTAAAGTCAACTGCGTTCATTAAGTTCTGTCCCACATGAGCTTGGGGGCAGTGGAAGGGAAGTCAGATTTAAATGAGCTAGATTCAAGAGAGCAGAGCAGCAATTTTAATAAACAAAACAAAATTTCAACAGAATAAGGTGCTAATATAGGGGATCCGAGATCCCTGGTGGGCAAATGACTTTACAACAACAATGATGGGAATTATTTACTTGTTTGTTCACAGAAAAATACATGTGTTGAAACCCTGCATTATGCCAGGTCCTCTTCTTGGCACTGTCAACACAGGCATGTCCTGACCTGCAAGGTCTAGCAGGAGAGACAGTCTTTCAACAAACGATTTCCCGAATAAATGTAATTAGGAGGAAATGTTCATGGTGCTCTGAGATTGCACAAAACGGAACCAAGTCTAAAGTGAGGGTTTAAGGCAGTGACATTTAAGATGAGCATTTACTATTTTTTAAAATCAATTTTATGGCGGTATAATTTGCATCAAATAAAATGCTTCTTTTTACCACAATCAAGATATAAAACATTTTCTTCACGCTCGTGCTCCTTTGTGGTCAAGCTTCACTTTTCCACCCCTAGCCAGGAGCAATCACCAATCTACTTTCTTTTAAAAAATTTTTTAATTGAAGTATAGTTGATTTTCAATATTATGTTAGTTTTAGGTGTACAGCAAAATGATCCATATATATATATGTATATATATACACACATATACATATATATGTATATGTATATATTCTTTTTTAGATGCTTTTCCTTTGTAGACTATTACAAGATATTGAATATAGTTCTCTGTGTCATACAGTAGGCTCTTGTTAGTTATCTATTTTATATATAGTAGTGTGCATATGTCAGTCTCAAACTCCTCATTTATCCCCTCCTTTCCCCTTTGTTAACCATAAGTTTGTCTTCTGTGTCTGTGAGTCTATTTCTGTTTTGTAAATAAGTTCGTTTGTATCAGTTTATTAGATTCCACGTATAAGCGATATCATATGAAATTTGTCTTTCTCTGTCTGGCCTACTTCACTCAGTATGATAATCTCACACTGCAAATGGCATTATTTCATTCTTTATTGTGGCTGAGTAATATTCCGTTGTATATATGCACCACATCTTCTTTATCCATTCATCTGTCGATGAACACTTAGGTTGCTTCCATTTCTTGGTTATTGTAAATAGTGCTGCAATAAACATTGGGGTGCATGTATCTTTTCGAATTATTAACCGAGGGTTCTTGACCTCAGCACTGTGGACGTTTTGGATCAGATAATTCTTCGCTGTGAGGGGCTGAATTGTGATTTTAAGACCTAGGGTCTGTCACGCAGCGTGAAGTAAGTCAGAAAGAGAAAAACAAATACTGCACGCTGACACATATACATGGAATCTAAAAAAGAAAAAGGTTCTGAAGAACCTAGGGGCAGGACAGAAATAAAGATGCAGACGTAGAGAATGGACTTGAGGACACAGGGAGGGGGAAGGGTAAGCTGGGACGAAGTGAGAGAGTGGCATGGACATATATACACTACCAAATGTAAAATACCTAGCTAGTGGGAAGCAGCCACATAGCACAGGGAGATCAGCTCGGTGCTTTGTGTCCACCTAGAGGGGTGGGAGAGGGAGGGTGAGAGGGAGACGCAAGAGTGGGGGGGATATGGGGATATACGTATACGTCTAGCTGATTCACTTTGTTATAAAGCAGAAACTAATACACCATTGTAAAGCAATTATACTCCAATAAAGATGTTTTAAAAAAAGAGAGATGTTTAGCAGCATTCCCAGCCTCTACTCACTAGATGCCAGTAGAATATGCTAACTTGTTACAAACCAAAAATTGTTCCAGATATTTTCAAGTGGCCCCCAGGGGAGCAAGATCACTATAGTGGAGAATTCCAGAATTTCAGATAAATGAATCACAGAGTATGTTCTCTTCTGTGTCTACTTCTTTGGCTCAGTGTAGTTTTTGAGATTTATCCCTATTGTGTGTCTAGTTTGTTCCTTTTTTATTGCTGAGTATTAGTCCATTATATGGATGTACCATAATTTGTTTATCCATTCACCTGTTGATGGACATTTGGGATGTTTTCAATGTGCGGACATTATGAACAAGTCTCCTGTGATCATCCATTTATAACTCTGGGTGAACATACGTTTTTATTTTTTTGTTTTGTTTTGTTTTGTTTTTTGTGGTATGTGGGCCTCTCACTGTTGTGGCCTCTCCCATTGTGGAGCACAGGCTCTGGACGCACAGGCTCAGCGGCCATGGCTCACGGTCCCAGCCGCTCCGCGGCATGTGGGATCTTCCCGGACCGGGGCATGAACCCGTGTCCCCTGCATCGGCAGGCGGACTCCCAACCACTGCGCCACCAGGGAAGCCCTGAACATACGTTCTGACTTCTTTTAAGTAAGGAATGAAATCATGGGGTTGTAAGTAAGTATATTTTCAATTATATAAGAAATTATCAAACTGTTCTCCAAAGTGGTCTTGTCATTTTATATTTCCACTAACTATGTATGAAAATATGTGAGAGTTTGGGTTACTCCACATCCTCTGCACCGTTAGAATGATTAGTCTTTTGAAGTATATACATCTTCTAATACCTGTGTAGTATATTTCATTGCATCTCTGACAGTGACATCGATCAAGTTTTGTGTGCGTATTGGTCGCTAATATGTCTTCTTTTGGGAAATATCAGATCACATCTTTTACCTATTTTAAAAATTGGTCATTTCTTTGCTTATTATTGAGTTATAAGAGTTCTTCATATATTTCTGGATACAAGCGCTTTGTCCGATGTTTGTATTTCAAGTGTATTCTACCAGTCTGTGGCTTTCTTCTTCAATTCTTTAATAGTGTCTTTGAAGAGCAGATATTTTTAATTTTAAGGGGGTCAAATTTATCCGTTTTTTTCTCCTTTGATAGTGCATTTTGCATTTTTTCTAAAAAATCTTTGCCTATGCCAAAGTCAAAAAGACTTTTTCCTATTTTTCCTCCAAACTTTTTGATGGTTTTAGCCTTTATAAAGTTTGGCTCTCTGGCCGATGCTGGGTTAATTTTTGTCTATGGTGTAGGTTTAGATTTAAGGTTCATTTTTCTTCTCATATGGGTATCTAGTTTTTCCAAAGCTATCCTTTCTCTGTTGAATTTTCTCAGCCTGCTCATTAAAAATCAATCAACCATAGATATGTAGGTCTATTTTTAGACTCTCTAGTCTGTTCCATTGATAAATTTCTTTCTTTGAGAACATTTACTCTTATTATTGCCACTTCTGCTGCTGTTGCTACTCCTCCTCCTCCTCCTCCTCTTTCTATGACTACTACCACTGCTGTTGCGACTGCTGCTTCTTCCTCTCCTATCCCTCTCCCCTTCTCTCTCCCCCTCCCCTGCCCCCTCCTCCTTCTCCTGTTTGGTATATTCAGGAGTAAAGCAGTCTATGCTTTTTCAAGCAGAATGAGTTGCATGACAACTCAGTGCAATACAAAGGATGAACTGCAACGCTCCCACTTTGTAGATGAAGAAAAAGAAATGCTGAGTAGTCTTAGCATGAGAGGGCAGCTAGTTAGCAACAAGATAAGAAACCTGAATTGTCATTAAATCTCATTTCTACTGTTTACATTCATGGCAAAACATTTAGAAGTTCCGTGGTGTTTCCCACTAGAATATAACTTCTGGAGGGCAGGGCTTTTGTCTGTGTTGTCCGATGATGGATCCTCCATTCTTTGAGTGGTGCCTGGTACCCAGGAGGACCCACATATTATAGGGGATAATGAATGAATGATGAAGAATGAATGGATGATGAATCTTCCTCACGGACTTGGTTATAATATCAGGAATACTTTATTATTTTAATGGATTCCCATCCTCTGCCCACTCTATCTTTCTCTTCCTGCAAACTGAATGTCACAGACCTGTTTAGAAATATACCTCAAAAATCAGTCTATTAAAATGAAAAGATTTTGGAATTCTGCATTTGTCCATATTATTAAAAGTCCACATCACAAGCTTGTACTTTCAGATTCAAGGTTCAAGAAGGGATTTAAATCTAGTCTTCTCCCAGACTCCACCTCCACCCCCTCACTGACCATTCGCATTCAGTGGTGTTAAAGATTTATATGGAAGAAACATTTCTTTTTTCAATAGCTTTGAACTCATGCTGTGCTAAGGACAGGTCAGCTATCGCTCCATAAATGATTTAGTTTACTTTTTAGGTGTATAATAGTGTGCTTCTCCTCCTGTACTTAAGAATATTTCAGCATAGGAAAAAGACAGGATCATATAATAAAAAGAGAACAGACATGGGAGTCGGATGGTCCTAGGTTAAAATCTCCATGTTCTGACCTTGGACAAATCATTACCTTCTCTGGGTGTCAATTTTCTTTAATTTTTAAGCAGAAACACTAGTACCTACATCTTAGGCATGTGGTGGGATTTAGGTAGGATGACTTAAAAATTCCAACCCAACGCTAGGCATTTATTAGGTAATTCAATCCATGCAAGTTTCCTTCCTCTATGCCTTGGAGAATCGTTTACATAACGGAGGTGGAGGACCTTTGCAAACTGTGAAGTGCCGTACCCCGTGGGGAGGTGCTTCTCTCCCCACCCTCATCTCCTGCTGTTTCCTTACAAAATTCTGAGTTCAGCTGTGTGGAACTACGTAGGCTCTTAAATGCATCATGCTCCCCCAGTCCATCTGAGTGTCACGTGACCTTTGTGATTCAAGACCCAGCTTGTGTCAATCAATAAACTTTCTGTGTACAGCAGCTCCCTGCCCCCATCAGGTTGATTCCACTCCCTTTGTTGAGATCCCCACCAAACCCATAATTCGTTCACCTTCATTGTTTCGTATCACTTAGTACACATTTATTTCCTTATGTTCCTTCCTCCTTCAACAGGAGTCTGAGCTCCTTCAAGACAGGGTCTGTCTGTTTCACCTGTATCCCCAGCACTCAGCATATAATTGGATTTCTAGAAATATTTCCTGAATCAATAAATATGATTGTGTTATTAGTATTGTTAGAATAATAAGAATTTTCTCCACACTCAAAAAAAAAAAAAAACCCAAAGCGATATTACAGTAAATGCAATACAAAGGGAGCCTGAGGATTTTCATGAAATCCATTGGACAGGGGACCCGTCCCCAGCCATACCCTAAGGCTGGTGGAGTTAAAGGTGTTGCCTATCGTTCTTTCATTACTTACGCTCTCCTGGACTAATTGTGTCCATCCTTGTCTTTTCAGCAGGCACCCAGTAGTGTTAAATGAACCAATAGGTTTCATATGGAACTTCTGGTCAACAAGATAGCTGAGCACAGAGACAACTAAAACAAAAGTTTGGCAGGGAAGCCTAGTAAGGTGGATGAACCTACATCAGAACTTCCTGGCCAGTGACGCTCACAGTAATTCATCATTCCTCCTCGGCTCGGTACACTCCAGCTTCTGTGCTCTTCATCCCAGTAGAAGTGCTCTCGCCAAGCCACCAGTGCTTTCCTTGCTGAAGAGATCACAGACACTGTCACTTTTCGACTTGCTTCTCCTCTTTGCAATATTTACCAGATTTGACCACTCTTTCCTTCCCGAAAAGCTCTCCATGGTCTTGTCATCTTTACAACAGTATATCAGGACATTGGATATGGAGGCAGATACTCTGAGATTAACCCCTTATTCTATTCCTGTCGAGTGGGCAATCCTGAACAAATTAATTCACCCATGTAAGCCTCGGTTTCTTCCATCGTCAAAGATACAAAAATAAATAACCTTTGCAAGAGTATTCAATAAAATTTAGCTATATTATTACCATATTCTCCTGCTGTTTGACTGACATCTTGGTTTGTTTCTTAGCCTTTTTTTCTGGCCTTCACCCATCTGCTCTTTCCTTAAAAAATGAGTTTCCCCAGGCTTCTCTCATGGACTCCCTTTCCATTTCAAGCTACACATCCTTCCTAGGAAGGTTCATTTAACACCATAGCCTCGAGTGTCAATTTTATGCTGAGGATTTTCCCTTTTTTTTTTTTGTCTGTAGCCCAGATTTTTCTCCTGAGCTCCACACTCAAACTACGCGACATTTTCTCTTGGGCATCTCCCAGGGACCTCAGACTCTCTCTGCTCCAGATGGATTACACAGCCCCCACCTGAGATTCAACCTTTCTCCAGGGTCCATTATCTTGTGACCCATCGAGATATTCAAGCTTTAGTCCTCCCCGCTCCACCAGGCAGTCATTCATCGTGTCCCGCTGTTTCAAACCATCCACTGCCACCGCATCACCATCCTTTCTGGCGAAGATATCTCCAATAGCCTTCTAATTGGTCTCCCTGCTGCCATCCTTGCCCACATCACTTCATCACCCAGCTGGAGTGGTCTTTAAACAACAAAAATCAGATCATGCCATTCCCTTGCCTGAAACATGTCAATACCTTCTCTTCATTCTGAGAATAAAATCCCAACTTCTTCATATGGTGTAGTGGATGCTGTGGTGTGCTGTCCTGACCCGCTGCAAGACCAAGAGCTCACAGCTGAGTCCTTCCCTGGACAGCATACTGCCTCCTCCAAGGTTATACCCCTCATCAGGGAAGATTCCAACACTGGCCAGTGTGGAGGTACAAAAGTCTGTCTCCCTTGCTTCAATTTGGGACAGCTACAGCGCCCCCTGTGACATCAACCGAGATTTCAGTTGTAACTGCATCACTGTTCACCTCCATCTGCCCAGTCAGCTTCCCTCTTCCTCCCAGGTGTTGTACCTGAGAGCACTCCCCAGTAAACCTCCTGCGTGCAAATCTCCACTCAGAGTTCATCTCCTGGGCAACTTGATCTACAAAATAAGGCTTACGAGGTTCTTCACAATCTGGCTCCAGCACAATGTCCGGCATAAGGTAGATGCAAACGGAGTACCAGGGGTTGATTGGCTGGTTGGCTGCTCGGGGCACATGCATAAACATGAAGTGAGCTGAAGAAATCTCTTTCACTCGGTCCGCACTCGGCATGCATTTAGGGGCTCTCAGGGGCGTGGTCAGACAACATCCAGGGTGGTTCATGGGCAGTGCAGACCCCACATCAGTAACAATGGGAACCTGCAATCCAGGCAGCACAGGGGAAGGTAGGGGAGGTTTTCTTTTACTGTTAATGCTTTATTTGCCGAGCATTTACCTCTGAATCGATTTTTGTGTATTCTCTACTCTGCCAAGCCAGGAACAAAAAGCAAAGGCAAAATTTCAGAATGTGCTTTTCTTCTGCAGCCAGTGGAGCTCTCACTGAATCTCACCTTTTAAAACAACTTGCTGTGGGAACAGCGAAGGCAGATCGCTGGGAGGATTCTTTGTGAAATTTGGTACTAAGCTCATCCCATCAGGTAAAGATAAAAGGAAAGAGCAACAGCCTCCCGAGCTTTGTTCACAAGCTTGAAGGTTGTTATGAGGGCAAGCTTGGAGACCTTGCCTCCAGGCTTTGCATGTGCTGTGTTGTCTGCCTACATCACGCTTCCCTGTTTCATTTATCTGCATGAATCCTTAGATATGACCTCCTACAGGATATCTTCCCTGACTCCCTGCAGGATTATATACCTCTCCTCTGCTGACCACACCAAACTGTCCCATAACTTCTTATTTCTCTCTTTGCATTGGCCGCTAGGAGGCTCAGTGCTCAATTTGCAGGCTACCAGTAACCTGTTCAATATGTGTGTCATGGACATTCATCTTACTTTCGACTTCCTCTTCTTTTGCTTACACTTATTTTCTCTTCCTTTAATTTCCTTGCTAGCATAAAGTTGTAGTCTTGTACAGACTCCAACCAATTTTTCAAGCAAGAGGTAATGTTTTAGTGATCACAATGTATTGTAATTGACCACCTACTTATCTCCTTTCCTCACTGGTTTGTGAGTTTATGAAGAGAAGGTGGTGCCTTCTTTTCACCCATCTGCCTGAAATGCCTGGCACATAGTAGGCCCTCAAAAATATTTACTGAGGGAGGGAACTGGTTTAAGGAGTGGGGGAGGAGATGAGTCTAGTGCTTAGGGGACCTTTGACTTTAGACCCAGTGCTGTAGACAAAGATAATGGAAGAAGCCAGATATTTTGTGTATTTTTATACTAAACAGATCACAGATGATTTCTTGACCAGGTGGCCTGGAGAGGGAAGGAAGGAAGGAAGGAGGGAAAGAAGGAAGGAAGGAAGGAAGGAAGGTAGGAGACCACCAGAGGGAAAATGTTTCATTTAAGAGACAGCCCTTTCACCTTCCTGCTGTGACTAGGCCATTTGTTAAATCAGTGGGGCCAGGTCCAAATACATAAAACACCGAACAGAAGCTGCTAACTTCCTTTTTAAAGATTAAAGTGCATTTTCATCTTCCCTATGAAGCAATAGTTATTTCTGTTTCTTTAGCAGGACAATATGACATAGTGATACCCTTACTCCCGACATTATCACATTTTAAATGGACAGTATCCCCTGGAGGAGGGTACTGTTAACCTCATTTTCCAGAGGAAAGATGCGAGGCTCAGAGAGGTGAGGTAACTTGTCTAACGTCGCTCAGCTGAGTGTGAACCAGAATTTGAGCCGTTGTCCATCTGACCCCAAAGCCCATTATGTGCTTCTTTCTACATCATTCTTTCCAGGGAGCGCTTCTCCTACTCATGGTCTTTGTCTCCTTTTGGAGGGAACTTCACCCCAGATCCCCCATAGGAAGCACCTGTGACCTGGCAATTTTTTTTTTTTTTTTTTTTTTTTGCGGTACGCGGGCTTCTCACCGTTGCGGCCTCTCCCATTGCGGAGCACAGGCTCCAGACGCGCAGCCTCAGTAGTTGTGGTGCACAGACTTAGTTGCTCCGCAGCATGTGGGATCTTCCCGGACTAGGGATTGAACCTGTGTCCCCTGCATCGGCAGGCAGACTCTCAACCACTGCACCACCAGGGAAGCCCGACCTGGCAATTTTAATGAAGGGAGATTTTCTGGATCAGTGATTGCTCCAGAAATAGCAGGAGTGTGGATTCAGAGCAGTGCTCCTCAACTAGGGGCAAATCTGTCCCCCACGCCTTCCCACCAGGGGACACTTGGCCACGGCTGAAGACACTTGTGGTTGTAACAACTGGTATATGTGTGCGTGTGTGCGCTACTGGCATCTAGTGGGTGGAGGCCAGGGATGCTGCTAAACATCCTACAGCACACAGGACAGAGAGATCTCTGGCCTTTCCTGACCCACAAGCTGGCTCTTTCCCACAATGCCTCTCCTCTATACAAAATGTGGACAGCACCCAGGGGAGCAGCTCCTACATCCCAGATCCAGTGACTCTGCTTCCCAAGACAAGTCAAGATGCAGAGACAAGGATGAATGATGACACGGACAGAGTCGGTTCCCAGGGGAAAATGCAGGACTCGGGGGAGAAGGGAGACCTTTCAAATCGACCCATCATGGGCCCATTTCCTCCTCTTATCTCAAAATAGAGGGTCAGATATAAGCCATTTATTGGTGTGGACCTGGCTTAGATTTGAAGAGGGAAGAGATCATTTTTCATGAGCAGCTCTTGGGGACAAGCCTGGCTCAGAATTTCTGCCAACTTAGAGACATGAGTAAACTGACTAGGAAATGATTGGATGGTCCACAATTAATCATCAAGTAGGGCCTGGGGAGGTAAACTTTGTCTGATATTCTTGAATTCCATCCCCACATTCTGAAGTGTCAATGATTTATTAAACTAGTGTTAATTTAACTCTATGTGCCAGGCCTTGTGCTTAGGGCTTCCTCAGTATAATCGTAGTTGATCTGAGTACCAGCTGATGAAGTAGGTACCATCATTACCTTCATTTCACAGGTGAGGAGACAGAGCCTTAGAGTAGGTAAGCAAGTACCTCCAAGGTCATCAGATCATAAAATTTAGATTTGAACTGGGTTCTGATTAACTCCAGTGACTAACCTCTTAACTGCCTAAGAACTGAATCTGGCCCTTGAATATTCTTGTTTGACTTCTACAGTGTTTTTATTATTGTTATTAGCCAACAGTTTAAAAAATTGAAGATTTTACCAAAATCTGATCTCTTAACTCATCCTAAAGAATAAGACTATTTGGGAACACTGCACATTCTCACCTGGCCACAATTGGCTGACACTGAGCAGTAGCTGTGCTTTCCAGAAAGTACTGTCACTCATTTATGTAACCTGCTTGGCACCTGTAGGTACCTGAGCTTTTAACCTTTGGTCAAAACCACTATGGCACGTAGTTGGAGTGGGAGACGGGAGACTGAGGCCCGCGTATGACATGAACATTTTTTTCCTTTGGATCCTCTACCATGGGCAACATGACCTAATCTGAACTTGAACTTGACCAACCCCTCCTTGGGCCAGAAGTGTGGGGGACTACATGGCCCATCACTGTGACCTGAGGTGCGTAGAAAAAGCAGGAATCAAGACCTCCTTAGAAGCCAGTGAAAAGGCTCAGACGTTCTGTCTAAACCTTCCTTTAGCTTTTGAAAAGTCCCAGGTTTTAGAATTCTTACAGGTATTGGTAAACTAGATGTCATGTCCAGGTCAACCTCCCCGACTATCGCAGCCATAATTCTGGTGCCCAGAGGGAGAAAAAGCAGGTAAAGAGCACACCCTTTGTAGAATTCTGACTTAACAAGCCTTATTTATACCTCTCTGTGTTACAAGTTACAATAGCATTGTCTTTCCATACATAAATAACGTATAAATATGTGTTAAGTCACCGTGCATGCTTTTTAGTCCTTGGGAAGCAGAGGACAAAGAAATTGACCTTACAGAGATGTTTAGAGGTTACACCTCTCCACCCTTCTTGCATTAAACATAGCGTTTGGCCTACCCTTGGAGAGAAGTCCAGAGGAATGTTTTAACATAGTGTCATGTGGATTCAACGTGGCTGCCAGCTAAAGGTCAGAAACTCTCTGGTGGACGATGATGATGATGATGATGATGATGGTGATGATGATGATGGTGGTGATGGTGATGGTAAGCTGGCACCTCCATTGAGGTCACCTGTTATATACTATATTGGATGCTTTTCATGTATCACCTCCAAGCTCTATAACAACTCTTTGCAGTTGTTCTTATTATTTACATTTTGCAGATGAGGAAACGGAGACTCTGAGACATGACACGTCTGAGGTCACAAGCTAGAAAAAGTCATAGCTGTTATTCATAGCTGGTCTAATGCAGTTTCATTTGCTTCCAAAACCTTCCACCCTACCACATACATAAATTCTCCAGCAATTTAAATTAAGCTATCTGGGCTACCCAAGAGTACAATTTGGAAGTGCTCCATCGACCCCATTTCCTAATTATCCAGTGAAAATCTGTGAGTCTAGGAGACTTCAAGCATTCATCACTGTGTAAAGTTCAGGCAGTTTCAAGAAGTGTGGCTTTACGAACTCATTTAGAAGGAACATGGTGAATGAAGGAGCTAGTGAGTAGTGGTGGGCCACCTCCCTCCTCACTGAGATCACCCCGACAATGCGTGAACCCCTCTCCTGGATGTTCCTTTAATTAGACAAAGTACGGAGAACATGTCCTGAAAATTCCTAAATGGTTGGCTGGCTGCTCTGTATTAAGGAATGTTAACCTTTTATCCAGAGGAGCTTAATTAGCACGAGTCAACCAGTAGTTAACAATAATAATAAAATGGAATGATCGTTGAATGAAAGGCTTTTATTTTCATTTCAAAGGAATCATTTGTTAAACGTGAAGAGGCTTTTCTTTATCTTTAATTGAAGAGAGAAGGGATGCCCTGGGTGTATGACATTAGGATAGGGAAGGGGCCCAGGGAAGGGAACTTGCTGAAATCTTTTTTTTTGAGCCTTAGGATGGAAACAGGTGCTAAATGGATCCTCCTTCCTCTCTTTTTCCTTCCTCTCATCTATTTCTCTACCACTACACACTGCCACCCTCTCCAGGGCCTGGGGTGTGATCACACACAAGGAGTCTTGGCTTTGACTGCTCCATGGGATGTCAAGGGCCTGAATAGGAAGATCAAAAAGAGAGAACAAAAGACGATGGGGCTTCCATCAGTCCCGAATGAATCAGGAGCAGAGTTGAGGGCGAGCAGAGAGGCCAGACCACAGGCATGCAAAGTGTCTTTTGACCTCGGGCCTCGGGAGGAAAGGGGTCCCCGTTTCCTGAGCACCTACTCTGTGCCACCAGGTGTTTTAGACATTTGCTTGATTTACCCCATCCAGGAGCCCCAGGGGGCAAGGTCTTATTGTCTATAATTTACAGGTAAGAAAATGAAGACCAGTTGGGTCACAGGTAATGAAAAATGGAGCTGAATTCTAACTTAGGTCTTTTTCTGTGACTGGGTTCCTTCGAGGCTTTCAAAGGATGCTTTTAGCTACTGGGTGTGCAGGGTTCTGACCAATGATTCTGGTTTTTCCAGAGGCATCAGGGAGGGAGAATGGAAGGCAAGAAAGAACTTAATGGGCAAGTGGGTGGGAGAAAGGGACAAGAGGCCCCAAGAAAAGATGCAAAATGAGAACAGAGTAACTGATCTGGGTCCCAAAGGGTCAACTTCTGAACTTCACCATGGGCAGGCTCTGTGCTCAACTCTGCTGGATAGAATTTCTCATCTAATACTTACCAATCCTGTGATGCTGGCAGTAGTTCCTTGTGACACATAAGAAAAATGAAGCTCAGAGAATTTAAATGACTTGCCCAGATCACACAGCTATTAAGTAGTAGAGTTGAGATCTGGACCCAGCTGATGCATCTCCAAATCTCATAATCTTCTCATTGTTTCATGTCCTCTCCTTTGTGAGAAAGAAACCTGGTTCTCCCATTGGAAGTCTCCTCCAAGCAGTTTTGGGTACTGTCACCTCAGGACTCAGAAATAATCATCTTTATTTATTCCTCAAATACTTACAGAGACAACACCCAGTGTTGATAAGGATTTGGAGCAATTGGAACTCTTGACATTATTGGTGAAGATGTAAAATGGTACAACCACTTTGGAAAGAATCCTGACAGTTGTCTTTTTTAAATAAAACTAAACCTAGGTCTACCGTAGGATTCAGCCATTCCATTCCTAGATATTTATCCAAGAGAAAGAAAAATATTTGTTCACAATAAGACTTGTACAGGAATATTCACAACAGTTTTAGTCATAGTATCTAAACACTGGAAACAGCCTAAATGTCCATCAATAGGAGAAGGCATAAATAAACTGTGGAACATTCATACTATGGGATGATATTTAGTAATAAAAGGAATAAAGTTCTGATACGTGAAAAAACACAGATGAATCTCAAAAACATTATACTGAGTGAAAGAAGACTTACAAAAAGAATACATCTGCATAATTCCATTTTTTATGAAGTTCTAGAATGGACAAAACTAACCAAGAGTAGAAAAATTCGGAATAGTGTTTGGGTGGGCATTGACTGGGAAGGGGGATGAGAGAATATTCTGGAGGATAAGGTTTTATTTTTTGATGGGTGTTTGAGTTACACAGATGAATGCATTTGTCAAAACACAATGTAGTAGGTTGCTAGGGCTGTCATAACAAAGTAGCATCGACGAGGTGGCTTAAACAACAGGAATTTATTGTCTCACAGTTCTGGAGACTAGAAGTCCAAGACCAAGGTGTCAGCAGAATTGATTCCTCATGAGGCCTCTCTCCTTGACTTGTAGATGGTCATCTTCTCCCTGTAACTTCACATAGTCTTCCTCTTGTACATGTCTGTGTTCTAATTTTCCCTTCTTTTAAGGACACCAGTTATTGGATTAGTGCCTATTCTAACAACCTCATTTTAACTAAATTACCTCTTTAAAGACCCTATCTCCAAATAGAGTCATATCAGGGTTACTGGAGGCTAGCACTTCAACATAAGAACTGGGGCGGAGGACACAATTCAGCCCATAGCAACCAGAAAATGTACTCAATTTGTACATTATGCTGTATGTAAATTTTCATCAAAAGAGAAAAACGCTGAGAACAAATATTGAAGTTATTGATACACATGCTGAAATATTTAGGGGGAGGTATACTGATAATTTGCAATTTACTTTGAAATGTTTTCCATTGGAAAATAAGTTGGATTAATGGATGGATAGGTAAGTGACAAAGCAAATATAATAACATTTTCATTTCTTTTTTAATTGAAGTATAGCTGATTTATAATGTTGTGTTAATTTCTGCTGTACAGCAAAGTGGGTCAGTTATATATATATATACACACATTATTTTTATGATAACATTTTAATGGTGGAATCTAGGTGGTGAGTGTATGGGTTTTCACTTTAACATTCTTTCAACTTTCCTGTGTTTGAACACTTTCATAATAACATGTTGGAAAAGGATTTTTGGAGCATCTACTCTGTTCCAGGCACTGAGTGAGGTGATGGGAATTGAATAATGAAAAATACAGACAAGATTTCTGTCTTAGTTCCTTTGGGATGCTGTAACAAAAATACCACAGACTAGTGGCTTAAACAACAAACACTTCTTTCTCACAATTCTGGAGGCTGGAAGTCCAAGATGAAGGCACTGGTAGATTTGGTGTCTGGTGGGGACCTGCTTCCTGATGCATAGATGGCCATCTTCTCTCTGTGTCCTCACATGGCAGAGGGGTGAGGAAGCTCTTTCGGGCCTCTTTTATAAGGGCACTAATCCCATTCATGAGGGCTCCACACTCATGATCTAATCACCTCCCAATGCCACCACAGTGCCAGCTTCTAATGCTACTACATTGAGGGTTAGGATTTCAACCAATGAATTTTAGGAGGACACAAACATTCAGCCTACAATAGTCCCAATCCTCGTGAGGCTTGCATGCTGGAGTAATTCATTAGCAGTTGTGGTTTCCAGGGTGCACCCCGTGGGCACATTCATTTAAGAGTCAATCAGAGGTAGCCCGACCTCCATGTGTACCATGCATTTTCACATTTAGCTGCTCAATGATCACAGAACTGTTGGCTTCCTGCCTCCGCTCAGATGATGGATTCCACAGCAGCCCCTAGTTGTGTAAAGATAAATCACTCCAGGTCCAAGTGGTAAACCACGGAAATAACAGCAATTTATACAGACCCCAGGAGTCCCTTGTGAGAGCTCTCACTCTTTATGAAGTGTAGTGATAAACGTTAGACCCGGGGATGAGGCTGGCAGCTTTCTTTTATTACCATCTGCACACCACAGAAGAAATCCAAATGGAAATTCTCATTGGAAAGCCAGTTAGTTAGAAAACCATCATGACACAAAATGTATCATGGGAAAAAATAGACAACCACATAAAGCAGCAGTAATCTTTTCAATACCGGCTGAATGTTTCTGAATTGGAACACGGGGATTTTCAATATCCTCAGATGACTTCTAAGCTTATGGTCCAAATGCCGATGAGCAAAATGTTGCACTGATTCAAGTCACAATAATAGAAAATAAATAATTTTTCTGCCAGTGTTTACGTTTAGGCGATTTGGGAAACCTG
The DNA here is from genome assembly GCF_003676395.1 of Aethalodelphis obliquidens. NCBI lineage: Eukaryota > Metazoa > Chordata > Mammalia > Artiodactyla > Delphinidae > Aethalodelphis > Aethalodelphis obliquidens. The sequence continues at coordinate 5,768,905 of NW_020837962.1, read as the reverse complement.
GACCGAGATGGAAAAAAAGAATCTTAGCATCCTGAAGTATGAGTTTTTCTATGATGTTAAAACCTATACGTTTGAATTCTGATTTTCACTAGGTGAACTTATGCAAGCTACTTTGCCTCCTTAAATCTCAGTTTCTTTATCTGTAAATGCAGTAAAACTACCCATTTAGAAGGACAAGAATTTGAAACAAGGCATGGAAAATACTTAATGCATTCTTAGTACTTAGGCTGGCTCATAATCAGTGTTCAGAAAATGGTAGTGACGGTGATGATGGTGATGATGATGATGATGATAAAGGCAATGCTGATAATTACAGTGACAGTGGTGATGATTTGTTAGAGAATGAGGAAAAGCAGGAGGGAATGCAGTCGAATATTGCCTACAGCAAGCAAGGAGGTAGCTATTCTGTCTCTGGAGGAATTAAATGGCATGAAATCAACCAAGATACTTTGGACTCGGGAACTATTTAAAGGCTTGAGTTTAGAAGAAAACCAACAGAAGGAGATCACCTGATAGCTGGGGTGCAAATGGTCTCTTCTTAATCAATTCTCAGTCTAGTTTACCCATAGAGCGCTATGATCAATTAGTGGCGCCTGCCATGGTTTTAGACCAGGAGGTACAACAACATATGTGAGTTTATGGTTTCTGGCGAAGAATCCCAAGCAGAGTTCTAATATTTTCCCAAGGTTTAATATTATTTGGGTGTGTCTACTTCATTAGTTTTGAGAGCAGGGGTCATCTCTTTATTATTTATTAATATAAATTTATTATTATGTTAATATAAGTGTTAATTATTATTTATTAAAATATTTATTCCTTTTGAATCTCCAGCACATAGACAATGCTTTGGTGCCCAGTGGACATTTGTTGAATCAAATTAAAAATGTCTTTCTGATACTAATTAGTATTTATAATATTGTGTTCTGTTTATCATGCCATATGTTAAGAAGAATATTGGAAAACTTTCATCCCCATGCAAGTCTCTACTCAAAGGGGTATGAGGGAAAATGAACAAGGTACTCTTAAGAAAAACTACATGCAGTCCATCCTATCACTTGCGCTATAGAAATGAATCTTTGTGAAGCCCTGGTCAAAGTTGTTCCAGATAAAACTTAATGACTGTGTTTGTGATTCACCTTCCAAAGTTGTTTATTTGCTTCTCAAAAAGCCGCCTTTGTTCTAGGTCAAGACTAGTGCAAAAGGGAAATTTTCACTAAGATCTTACACACAGTAATGTTACAAGCTTCCTGAATTACTTTCCAGTTTTGAGGTAAACCATATGGGAAGAAGAGGGGGAAATGTTAATGGTGCTATTTGGTCTAGGGGTCTTCTCTTTGTCCCATTCTATTCAAGATTTACAGCATCACCCATTTTGAGGCAAGACTCTTTTGAAGGGTTCTACCCAATGCCCCACGAATCATGAGGCTTTCCAGTCCAACTGGTAGAAAATAGGTACTGATCCCAGCCCGGCGTGAGTTCCAGGCACCGTTTCCTCTAATCGTTTTGGGTGATTCTTTCCCCAGCCTATGGTGGCTTCCTACCATCCATGTGCTCAATACTGAGGGGACCCTCTGCAGATCTCTGGTGTCGTCTCTCCATGTAGCTCTCTGCAATCTGGTACCCTATCCTGCACACTCTAGCTATTTTGTATTCCATAGACTCAAGCTCCGTCTCCTCAACTCAGAGAGCTTGTAAAGCTCTTCCCGGCTTCCCCCTCCCCGGGCTGCCTCCTGGAAACTCTCAAAGCAGGAAGATTCATAGGACTGACCTTATTTTTTTCCAGCCTCATCAGGATCACGGTGCTTGATTGCCTGCCGTCCACTGTCTTTAAAACCACTTGTTCTTCTCTATTTTAGAGATGGAGACGTAGAGAATGGACATGCAGACAGGGGCGGGAAGGGGAGGGTGGGGGGGATGAGTTGGGAGATTAGGATTGACATATATACACTACCATGTGTAAAACAGATAGCTAGTGGGAACCAGCTGTAGAGCACAGGGAGCTCAGCTCAGTGCTCTGTGATGACCTAGATGGGTGGAATGGGGGTGGGTGGGAGGGAGGTCTAAGAGGGAGGGGATATATGTATACATACAGCTGATTCACCTCGTTGTCCAGCAGAAACCAACACGATATTGTAAAGCAATTATACTCCAATAAAAAGAAAACACTCATTCTTATGTCTTGTCTGGTTTTCGTAGTTATTTCTGGCACAAGGGTAAATCTGATCTGTGTTACTCCATCTTGGACAAAAGTGGGCTCAGGAGTAATAGTATATGAATCTTTTCTAAGTTATAAATCCTTGCACATAAGGAGTCAATAAATATTGATTTGGATAGGTTTTCAGTTTTATTGAAACGACCTACGTTGTAGATTTCTTCAGCAAACATCCCAGAAGTAGAATCTCTGAACTTAAAAGCTGGAAGGAAGCTCAGAGGTCAACTTGCCCTGCCCTCCAAGGAGTCTGTAGACATACTGTGATGCCAGTTTCTGCCTTCCATGACAAAGGCTTTTAAAAAACACACTGAGGCATCTGGTGTAAGACAATTGCTTGCATTCTTGCCTCACTGTCCTCATCTATAGAACGGGGAAGAAGAGATGTAGAAGCAGCACAGCATGAGCTGTGATGTTGAAAACAATAAATTTGAATCCTAGTTCTGCTACTTGGTAGCTGTGTGACCTTAGGCAACTTACTTAACCTCTCTGAGTATCTGTAACATAGAGAGAAAAATGCCTCCTGGGAAGAGTGGTCAAAGGTTTGAAAGAGGCAATGTAACTGAGCATAGTAGGTGCCCCAAAAAACAGTAGCTTATTTCTGGTATTATGATTGGATGAGGGGAAGGGGATCCCCAGCTGGACCCTTGAAGATTCCATGACTCGGGAAGTAGGCAGATGGCTTCCATGGTCCCTGCCCTCTGTAGAAAGAGCCATAGCAGGGCTTGTCTCAGTGAGAAAAACAACCAAGTGAGCACAGGTGGGGAAAAATCAGCCCCTCCTCCTGGGAGGGCAGGAAACCAGGCACAGCCCAGCAGCACGTCATGCCCCACGGCCAGGTAAAGGTTGCTCCCTAATCACTAAATTTCAAAACTGCATCAGCGAAGCTGGGGAGCTTTAATGAGCTCAGCTGGACTGCATGGCTCAGCTCCTGGGTCAGCTGCCCCAGGCTGTGGGGCGCTGGGTGCCACTGGCCGGCTGGAACTTTCTGCGGGCTTCAGGGAAGTGAGCCCTTTCAGCAATAACTTGTGCACCGGTCAAGGCCACATTGATACATCCATGAGAGCAACATGATAACTACCACTGACCAAGTTCTTAACTGAGAGCATTTCCACCTGCATCCGCTGTGCTAATCCCTTCAGCAAGCATTAGGGAACAAATTCCTTCATGACTACTCTGGGATAAGTCAAATCATGTCACTCTCTTGCATTAAAACCCTTTAAAGCCCCCTAAAATCTATCTGTTACACTTGAAATAAAGTCCAGATTTCTAATTATGTCCTTAAAGTCTTACATGACCTGAACCTGCCCCAAACTAATTTTCTCCTCCCTCCCTCCTACTTTCTATGCTTCCGCGACACCATCTTTTCTGTTTCTTTAATACATTTTTTTTTCTGCCCCAGGGCCTTTGCATTTGCTGAGTGCAAACCCAACCTGAGATATTCTTCTATGAAATTTTTGTATATCTGACTTGGTCTCAAGTGTTAATTGCTTAAAGAGATCTTCTCTGAGCATCTAAAGTTTCTGGGTGATTTGACAGATGCCGTGCTTTCAGGAACCATTATTACTTCCATTTTACAGATGGCAAAACTGAGGTCCAGGAAAATGATATAACCTGCCTGAGGCCCCACAGCTTGGTTTCATTGCAGTTAAATCTGAAGGCAAATGACTTTTCCATTGTTTTATATTAGGCTTGCTTATCAGGCCCCCACCCGCCTCCCTCTCCTCCTTTCCTTCCTCTTCATCTTTCTTCTCCCCCTCCTCCTTCCCTTTCTTCTTCAGAGTCCTTTTAGGGTCAAATTGACCCACATGTCTCTCCTTCAATGGGACACACTCAGACCATGTTTGAATAGGAATGTAAACAAAGTTTCTGGGCCAAGGTGTTATCCTTCCTCCCTTCCTGCAGGCCAGTGTGTCTATCATTTCTTTTATTACAGACAAAATTTCTTTTTTAAGGATAGAACTTTTTATAGTATGCCATGCAAACATATTCTTAGTTAACAGAATTTTACATCATTACTATTAGATATTTTTATTTATTATCTAAATTACAAGCTTGGCCTGCACAGGTGTATCCTTAAAGTCAAATAAATCATTTCTGCTCATGTTTATAGAAAATTCAACAATACCTTTTGAATTATTATAAGTCAATCAGGCAAATCATACTTAGTTTCAAAATACAGATTTCAAAGAATATACTCTACATATATGAATTCTACATAATTCACAGCAAACAAAACTATCAAAGTGAAAGAAGATATAAGAGTAATTCACTTATTCATTCATGAAACATTTGTGAAATTTGCACTAGGTCCTAGACACTGTATCAAGCCATGAACACACACTGGTCAGTAAGACAGTAATTTCAGGAAATTCAAAATCCAGCAAGGAAGGCAGGCAAAAAATGTGGTGAGGGCTATAAAATAATTAAAAGCCAGGAATAGTAATTAAAGTAATTAAAGTTTAGGGACATCTTGCAAATCGACAGGAAAGAGACCAATATCATAAGAGAAAAAAAGAGAGAGGAAAACAAGCTATACACACACAGAAATCATACAGTGGATAAATAGGTGAATAATGTTCAATAACAGAATCAAGGAAAAATAAATTCAAATAGTAAGTTTGAATTTCTCACTAATTGTTTCAAAACAGTAAAAACATGTGGCTATTCAGTGTTGGTGTTAGTAAACGGGCACGGACATAAAGCCAGCGGGAAAATGATCAGTATGACCTCTCTGCAGGACAGTTTGGCATAAATGTATCAAAAGCTTTTAAAATGTGTCATGTCCTCAAAGTCATTACGGGAAAACTACAAGCCAATATCCCTTACGAACACAGAAGCAAAGACCCTTAACAAAATACTAGCAAATAGAGTCCTGTAACAGATAAAGGAAAGCACGTGACGAATGAGTGCACGTGACGAATGAGTGAGGTTTATCATAGGAATTTAAGGTTGGTTCAAAATTAGAAAAATCAATGTGCCGACAGAATAAATAACAACAACTCTATGTTCACCCTAATAGGTGCAGAAAAAGCATCTGACGAAATTCACCATCCATTTCTGATAAAAACACTAAAGCAGCCAGAAATAGAATGAACTTCCTCAACCTGTTAAAAGCATTTACAAAAAACCTACAGCTAACATCGGATGTAATGGTAAAGGACTGAACGTTTCCCCTCCCCAAGAGAGCAACAAGACAATGATGTCCATTCTCACTACTGCTGTTCAACATACAGTGTAATCAAGTAAGAAAATGAAATAAAAGACACACGGATTGGAAAGGAAGAAATGAAACGATCCTTATTCACAAATACCATGACCAGCTACAGAGAAGATCCAAAGAATATCAAAAAAACAGCCACAAGAACTTAACAGGACAGTTTAGAATGACTGGTATGCAAAAACTGTACTTTTATGTTCTAGCGACAAAAAATGAGAAATTGAATTTTTTGAAGTATTTATAATAGCATTGAAAACTATAAAATAGTAAGAGATGGATCTAACAAATATGTGGTAAGACGCACATGCTTAAAATTATTTAAAAATGCTAAAAGACATTAAAGAAGGCCTAGATAAATGGAAAGATATGTCATATTCATGAATCAGAAGAGTCAATACTGTTAAGATGTCAATTCTCCCCAAATAGATTTATAGATTCAATGCAATCTCAATGAAAATACAGAAAGACTTTTTGTAAAAATTAACTAGCTGATTCAAAAACATATGGAAATGGAATGGTCTAAAAATACTCAAAAAAATTTAAAATATCAAGCTGGAAGACTCACACTATCTGACTTGAGATTTACCATAAAAGCTGTACTAATCGACACTGGTGTTATTTATGAAAAGATAACTATTACAGACAAAATTGAAAACAGCTCCTGCTGTGGAGAGACCAAAACTGCCAACGCTAAACTTGTCTGCTTTCTAAAGCAGTTTGTGAAATAAAATGGGTAACATTTTCTCCCTTTCAGGCCAATCCAATCCAGCATTGTGATAAAAACAGATCTCCACTCCAAGTGCAAACAGTATTTCCCTGCCTGTGAGACCCTCCATTGTAGACCCTGGTCTATTTCCACGCTCACCCTGAGCCCCAATACCTCTTCTTCCCCACTTCTCCTTCCTGCTGCTGAGACATATTGATGGTTTAAATCATCAATGCCAGATGTTGAAAGACAAAGGTAGCATTTCTCCTGCTGAATTTCCCCAGGGCTGTTGGGCTTTCTCAAAGGGAGGTTGGAGAAAAAAGCATTGGATGTGAATCAGAAAAACTCAAGCTCAAAGCTCAGAGCTTCTACTCACCAGGTGAAGGAATTGGGAAAATTAATTCCTTCTTTCTGAGCCCCAACTTCCTCATCTGTAGATTATTTGCCTGACTGGGTTATTAAAAGAAATAAAAGAGATAATAAATGTGGAATTTCCTGGTATACACCATAGTGAGGGTGAGGGTATAAAGCGGCTGTCAAAGGAGCACAGCCTCCATTTCTACTAGTTATGTTGGATGACTACTGGCAAATTACTGATTTTCTTTGCACATTTACATTTATATATTGTATTTATAATATTTATATATAATTTATATTATCTAAAGATATAATCAATCCATTTTAGACAAAGGCACTAACATAACTCACTTGGGGAAGGGAATGCATTTTCAACGAACGGTGATAGAAAAACAGGATATTTAGAAGAGGGAAATGTGTACCTCAACCTCTGCCTCACCAAAAATTGTATTTAAAATGTATCATAGGCCTAAATGTAAAAGCCAAAACTATAAAACTTTAAGAGGAAGACGTAGGAGAAAAATCTCATGACCTTCAGACAGGTAAAGATTTCTTAAGACTGAACACAAAAAACACTGGCTATTAAGAAGAGGAGAAAATATTTGCAGAACATGTGTCCGTGAGAGGACTTGTTTCCAGAATATATAAAAAAAAATCCTAACAACTCAATAAGAAGACAAAAACAGTTTTAAAAGGAGCAGGGGCTTCCCTGGTGGCGCAGTGGTTGAGAGTCCACCTGCCGATGCAGGGGACATGGGTTTGTGCCCTGTTCCGGGAAGATCCCACATGCCGCGGAGCGGTTAGGCCCGTGAGCCATGGCCATTGAGCCTGCGCGTCCGGAGCCTGTGCTCCATAACGGGAGAGGACGCAACAGTGAGAGGCCCACGTACCGGAAAAAAAAAAAAAAAAAGGGGGCAAAATATTTGAATAGATACTTCATTAAAGAAAATTACAAATAGTCAATAACAACACACAAAAATGTCCAACTTGTTAGATATATGCAAATTAGAACCACAAGATACTGATCAATTAGAAGGTGTAAAATTAAAAAGATTGACCATACTAAGTGTTGGTGAGAGTGTAAATGGTACAACCACTTTGGAAAGGAGTCTGACAGTTAGTTTGAAAGTTAAGCATTTTCATAAGATTCAGCAGTTCCATTCTTTTTTTAAAATTTATTTCTTTTATTGAATTATAGTTGATTTATGATGTGTTAATTTCTGCTCTACAGCAAAGTAACACAGTTATACATATATATATATATATATATATATTCTTTTTTATATTCTTTTCCATTATGGTTTATCCAAGGATATTGACTATAGTTCCCTGTGCTATACAGTAGGACCTTGTTGTTTATCCATTCTATAGGTAATAGTTTGCATCTACTAACCCCAAACTCTCAGTCCTTCCCTGACCCATCAGCAGTTCCATTCTTAGCTATTTATACAAGAGAAATGAAAATGTAGGGCCACAAACAGCCTTGTACGTGAATGTTCATAGCAGCTTTGTCTGTAAGAGTCAAAAACCTAACTGTCCACCAACAGGTGATTGCAAAAACAAATTCTGGAGCAGTGCTCTACAGTGCAATGAAACAAGCTTCTGCTACATGCAGGAACATGGCTGGATCTCAAAAACATGCTGGGTGAAAGAAGCCTTGCATCAAAGAGTAAATACCATATGATATTTATAAGAAGTTCTAGAATAGGTCAAACTAATCTATAATGATAGAAATAACTTTAATGGTTGCCTGGCGAGGAGGTGTGGGGACTCATTTTTCAGAGTCACATGGAAGCTTCTGGGGTGATGAAAATGTTATATATCTTGATTAGGGTGATGGTAACTGTTGGAAAGAGTATAATTTAAAGCAAAATCTTTTTCCAACCCAGAAAATCTCTCCACAAAGGCAGAAGAGAAAGAAAACAATTTTTACTATTAAATAAGCATTAAACTGGAATGTGATATGTATCACAGGCAATCTACGAAGAGACTGCAAAAAAAAAATTCTCCCTTTTCTATAGCCAAGCATACACGACTTATTCCATACACATCCTCAAGATAAAGGATAACTAGTTCTCAAGGAAGAGGACCCGACAGCACCATTCATCACACATCATCCATCCTAGATTCACCTGGTAACTGGGTGGCCATTTGTGTTTGCTAATTGGCTTTATCCAAAGGGAAAATAAACTTCTCACATATTTACGACAAGGGTAGTTTTGATCCTTGGAGTTAGGCTTCTACCTCCATCTTCTCTGATGATTATGTATTTCAAAGAGATGGCTCACAGGTCCGTAAGAAAGACATTACTTGTACCTAAAGCTGGAAAGACCTATTTAGCTTTTAAAAAGAGGTACACACATTTCAAAGAGACAGAGAAAGAACTTAAGCTTAAAAGCTTGTGAAAGTAAATTTACGCTCTAACAAGTGGGACTAGGGAGAAATCTCGTCCCTTATTTCCAACATGGAGAATGAAGCCTCAACATTTTAAACTCGTATTTGCCCTTTCATGATGTAAGTGTACATGTTTGTCCGAATTATCAAACTGTACCCTTAAAATGCGTGCGTTGTTGTATATGAAAATTATAACTCAAAAAAATGATTTAAAATATGGCGCAAATCATCTGAATACTTCCACGCTTTCACATAGGGCACTGCAGAAACCTTTCTGTGCTTTCCTCGAAATTTTCACAAATTTCTCTGAGTTGTTTTCACTGTGGTAACAGTGTAAGAAAAATTATAGCTGCTTTATACCCAGGTTCATATAACTCAAATTAAAGAAATCCTCTTAAATTTTTGTGGTATTGGAACCCATTTCCTTCATAGCACAGAAAAATACAATTCAAAGGGAATTTAGTAAAGCATCTTAAAATAATTTAATAACTACCATCTGATGAAACATATTGTAAGCTGGGTGTTTTCTTTCTCTCTCTCACTCCTAAAAAGTAATCGACCACCTGCCACATTCTACATTTTTGCTAGATGCTGAGTATATAATGGTGAACAAAATAGAGGTCCCTGCCCTCAAGAAGATTATAGGCTGGCAAGGTAGCCAAATGTCAAATAGATAAACATGTGAATACCTGTTTGGTTATATTGTGATAATTGTCAAGAAGAATTTCAAGGTGCAATGAAAGTTTATAAAGTGTGTGTGTGTGTGTGTGTGTGTGTGTGTGTGTGTGTGTGTGTCTTTGAGACTAACCTGGTAAGCTTGGAATTCTCCCCCAAGTACTGGGAGAAACTACTTTAATTGTCTCTTGCTTCTTTTTCCAACCTCATCTTGTACCTACCCTTCAACCTTGCTCTCTCCTGTGAATCCAGACACCATCTTTTTTTCTGTTCCTTGAATACTTGAAGCTACTCCTGACTTTGGCCTTTGCACATTCTGTTCTGTCTGCAACACCCTCTACCAGATCTGTAAATGGTGGGCTTCTTGCCATTGGGTCTCATCCCAAATGCCCCCGAAAAGATTTCCCTGCCCACCCCATGCAAAGACATCCCTCCATCACTCTCTCCCTCCATCCTGCTTCCTTGACCCAGATGATGCTGATGCTACAAGGCACTGACCACAGTTTGGGCAGCAAGATTCTAAGGAATTTCCTCCTTGGATCAAAAGAGAAGAGAGAAAGGCATAAGGTTGGCATTTTCGCCAATGGTCACTATGATTTCAGGGACTGACTTTGGGCTCTCATGCAGTGGGTTCTGTGGGGCACAGTCTTGCCAATCTCCCATTAGGAAAAAAATAACCATCCTTCACCTGTGTCCATTGCTGTGCCAGGTGCTTTCCTTGGACTGTTCCATTTAACCCTTAGACCATCTCTCACTCACAGAGGAGACGCCTGAAGCTCAGAGAGTTTCCTGGAATCTCACAGCAAGGAAGTGGCTGGACATGAACGCAAATTCCTGATTTGTCTGATGCTAGAACTTCCCTTTTTTCTACCACAGCCCACAGTTTCTTTTGAAGCTGTATTTTAAAACAACTTTTTCTCTTAAGGATCAAATTGATGAAGGATTTGATCTTCTGGGAAACAGACAGCAAATATCTGGAAAACATCCTTCTGTAATTGACTAAAAGCTTTCACATCTGTGGTCTTGACCATCCGGACAGTCTCTGTGAGGTGGGCTGGGACAGTGGGATTAGAATTCTCATTCAAATTCCAGCTGGTGGCTTGGAGAGAGTCAACCCATTAATCTCGAATTCATCACCTGTAAAATGGGGCTGCCAATACCCGTGTCAAGATTTGTAATATTAAATGGAAATCTAAGTCCATCATTAGCACATCATTGGCTTCACATGGGTATTCGTTAGTAAATCTATGGTTTAATGGTTATCATTACAGTTAATGCTTATCATCAGTTCTACAGTCATTAGCAGAATGATTTAACCAATGTGCTGGGCTAGGAGGACCCTGGGGTGATGGGTCAATGGAAGGTGAGTTGTTATAGCCAAGGACACCTGGATCCCACTAGCCAAGTTGTAGGATGGCCCAGTTCTTATCTCCCCTTGGTTACCAGATGGCAGCCCTTGGAATGAGGCAGTCATATCAAGGAACTGTGATGTTCCTGTGTTATATTTGTAAGACTCCCATTATTTCTGGCCCAGTAGACGCTCCCACAATCTGTTTACCTGAACTCCTCAGCAAAATGGTGATATGTTCTCAGCTTTGCCGCCGGAATCAGAGGCACCCGCAGATTAACCTAGTATTGTCTCAGGAGAGGTGGGAATGATTTATAAAGACAGTGACAACATTACCATCTCCATGACGTGACAAGCCTCACACTTCTCTTCATTTGTCAGACAAATTAATCTGGATGTGTCTTTTAAACACACAGCGATGCTCACTCACAGAGCTGGAGACCGGTAAGATGGAAGGCTGGAGGTGGGAGCCTCGCCAACTTTCACTCCATGCCTCATTTTTTCCCAGTCTTCTCTTGTTTTCTGATTGTTAAAGGATGTTCATTGTTTTGTCATCCCTTAAAATTTGGAAGGGTGGGATAGTGATGTCCATTCCTGAAAAAACCATTGAGAACAGTGAAAATAATTGAAAACCTTTGTGATTCTTTTTTAATTCCCTGTTGATTCACACCAGGTCTACCTCATGTAGGGAAAAGAGAATTATTAGACTACGGTATGGTTGAAAGTGGAATATGGCTTGTCAGTATTTTACTTGGTTTGTAGGTGTTTTAAATTTTGTCTTTGTTTCTTTTTTCTTACTTAAAAAGTAGAGAAAAGTAACAACACCCAATGTGACCACCAACCAAAAAGAACCAACTTGTAATATTTTTATTGTATTTATATCATGTTTTTGTAAATGGAGTTTAAATGTTTAAATATTTGCCAATATTTAAAAACAAGAGGCTTTTTTTTAACATAAAAATATGGATTTCTGGATTGGAAACATGGGAAAAACTTGGCAAACCCTGGGCTTGCATTCCTACATGGTAACAGTCACCTGCAATTGAGTTAGTTCTTCTCATTCCACAGGGTATGAACTCTTTCTTTAGTTTGCTGCAATCCCCACTAAGCCCTATTGCTTCACACAGCTTGGTTATCTGTTTGACCCTCTTAGGTAGATAGGTTTCTGACACATTTTTTTTTCTTGTGGCCTTCTTTCCCTCCTTCTTCTCCCCAATGGCTCCCTTGGTTTCTTAATTTGCACCCCACTTCTTCCTCCCAGCCTTTCTCCAGGATGTCAGTTTTTAAGTTCCATCCAGTTTTCTCCCTGTTGAGCTTGGGGAGGGGTGGAAATCTGAGATCCTTCAAGAGCTGTTTGAGAGAGGAAAGGATAAAGAGTTCAGCTTTTGGAAGCAATTTTAAGACAAAGCTCTCTCCTGGTAATGACTGATCAACTCTTAGCATAATTCCAGTTTATCATAATTCTGAATGAGTCTCCATATTTCTCCACCTTTCTCAATCTACACCTTCATATTCCTAGTTTGAAGACGGCCAGGATCCCAGAACAGCAGTGGCTAGATTATTTACTGGCAATGGAATGAGATGAAGAAAAAAATCTCCATCATGCCATAGTTTAAACTCTGCAAAAATATGAAATATATTACAAAACAAAACAAAGCATCATTCTTAAACACAACACAAAGGGTCGGCCACTCCAGCATATTTCCTCTAGTGTATTTTCATTTCTTTCTGCTACAGAGTTGAGACTAAAGTAATACAGTTTTGCATCCTCATTATTTTGCTTGTCATTGTTGAATAAGTATTTCATCAGGATATTAAAAATGCTCATAAACATATTTTTAATGACCTTATAACAGTCCATCATATTAATGTGCCCACATTTGTTTAACCAGTACCCTATTACCGGACAGTTGGGTCGTTTCCTGTTCTCTATATTGTAAATCACATTGCAAACAAAAATTTGTTTTTTAGAATATCTCCTTATAGTATTTTCTAGAAGGGGGATTTCTGGATTAAACAGCTGGACGTTATTACCTTTGACAAATTGAAGCTTGCATTTTGGTATTTATTGTACAGATGTGGTATTTTGGTGCAATCCTCCAAGGGTCAGACAAGGGTGATGAAGAGGGATGTGGGCATTGGGATAATGGATGAAGGACGTTTGGACATTTCGTGTTTTTTTTTTTTTGCAGTATGCGGGCCACTCACTGTTGTGGCCTCTCCCGTTGTGGAGCACAGGCTCCGGATGCGCAGGCTCAGCGGCCATGGCTCACGGGCCCAGCCGCTCTGCGGCATGTGGGATCTTCCCGGACTGGGGCACGAACCCGCGTCCCCTGCATCGGCAGGCGGACTCTCAACCACTGCGCCACCAGGGAAGCCCAGGAGTTTGGATTTTACTATAAATGTAAACGGAGATCATTAGAAGTTTTCTAATTGGGGAATAACAAGATCTGTTTTGTTTTCAAAAGCTCTTTGATATCATATGCGAGGAACAGAACGGAGAGGGGCAAGAGTGAAACAGGAAGGTCACTGAGCTGCCGTCCAGCTGAGAGATGATGGGGGTAGAGGAGGTGGAGGGAAATGAGGAGCCAGTCACTAGTTTGAAGGTGGGGTTGCCATGGAAACAACCTCAGTGTTCGTCAATGGATGAATGAATAAACAAGATGTGGTGTATATATACAATGGAATATAATTCAGCCTTGAGAAAGAAGGAAAACCTGCCATTTGCGACAACATGGATGGACCTTGAGGACATTACATTCAGTGAAATAAGTCAGACAGAGAAAGACAAATCCCACTTATATGTGGAATCTAAAAAATCTAAACTTGTAAAAACAGAGAGCAGAATGGTGGTTACCAGAGACTGGGGTGAGGGCATAGGAGTGATGTTTAAAATACAAACTTGCAATGAGTACATAAATAAGTCCTGGAGATTTAATGCCCCGTATAGTGATTATTGTATTATAATCATCAAACTTGCTGAAAGACTAGATCTTAATTATTCCCACCAGAAAAAGAAATGATCATTATGTGATGTAATCGAGGTGTCAGCTAATGCTACGGTGACAATCATAGTGCCATATATATATGTAACAAATCAACAGGTTGTACACCTTAAATTTACACAATGTTATATGTCAAATATATTTCAATAAAAAGAAAAGTAGGATGGCCATGTTTTGCTGGTGAGAAAAATGTGGCTTGTGAGTGTTTGGCTTGAGTGGCTAGGAGATGGGAGACTGCTGGGGAAAGAGCAGATTGGGAAGGGTGGTTAGAACTCCCGAGTCTGTGTTTGCTTATCTCAAGACTAAGAAGCCAATTGGACATTCAAGTGGGGAAGTGGAAACAGAATGATGATGATACGAAGTAAGAGAGAAAAAGGGAGCAGAGAGCAAGGAAGGCAACAAGGGGAAGATGCTCAGGTCTCTCCTGTCTTCTCTTGTGGCATCTAGAGCCATTTCCCCCTGGTCTCCATGCTGCAGGACGCAGGGTAGAGGCTTAAGCTCTCTCCTCAAATGCCCCATTGTTATTCTCCTCAAAAACCTCTAGTTCATTCCTATTGAACTCAGGTCCAAAGCATGGTTTTGGCCTCCTACAAACCTGGGTTCAAATCCAAGGATTACCAGTTGTGGGATACTGGACAAGTAATATAACCTATCTGAGCCTCAGTTTCCCCATCCATAAAACGAGAATAATAAGAAGCCCCATCTCATGGAGTTATTGATATAACGATAGCTAATCTTTATTGAGCAGTTATTAGATTATATGTGTTATTGCATCCAATCCTTAACACAGCCCTAGGATGTGGGAACTATTCTCATCCTACAGATGAGGAAAAAGAGTCTCAGAGAGGTTACATGACTGGTCCAAGACTCCACATCTAGAAACTAGGAGAGAGGAAGTGACTTTTCCAAGTTTACATCACCGATCAGTGTCCAAGATGGTATTGAAACTGGGACATCAGACTCCAGAGCCTACCCTCTGTTCCTTCCTTTCTTATTTATTTATTTATGGCTGTGTTGGGTCTTCGTTTCTGTGCGAGGGCTTTCTCTAGTTGCGGTGAGTGGGGGCCACCCTTCATCGCGATGCATGGGCCTCTCACTGTCGCGGCCTCTCTTGTTGCGGAGCACAGGCTCCGGACGCGCAGGCTCAGTAGTTGTGGCTCATGGGCCTAGTTGCTCTGCGGCATGTGGGATCTTCCCAGACCAGGGCTCGAACCCATGTCCCCTGCATTGGTAGGCAGATTCTCAACCACTGCGCCACCAGGGAAGCCCCTGTTCCTTCTTTTTAAGCCCAATACTGGACCCATATCAAAGGCTCAAAAATTGAGAAGTGCTTGTTTTTCATTGTTCTTGTTTTTATTAGTGTCATGATGTAATATCCACTTACTAGTTTGCTTCCTCATCAAACTCAGTAATTCCTTGAGGGCAGGGGCTGTGACTTTTTCACGGCTGCATCACCATGCCCAGCACAGGGCATGGGCCTCAGCGGATGTGCGGTGCGCGTTGCTTAAATGAAAAACACAGGTGCAGGACAGCCAGCCGGAATCCCTTTTTTTTTCTCTTTCCTTGCGGTACGCGGGCCTCTCACTGCTGTGGCCTCTCCCATCGCGGAGCACAGGCTCTGGACGCGCAGGCTCAGCGGCCATGGCTCACAGGCCCAGCCGCTCCGCAGCATGTGGGATCTTCCCGGACCGGGGCACGAAACCGTGTCCCCTGCATCGGCAGGCGGACTCTCAACCACTGCACCACCGGGGAAGCCCCCGGGATCCCTTTATTTGCACGCCATGCTTCCAATGAAGTGGACTGCCTCTGCGTTTGAGAGAAGACTCTCTCCTTTCCCAGACGGACCAAGCCTTACCAGTCTACAGGAAGTGAGGAAGACAGTGGAATAAATATCTCAACGAGCTCTTCCACCCTGAGCTTTGCCCTCAGTGAAGAAAGTGTCGCCTCAAAACAGGAATTAAAGCTAAGATGTGTTTGGCATCAGCCAGTGCCCACACAAGTGCTAAACATAGCATGAGGGAGGGCACTGACTCTGAGGCAGAACGGGAAACTTCTAATTCATTCTCTTTCCAGCCTGCGAGACAGTGAGTCTGTCGTGGGCAGGACAATTAAATTGAAATATGGCCCACCTAAGCCTAAGAGCTGTCCTAACGGGAACGTCAAGAAACCCAACTGCTAACTTTGTGGGCAGGTAGGCGGAATGAGGTCCTTGAGGTGAGGTCTAATTATCCTGGTCATGTCAATTTCAGAGCTGGGGGCTGGCCTTAAAAAACCCCAAATCCCCAGGCTCCAGTGAGATGGTTATTTAATAATACGAGATATAGTCAGTAGCAGGTTATAATAGCTTGCAATCGGCCCATGCCTCTTAGACTGCATGTCATTTCCTATGAAAATGATGGGTTGTGTCTGCCTGAACCTCTTCCCTTGGAAAGTGAATGTCCATGAGGATTGTGCTAGCTGTGGGGATCCAAGGGCAGGGAGGGGGCAAAACTGTGGCTGTCTCCCTTTCCCACGTCTCCTGACGTCCCTCCAGCAGCCCAGAGAGGAAGCTGATTGTCCTAAAGCAGAAAAGAGAGCTCAGGAATGCCAGGGGTGGGCATCCCCGCTAACAGCGACTCCTGGTACTCAGAGATGTTGGAGCACAGAGCCTGGAGGGGGGGGGAAGGGGAGGAAAGCTTAAGAGATGCACCTCCTCCTTTGAATGAAAGGGCAAAACGTCCCTGAGGGCCACTTGGGGGAGACTCAGCCACCTGGTACTTACGACACTCTGGAGGCATCACCCATTGCTATGAATCTCAAAGTCCTAAATCAGCCTCTTGTTCCTCCTCCAACATCCCACTGGACCTCCGCCAGGACTGACGTGGGGGAGAGGAACAGGAACAATATCAGATGATGCCTTGGGGGACCCCAAATCTGACTTGGATTCTAAACTTGTCCTATTCCTACCTCTTTCCTCTCTTTCCTACCTCACCCCACCATCACCACGAACTTAAAACCATTTTATGGCACTGTAGACTTTTATAGTGTCCAGGGACTTTAGAATCTGTTTCAAGTTCCCATCTAGCACTTGAACTTGAGGAAATTGGGGTGGTGTTCACCTTTCCCTTGACTACTTCTAAGACAGAATTCTCAATTAGGGATGATTTTGTCTCCCAGGGGAACACTGGCAATATCTGGAGACATTTTTGTTGTCATGATTCTAGGAGGGATGCTACTGGCAAATAGTGGGTGGAGACGAGGGATGCGGTTAAACATCCTACAGTGCACAGGGCAGACCCTACAAAGGATTACTTGGCCCCAAATGCCAATAGTGCCAAGGTTGAGAAACTCTCCTTTAGGGATAGAATTCACCATTAATCCCCCCCACCCTGAGCAGTCCCCTTTACTTTCAGCTGATTCCAGTTAGTATCAGGAAGGCAGGTGTATAAGAGGCAGATGCCTTGGGACAAACTTATATGAAGAAACTCAAGGTTACACAATTCTGGGTATTGGCAAGTGGATTTAGGAAATCTTCTCCCTCAAGTGATACAAGAAGATTGGAACAAGACAGCCCAAAGCTATTTCCAAGGTCAGTATCCAAATTACACGGAATTCTGTGAACACAGTTGGTCTCAAGAATTGGAAGTCAATATCTGAAATCAGACATGGATGTTAGAATAAAACAGCAGTTGCAGAAAAATGCAGCTTTTCCCTGAAAATGTACGATAAAGGGAATGTGAAACAAAATGATATGTATATCACTGAAAACCGGGTTTGGAGGTGGGTAGGAGCTAATGTGCAGGAGATGGCAAAGAGAAATGGGTTGTCTGATAGCCATACTTACTGGTTTATTATGTGTTAAACATCCCAATCTTTCATTCTGTCTCTCAGATGCAATCTTTACGGTTGTGTTTTGGTGACTTAAAAATTTATTAGTAACAGGATGAGATTTCCCCTGTATTCTTGGTGGGGAGGCAGTCTTTAGTAAGACAGAATAAAGAGACTGAGGTTTTATTAACAAAATAGCAACAACTACATTGGGCACAGAAAGTCAGTATTAAGAAAAAGGTGTTCTGGGGGTGGGATAGGGAGGTGGGAGGGAGCGAGACGCAAGAGGGAAGAGATATGGGAACATATGTATATGTATAACTGATTCACTTTGTTATAAAGCAGAAACTAACACACCATTGTAAAGCTATTATACTTCAGTAAAGATGTGAAAAAAAAAGAAAAGAGAAAAAGGTGTTCTGAAAAGTACTATTCCACAAATTATTATTATTATTTTTTGCGGTATGCGGGCCTCTCACTGTTGTGGCCTCTCCCATTGCGGAGCACAGGCTCCGGACACGCAGGCTCAGCGGCCACGGCTCACTGGCCTAGCAGCTCCGCAGCATGTGGGATCTTCCCGGACTGGGGCATGAACCCACGTCCCCTGCATTGGCAGGCGGACTCTCAACCACTGCGCCACCAGGGAAGCCCTTCCACAAATTATTTTTTTAAAGGGTTGTTTGCTTATTGGAGATCAGGGGTGTCCAAACTCTTTTGATTGTGTACCCATTATAGTTCTTCGAGTATTCTCCCACAATATATATGTTTATAAATTGCAAACATGGACCAGTTTCAAGACTAATCAGACTGGCTTCAGAATGTCTGTTTTAACCACTGCACTTGACTGCTCTCACCTGAGGACAGTGAAAGGACTAAAGCCTCTTCTTACGACAGAGGAAGGAATCAGACATCATGCTCAGAAGCTGAGCATTTAAGGAGTTCCTTTATGATAGAGCAAGACCCCGGCAGCAAAATAGTAAAGACCAAGAGCTTGAGGGTAAGGAGAAGAGAAAGAGACAGAAGCTAGTGAAGAGACAGACTCCCAGGGGATCCCGAGGTGGATCCTGATGGGACTGAAAGGCTTTTTTTTTTTAAATCAAAGTATAGTTGATTTACAATGTTGTTTTAGTTTCAGGTGTACTGCAAAGCGATTCGGGTATACATATGCATATATATATATTCTTTTTCAGATTCTTTTCCATTATAAGTTATTACAGGATAGTGACGATAGTTCCCTGTGCTATACAGTAGGTCCTTGTTGTTTATCTGTTTTACATACAGTAGTGTGTATCTGCTAAGAGAAAGGCAAGGGGAACCTTTGCACCGTGTGCTGTGCTTCACGAATGGACACAATTGTGCGTTAGGTTCTTTTGTTTCTGGTAACAACCTGGACCTGCAACCTCTTCTTGATGCCGGACAAGACGGATGAATCCCAGTAATAGACTTCCATGAGTTTTCACACAGTCTTGATACCCTGACTTTTTTTGTTTGTTTGTTTTTCTCACATGGTTTTAGTGTCCTCTGCCACCTGCCTACCGCCAAGGAGAACTCAAGAAACAACTTCTCAAGACAGAGAGGGGAACAAGCAAGATTTTGTATACAAACTCATATTTTGTATGTGAACCTTTCCAGATCCTTTCAGTGTCTTAAGGAATCATCTAGAGATAATTATAGCAGGTGGGATCTCGGGCACCATGTGGTACGATCCACTTCTCCTGAATGAGGACCAGGGAGAGGGTAAGATGCTTGAATGGAATGCGATGATGCAGCCGGCAGGGAGCAGAGCCAAGGCGGACACCTAGATCACTGGGCTGTGTGGCTCTTTGCTCGCTAACAGGTCAGGTTTGAAAAACATCTTTTAAGTCAAATATTTTACCAGGGTGAGCTCAGTTCAGGGCCAGTGGGAGGGTACATTTGTTTTCTCCTAAGCTACTAGGAAGCTTGATTAAACCAAAGCATAACTATACTGGAGGTCCCTATGATGAGCTAATTTTGTCTCCCCCAAATTCATATACTGAAGCCTTAATCCCCAGAACCTCAGAATATACTTGGAGACTGGGCCTTTAAAGAGATAATTAAGTTAAAGTGAGGTCATTAGGGTGGGCCTAATCCAATCTGACTGGTGTCCTTTAAAGCAGAGGACATTTGGGCACAGTACTGTACAGAGAAAAGACTGAGGACACAGGAGAAGACAGTCGTCTGCAAACCAAGGAGAGAGGCCTCAGAAGAAACCAACCCTGCCAACAACTTGATCTTAGACTTCCAGCCTCCAGAACTGTGAGAAAATAAATGTCTGTTGTTTGAGCCATGGTCTGTAGTATTTTATTTTTGCAGCCCTAGCAGATGAATGCATCTCCCTTCATTTCTCATAGTAATAACAGCAGTAGCTAATATCCATCTTCAAATGAATTTCTCATTTAGTCTCCATAAAAATTCTATAATGTAGATGCAATTATGAGCTTCTTTTTACACATGGAGAAGAAACAGACGCTAGCCTAAGTGAGGATGGGGCTGGGCCGGTTAGAGTTCCATAGCCATGCTCTTCATTGTTACTGGGGTTGCCATGGTAACAGCTGGGTGGGAAGAGGCAGTGCTCAGAAGGAGGAGAGGATGCCTCCACATCACCTGTTTAACAGGAAGGTGTGGAGAGCAATGGAGGGACACCAGGTTCAATGCCAGATGTTGGGGTCCTCCATCTCATCCTTGCCAACTGCCTCCTTTTGAATCTTTAATCATTTCAAGAAATATTTTAATATTATATATAGAATGGATAAACAAGGTCCTACTGCATAGCATAGGAAACTATATTCATTATTCTGTGATAAACCATAATAGAAAAGAATATGAAAAAGAATATATATATGGGACTTCCCTGGTGGCGCAGTGGTTAAGAATCCGCCTGCCAATGCAGGGGACATGGGTTCGATCCCTGGTCCGGGAAGATCCCACATGCCATGGAGCAACTAAGCCCGTGTGCCGCAATTACTGAGCCTGAGTGCCACAACTACTGAAGCCCATGCACCTAGAGCCCGTGCTCCACAATAAGAGAAGCCACCGCAATGAGAAGTCCATGCGCTGCAACAAAGTGTAGCCCCCACTCGCCACAACTAGAGAAAGCCTGCGTGCAGCAATGAAGACCCAACGCAGCCAAAAATAAATAAAAAATAAAATAACTAAACGTATAAAAAAAGAATATATACATGTATAACTGAATCACTTTGCTGTACAGCAGAAATTAACACAACATTGTAAATCAACTATACGTCAATAAAATAAATTTTGAAAAAGAAATATTTTAAGCTCCTCCTACGTACCAAGCACCTAGCTGGGCTCTGGGGCACCAGTAGTGATCACGACTGATGTGGCCAGCCTTGCCCTCATGGAGCTATGGTCCAGGGGCACTGCCACTTCCTCCCTCTGAGGTCTTCAAGTTCTTAACTAGCCCCTTTCCTCTAAGCACGGGAAAGAAACAGCCAGCAGACCTGCTTCTTTGACTGTTTCCTTTCTTTCCATCTTCTGACAGCCATACTTCATGTCTGACGGATGAAATGATGCTTCTCGACAGTGACAAATTTATGAGTTTTGACTGTTTGTGAGGCTCCCTAATTAATTCTTTACAGACTTCTACTGGCAACTGAATTTGAGTTTTGAGTTCAAAAGTGAGTTCGGATGAATCACGGTCGACCGTTCTGCTCCCTTTGGAAAACTCACCCTCTGCGCTGCACGCTCTTCATCTTCCTGCTTGCCAGCGGCATCATTCATCTTACAGTGGTACCCGGCAGGTGGTTTCCATGGCATAGGACAACAGCGCCAGCGTCCTTCCTGTTGGCATGGAACCCCTGGGCCATCTCCTGAGCAACCCAGTAAATGCTCCTGAAACATCTCTCCCCAACCTCAGCACCACAAGGGTTACTTTTAAATTTCTGGTGGGTGGCCTGGGATCGACACCTAATCAAGAACCTGATGTGAGTAAACAAGTCTAGGAAAGGAGCTACAGTGAGCCTCTGTCCAGAAAGAGAGGAAGAGAGAAAGAGGGAGGTGGGGAGAGATGGAAGAAGGGGAGGAAGGAAGGAGTGAGGGAGGGAGTTGAAAAAGAGAGAGAGACAAGGAGAGACAGAGAAACAGAGAGTCAGAAATATAGAGATAGAGGAAGGGAGAGAATGCACCTGAAATAGGAGAAATAGATAATAATATTAATAGTTAATATTTATTGAGTGCTTGCTCTGTGCCAGGCACCATGCTGGGTGCTTCTAGCTGCAATAACTCATTTACTCTTCATGACAACCTTATAAGGTGAGTACTGTTGTTTTTCTTCCTTTTGAAATGAAAAATAAAAGAGCTCAGAGAGACTAAATAAATTGCCCAAGTTCACATAGCTCTTAAAGCATGGAGTCAGTGTGCAAGTTCAGGTAGATGGATCCAGAGGATATACTTTTAATTACTATGGTTGAGAGACAGGGAGACAGAGAGGGTATGAGAAACTGAAAGGAAGAATTCACACACATGTACACAGAGATGCTGAGAAAGACAGAGACAGAGAGAACGATCTGGAGAGAGAGACACAGCGAGATATGCAAAAAGGACAGGGTTAAGGAAATGCGCAAGGACTGAGATAATTGACGTGCACCAAGAAAAACAGAGAGAGACAAAGAGAGAGAGATGGAGAGACACAGAGAGGACTTCTGCTAAGAGGGCACGGCCCCTTCATGCAAGATGAAAATATCTGGGACAACAGTAGCATGTATTGTAATGACAGCACGTGCCCAACGCTGAAAACACAGTTTTCCTTCTTTTTATTCAGTTCGCGTTACCATTCATGTTCTAGAAATGCTGAAACACACTCCAGAGCTGCTTGTGATGGGACACACAGGTTTCGGAGGCACAGGTATCTGAATTCGGAGCTCTGACCCCATAGCACGTGTTTTTTTTCCCAGCGGAGGGAAGCTGGGGGATGCAGCTGGGAGTTTTACAGGGGTACGTGGTGGGTGGTGGAGGCAAAGGAGGGATGGAAGGGTGGAGGTCATCTGATTTCCTTCTTTTCCATCTGTTCTGGGCCTTCCTGGTGGCTGGTAACCTGAGAGCTCGGTGCGGGTGGGGAGCGGGGGACATTGACGGCCTGAAAATTGAGACAGTTGGCCATTTGGTACGTGTGATGTGTGGCTTCTCCTTACAAAAGGCTTATGCGTTTGGAGTATCATCCTTATAATGACTATAAGGAAATACAGTTTGCAGGTGGTGGGACTGAGACTAGAGCCCTGGCAGCCTAGATTAAGAGCCCGTGGATGGATAAACAACAAGGTCCTGTATAGCTCAGAGAACTATATTCAATATCTTATGATAAACCATAATGGAAAAGAATATTAAAAAAAGAAAGTATATATATATAACTGAATCACTTTGCTATATAGCAGTAATTAACACAACATTGTAAATCAACTATACGTCAAAAAAAAGAGACCTTGGCTCTCGGCCCACGTTGAAGCCAAAGAACGGGGCCAGTGCCAAGCATGTATGGACGCTGCAGGAGCTGCAGCCACTCTTTCAAGCAGCCTCCCTGGCCCTGTTTGCAAGGAGACCGTGGAAGGCATTAGCATCCATCAGATGGACAGGTCGAACATCCGCGACTTTCAGTAAGGAAAACAAACCTGAGTTAATTGGGTGCAAATACTTGGCGATTCTTAATTGCCTACCAGGCACAACCAAGCAATGCTGATACCTCTGCAAGTTTTGTCCCGCGCCGCCCCCCGCCATCATCCTTGACCCCAAATGCAGTAGATTACACACTGTTGGACGATATCCAGTTTAATTCTGCTACTCTGAATCCATCATGCTGGGGCTCAGAGAAGGGCAAGAATCCGTCCTCTATGTGTACTTGACTTGAGCGGAGCCATAATCCATCCAAAGGCCCCTCTCACAGGTCAACATGGGATTTGGACACACATCTGCAAGACTATCATTATCAACAACAAGAAGTGGGTCCCAAGAGCATAGCACTAAGCTTCGTTGATAGATAAGAACATTCTGGGGAGGAAAGATAAAGCAGAGGGTGAGAGCTTGGGCTGTGCAGTAGGACAGCCCTGTGCTTGAATTTGCTGAACTCTGCCACTTATTCGCTGTGTGATCTTGAGCAAATGGCTAAACTTCTCTGAAATACAATTTGGTTTCAAATCTTGTGCTTTCCTTATCACATGAGACACAGAAGCTACCTGAAACCCAGTCTTTGCTCCTGCACATACAGGTAATTATCTATTTAACTGTGGAGGCAAGGACTACATGGGGACCACCCACAAAGGTCAGGAAAATGGGTCAGGAATAAAGTGGTCAGGAAGGGCTTTCTGGATGAGGCAGAACTTGAGCTGTAATCCTCCTCCTCATCAACACTGCTGTCATCATCATGGTCACTGTTATCACATTAATGATCACCTCTTGAATATGAATTATGGGCTAGCATGACACTAAGAGATCCACGTATTCTGCCTTTATTTCTCGGAGCCATTTTGAATTATTTATGTCATAAAAGTGGAGCCTGAAGCTTCAAGATGGAACGTACCTTGTTCAAGGTCACAGAGCTGGCAAACAGCAGAGAGAGAAGCTCAGATCCACCTGACAGCAAAGTTCAGGTAGCCCTCAGAACAGACGTTTATTTCTTGCTTTCCTCTCTAGCTGAATTTCTACAATGTTTGTAGGCCTTTTCCCTTTGAAATTGAATTGTACTTTATTGTTGGCTTCTGTTATAATTTTGAAGGTAATCCATCTTCATCACCGATATCTCTTCCATTGGCACCAGCTTTGCCAACGTCGGCTTTTGTTATTTGTGGTCATAATGTTCCCTCAGTTTCTCTGCCAAGTAGTAAATGGTGTATAAACGAATGCTGAAGTGCGCCCGGGGATCTTGCTGCTAGATTGTCCTTTGGTAGAGTGACGATTTCCATTGTTCTGGGAGTACAGGTCCCTGAATTGTCAGAAGAACGTATCCATTGAAGCCACATTGAATTGTCGTCAATACACTGACTCCTGCTCTGCAGAAGACCATTTTCCTGATTCCAGTTACAAAAGACCTCAGTGGATTGGTCCCTCTGCTAATAAGATTTTTTGGTTTTTCAATAACAAAACTCAACTTTAATCATTTGGGGCAAGAAGCAATTTGTTGGAAGGATACTGGGGCATCTCAGAGAATTCAAGGAAACGTTAAAAAATTTTTTGGTTTCAAAAAAAGGAAAAAGCTACTCCAGCAATCCCACTCCTGGGCATATATCCAGAGAAAACCATAATTTGAAAGGATACATGTACCCCAGTGTCCACTGCAATGCTATTTACAGCAGCTAGGACATGGAAGCAACCTAAATGTTCATTGACAGAGGAATGGATAAAGAAGATGTGGGACATATATACAGTGGACTATTACTCAACCATAAAAAAGAATGAAATAATGCCATTTGCAGTGACATGGATGGACCTAGAGACTGTCATAATGAGTGAAGTAAGTCAGGCAAAGACAAATATCACATGATATCACTTGTACGTGGAGTCTAAAAAAAACGGTACAAATGAACCTATTCACAAAACACAGAGTCACAGATGTAGAAAACAAACTTATGGTTACCAAGGGGGAAGTGGGGGGGAGGATAAATTGGGAGATTGGGATCAACACACACACACTCCTATGTATAAAATAGATAACTAATAAGGACCTACTGTATAGCACAGGGAACTCTACTTGATACTCTGTAACGACCTATATGGGAATAGAATCTAAGAAAGAGTGGGTATATGTATATGTATAACTGATTCCCTTTGCTAACACAACATTGTAAATCAACTATAGTCCAATAAAAATTAATTTAAAAAAAAAAGGCTGCTCCAGGGACCTATGTAAAAGGAGTTTGTGCCTCATTCCTCTTGAGTTTTGTAACGAAATCCGCAGAGCTGGGTTAGGTGGGCTTCTCCTCTGGATCTACCCGTATTTCATGCTTACCCTCAGTCATTTGTTAGGGCCTAACTAACAGTTCACAAGAACCAGTTATGAAAATTTCAGAAAGTTCATGAATCAGCACTTACACTAACTTCGAATCAGCCATGGTGGGAGTACTTACACCACGGGAATTGGCAAATGCTACAAGTTAAAGCTTTTTTAGGAGAGGTGGTTTACCAGCACCCCCGCCCCAACAGTAGGCTATACATGCACAAATTATCCAAAATCATGTGGAAGACAATGAACTTTGAATCAGACTGTTGGTTTGATGTCTGGCTGGGCTACTTCCTTGCTTTGAAGTAAACTTGAGTAAGTTTCTTTCTTTTTTTTTTTTTTAACATCTTTATTGGGGTATAATTGCTTTCCAATGGTGTGTTCATTTCTGCTTTATAACAAAGTTGAGTAAGTTTCTTAGCCCATCTGAACCTCGGTTTCCTCACCCGTAAGAGGAGGATAATAATTCTACACCAAATAGAGTTTATTATGAGGACAAAGTGAGCTCATCCATGCTGCTTGGCCCATGGGAAGTGCTCTGTGTACATTAGCTATTTTCCATCCTGCCTTGCAATCGTCTATCTGTTTGCTATCTTCTGAGTCCTCAGTGCCCTGCCAGTTCTTGGTGATAGCACTGAAATGCTTGATGAAAGGAGGAAGGAAAGGTGAGTGGAACCATGGGAAACACGCACATCTTGGCTTACTGATAAGTCCCCAGCATCTAGAACTGTGCCTGACACACTGAACACATCTAGTGTTCAGTGCATCTCTTCTGAGTGAATTAATAGATGTATGAACTCTAAACCTTTTTTGGAGATATTTTGTTACGTTCTTCTGCTTAATGTCAAGTGGACATTGTCCTCCATGTATATTCCATTCATTATTCGTGTTTCTACTCTTCAACTAACATGAATGAGACCATTTTCTACCTTTATACAGCAATGTTTAAGATATTTGAAATAAGATATCTCTCCGTGTTTTTATTTCTCTGAGATGAGATTTCCAAAATGTCAGTGCAGAGAGGGGAGGGGAATCTTTGCCTTTAGGGTCACACTTAGTAATGAGGTTCTCATGGTCTTAAAGATGTGGGCTTCCAATGTTCCATCTCTGGATAAAATATAGCTCTTATATTGTCTTGCTTCATCATCTTCCCCAAGGTCCACTCATGGGGCCAGGTGGAGGGACCTAGAGAGATTACTGATCGCAGCCACACTCCTTACCAAGAATCAGACACACAACCACCCTGTCCTCTGTGTCCCAGCATGAAGAACTAAGGAGGATTTCTTGACAAACTCTAATGGAGAGCTTTCCCAGAAGTTGATTATAAACCAGAAAAGACGGGAACAAGATAATAAATGTGGCGGCTTCTGGGCAGGGAGCTTATCAGCTTCGAGTCTGTGATATGCCAGGACATCTTCCCTCACTGAATAGCTCCCAAGCATGCCTCAGAAACTTGAAAATACCAAGACAAAGCTGGTTCACAATGCCTGGGGGAAATTTAATAACCTTATCAAGTCTCCGGAGAGAGCCGTGTGATGACTGGAGAAAATTTCCCGTCAGGGTTAAATGGACTTAGACCCCCTCACAATACAAGCACAACATGGGGAGAATTGGGGTCATTTTCAGTGGAATCATATCTTCTTTATGTCATTTATGGTCGAGAGCATCTTTCTTGATGATTTCTGTCTTTCTGGGGCCAGGAGAGCCATCTGGTTTTTGAAGATCCCATTAAAAAGCAAACTTTTTTTTTTTAATGATAAAACAAATTTTGTTTATTTTTTATTGAAGTATAGTTGATTTACAATGTTGTGTTAGTTTCAGGTGTACAGCAAAGTGATTCAATTATACAGATATATATATTTCTTTTCAGATTCTTTTCCCTTATAGGTTATTACAAAATAGTAAGTACAGTTCCCTGTGCTATACAGTAGGTCCTTGTTGGTTGTCTAGTCTGTATATAATAGTGTGTATATGTTAATCCCAAACTTCTAATTTATCCCTCCCTACCTTCCCCTTTGGTAACCGTAAGTTTGTTTTCTATGTCTGTGGGTCTATTTCTATTTTGTATATAAGTTCATTTGAATCTTTTTTTTTTTTTTTTTTTTTTTTTTTGGGAGAAGGAAGGATTTATTACTTGCAGCAATCAAGGAAAACACCTGGGATCTTTCTTAAAGCAGCGTCTCCTGAATCATTTTTTTTAAGATTCCATATATACACAATATCATATGATATTTGTCTTTCTCTGTCTGACTTACTTCTCTCACTATGACAATCTCTAGGTCTATCCAAGTTGCTGCAAATGGCATTATTTCATTCTTTTCTATGGCTGTATATATGTACCACATCTGCTTTATCCATTCATCTGTTGATGGACACTTAGGTTGCTTCTATGTCTTGGCTATCAAACAAACAAACTTTTCAGACCAGGAAGCAATCTAAGTTCCTATCAGGCTTATAAAGTGTTACAGGCAAAAAGGGCATTGAAGATTATTAGGGACATTCTCAGACCATTATAATGGAAGAAAAGGAAAATTTGTGTGCAGACCTCTGGGTCTTCAGACCCAAATCCCCTGATGTGTGTTGTGTTTTTCATTTCCCCACATCTTTATTGGAGTATAATTGCTTTACAATGTTGTGTTAGTTTCTGCTGTACAGCAAAGTGAATCAGCTATATGTATACATATATCCCCATACCCTGATGTGTTTTTAATCCCTGGTGGAGAGTGCTTACTCAGTAAGGGCCTCAGCTGGGCTAGGAACCTCCACTCCTATTTTCTTGTTTAGTTACAGGAGCCCTATGAGGTTAGTATAACTGGTTCCATTTTACAGATTAGGAAACTGAGGCACAGAAAGTTTAACTAACTTTCCAAGGACACACAACCAGCACATGGCACAGCCAGACTTGGAACAAATATATCTGTCTGACTACATCATCCATGTCTTTCTCCTTGTCCTGGCTGCTTCTCTATAATTTATCCATCAACCACATTCCAGAGAATTCTCTGACTCCCCCCATGAAGACTTGGTGGCAGAACCTATAGGAAAAAAGAATTACATGCCTTTTGCCTTCAACATTTTAAACTTCACCCTCTTGGTGATTGTGGCTGATTTTTTTTTTTCTTTATTGATGTGAGGGGGATTCTTGGGAAGAATTGAGAAACAGAGATTTGTGGCCACAGGGCAAGGCTGAGCAGATCTGGTGCCTTTCATGGGAAATGGCCATGTCAAGCCCAGGTTTTCCAGGGAGGATACCTCCACTTCCAAATGCAATCTGAATGCACAGAAAACCACTAGGATGAGTTTCCATCCAATGTTTAGAGGCAACTCTACGTGCTCACTTGAGAGTCTGGCGGAGCAAGGGGACTCACCAGGGAGGACGAGGAACTGCCTGGCAGGGACAAGATGAAGTCACTCATCTCTGCCTCCTGGATGGGGAGCCGGGCTGCA
The DNA here is from genome assembly GCF_003676395.1 of Aethalodelphis obliquidens. Classification (NCBI taxonomy): domain Eukaryota; kingdom Metazoa; phylum Chordata; class Mammalia; order Artiodactyla; family Delphinidae; genus Aethalodelphis; species Aethalodelphis obliquidens. Next base: position 5,739,771 of record NW_020837962.1, on the reverse strand, counting down.
GAGACGAGAAGGGCGAAGCCTCTGCTTGCTTAGGAGCAGAGCAGGCTCACGGTTAATGCTCATCCAGTTAACTAAGCATAGAGCTTCCATACTGATGACATAAGGGCTGCGTGCCTTAAGCAGAGCCCCTGGGCGGCATTCTCGATGCATCCTTTCCCGGCCTGGAGCTACAGTGGCTAATTAAGCATACCCTGCAGGGTCTCTCTGGAGCAGAAACCGCCTGCCAACCTGCATCAGCCCAGACTCACTGTCCTGCTGCTAATCTTTATTCTTGAATTGTTTGACAGAAACAATCAGCCGAAGGAGAAAGGCCTTCTTCCCCTACGACAAATGAACTTGCAGGCGATTAGTGAGGTCGCAAAGCTAATGTCAGCCTGGACTAATTTTCTGGACAGAGGAACTGGAGTTTACCGTGTTAGGTTATAAAAGCACAGTGGAGGGCTTCCCTGGTGGCGCAGTGGTTGACAGTCCACCTGCCGATGCGGGGGGCACGGGTTCGTGCCCCGGTCCGGGAAGATCCCACATGCCGCGGAGCGGCTGGGCCCGTGAGCCATGGCCGCTGAGGCTGCGCGTCCGGAGCCTGTGCTCCACAACGGGAGGGGCCCCAACAGTGAGAGGCCCGCGTACCGCAAAAAAAAAAAGAGCTCAAGTTTCTAGGCTGGAAAAAGACTTCACTGAAGTTGTTAATAGCTAAAGACCATGTGTCTATAAAAAGATACACTGACCAGTAATAAAAATGTAAAAAAAAAGAGTGTCAGAGAAACAATCAAACCTGGCAAAGCTAATCCAGGGTAGAGAGTGTCCTCACCAATGGACTTTGAGTATTAGGGTCCCACGAGAAGTCTCTCATGGTGTGAAAATGGATGCATCCACCCTAACAGAGCTTGGTGCCGTTACCCATGGGCAGTAATTCAATGGGCCTGCCCACGCTTGCCTTCTGGTCTGTTAATACTCTCTTCATGCCTGGCTGGAATGCTTCCTTTTGCACATCTTTTCCGGAGGGTCAATTTGCAATGTGTATCAAGAGACTTAAAAATGTTCTTACCTGTAACCCAATAATTCCACTGCTGAGGAATCGATCGCAAATAGGGGTGAAGTTTTAGAAATGAGAATATACATCACAGAGTCATTTATAATAGCAACAAGGTGAGATGATCCAATTGTCTGACCAAAGAGGAATGGGTAAGTTCACTATGGCGATCTTAAGATCAGATAGCCTAATTTTGGAGAATACAAAATGGCATGAGGAAATACTCATAAGTCATGCTATCTAAAGACACTTTGTATAATTTTAACCCAAAAACCCAAGTAATGATAATATCAAGTGAGTACAAGTAAGATATAGTACTTTTCTATAACATGTTCCAGAACTTAATAGGTGATTTCCACTGTGGATAAACTATTTGGTTCTGAAAGTGACCCTCATCTACTGCCAGATGCCAGCATGTTGTGTGAGTGTAAAAATGGAAGGAAATAATAGCATACTTTTCTCTATTTGCCAAAACTTCCGTAATGAATATGTGTTGCTTTCACAAGAGAAATACATAATTTTCAATTGCATCATCTTCCTGATTATACACCTCTCTGTGATAACCCTTTCAAGGCTCATGATTATTGATGAGTCCTAGACTCATGTACTCTGGCTAGAATTCAGTGATCTCCATCAGCACTTCCTAGCTTTCTTCCCACTGACCCATCCTTCAAAACTTCCTAGATCCAGTCGAGCTCACCGCCATTTATACTGATGGCGGTATACCCTTCATAGACCCACTTTGTGGTGTTTGCCCAGCCCAGAAGCCAATGCCCTCAAACTCACCAGCTGGCTTCCCCAGCAGCCATGTTTGGGATGCTAGCCCCCTTGGAGAAGCTCATTGGATGAAGGATGGACAGATGCCTCAAACTAGGCCAATCAGATTCACTCTGTTGGGAAACTGGAGTTGAATTGAGAGGCAGCCATCCTCCACCTTGTAAGAAGCAATGGAAGCTTGTTGGCTGAGAAATGATAAAGCAGGGAGAAAAGGCAGAGGGCACTCTGGTGGCATTTGATCCCTTGATTCCAGTTTTTCCCTGGTGCACTGCCATCTTGGGTTCTGTATTCTCATATTAAATTTGGAAACCTACTTGTTTGGCTTCAGTTGGCTTCCATTGGTTACTGTTACATGTAGTGAAAGAGACAGAACCATTAAGTATCCCGTGCTCACATTTTTCTAAGAAAAGTGTAGCTCTAAGATAGGTTATTCTTTCTTTTTTTGGTCAATCTGAATCCCAGTCTTTCTCCAGCCCACCTCCTCTGGGGAGTCTTCTCTGATTAACCCTATTTACACTCACCTTCCAGTTGCCCATAATTGCTTCCATCTGTCCACACATCCACCTACTTCATTGTGTGTTGGCATTTGCTGTTTCATAACTTTGCACTTTGTAAGCATCCAGGGAGCTGAAAATTGGTGTTTCATTTATTTTGAATGCCACAACACCTACCACTCTGCTAAGGAGAAATTAATTTTCCTGAATGGGAATAAAACTTCAGGGCAGTAGTTGGGAAAAGTGGCTAGGGAAGACTTCAGCCCGTGTTGACAACTCCACATAAGCCTTCTCTTACTTTCTGAAAGTGGTCCCTGGTTGGTGCTTCTGCCCACAGGTTGATTCAGCAAGCACAGGTGGGTACTGGCGTGATGCAGGGGAGAGAGAGAGCTTTTAAGAGTGAGTCAGCTTCCTTTATTTCCTAGCTGTGTGACCACAGGAAAATTATTTAACTCCACTGAGGTTCAGATTTTCATTTTTAAAATAGTTAGGAATAAGTCTCCTCTTTAGAATTTTTAAATTTAATTTAATTTTTTGAGAATAAAACAAAATAACGTATTGTGGAATAGCATGGTATTTGAGAACGCAGGTTCTGGAGTCAGACTATCTGGGTTGAAATCCTATCCCCACCACTTATGAGCTGTGTGATCTTAGATAAGTGACATGACCTCTCTGTGGGAGATGGATGCAGTGATGGCCCCACTGTATTCAGTTCTCCCTCTCTCTCCATGCAATTAGGTTGTCCCTTCTGCAGGGCTCTGGGATTGGTCATGTGACTTGCTTTGCCTCATGAGACAAGAGCAAACGTGATGCAAATAGAGACTTGAGAAGTGCTTGTCCCCTCTTGCTACTTTGGAACACTGATGCCACGTGAAAACACTCTTACTAGCTGGCTGCATGGTGAGAGAGACAGGATGCCTTGTCTCCTGGCCAACAGCCTTCCAACCCCCAGACACATGAGTGAGACCATCCTCACTCCAGCCATCAGCCTATCCCCAAGCTGACAGAATTTGCACGAGAGAGCCCAGCCAAGATCAGCTGAAGTGGTTCAGATCAGAAAAACCCTCAACAGACTCACAGAATCAAGAGCTAAATAAATGCTTGATTTTTAAAGCCATTATAGCTAGGGGATGTTTGTTACCTACAAAAGATAACTGATACACTTCCTATGCTCACTTCTCCTTATATCCATAGATAATAATAGTACCTACTATATAAAGTGGTTGTGAGAGTTAAATGAATTGGTATGTGCACAGCGCTCTCAACATGCCTGGACACACGGTGCATAAAATGTATAATTTATCAATAGATGAAAGTTTTGGGTGTTTAGTAGGTACTGTTTAGTACACTGTTTCAGAGCATAGTAGACACTCAATGAATATTCATTCCCTTTTCTTTCAAAATGTGTTCGTTGATGAATGGAACAGAAATTCAAATTAAACCTCACGCTGATTTTCTCCATCTCTTTGTAGTCTACTAAGAGAAACTCGTGGGATTTCCACCACCAATATTTGAACTAACTTGATCTGAAAATGTCCCTCACCTTCTGACGAGACCTTTGAATCAAGCTGTCGCAGAGACTCTGGTGTGACAAATACCCACCCAGGTCTTTCTTCTCCTCACCCCGGAGGCAGCTGAGTGATCTGTGTTCAATCACCTGGGGCATCCGGGAGGCTGGTCTCTGAGATGAGTGGAGGGGTGGTATCCATCCTCCGCCATATGCCTCAATCTAAGTCATGATGGGAGAAATCTCAAAAAGAGCAAGAAGGATTTTTTTTTAAGATGAGGCAAGATACCGATCTTAAAATAAAAGGCAGCTGACAGGCAGGCAACACAGTTTCCTTTGTCTGGAGACACCTTGGTGTGAGCTGAGAGAAAGAATGCCGCTGGGAAGTCCTGACTGATGCAAAACCACTCCTTTTCAGCTAACACACGTGGGGAGATTTACAACACCTTCTGTTTGTTTGGTGGCTGTGAAATCCCTCTGTTTCTGAGATTTCGTCATTGTTTTCAATTTGCCTAGAGGTTCTTTTCTTCAGCGAGATGAAGTTTCCCCTGAAGAAAAGACTATTCATAAACCAGGATGGTGTCCAAAAGAGGATGGAGCTCCTGTTACTGTCCTGGGAGTCTCTGATCAGCTTCAGCTGGACGCCCGGGAGGCAGGAGAGCCCGAGGCTAAGAGTGTTGTCTTTGAACTCTGCCAGACCTGGACTAGAGGGCTGGCTCTGCCCTTCACTAGTTTTAGGACCTTGGGCTAGTTATGTAATGACCCCAAGACTTACTCTCCACATTTGTAGAGTGAGAAGGCAGTGGTTCCAACCAACTGGGATATTGTGCAGGTTTAATAAAGTAATAAATGAAGACGGTTTAGCACAGCTCCTGGCAAAGTTAGTGCTTGATAAATGACAGCTGATACTATTGCTGTTATATCAGACAATTGTTGTATGTCTATTGTGTACCAGCACTGTGCTAGGCATTGAGGGATATAAGAAAGAAATCATTTATAACCTTTGTCCTAGAGCAAGGAGTTGACAAATTCTTTTCTGAAAAGGGCCAAGGAGCAAATATTTTAGGCTTTGTGGGCCAGCTTGTCTCTGCTATTCAACTCTGCCATTGTAGCAGAAAAGTAGTCAGAGACAACAAACAAATGGGCATGGCTGTGTGCCAATAAAACTTTATTTACAAAAATGAGTGGTTGGCTGGATTTAGCCCATGGGCTGTAGTTTGCCAACCCCTGTCCTAAAAAATTGTACAGTTAAGGGTGTCTCTGGCTACAAGTAATAGAAAACCCTATTTATATGAGGTACACAGTTATTGGTGTTGATTCAGTGGTCCAAAGATGTCAACTACAATCTTTATGATTTTCTACATATTTCCTTAACACTTGTCAACCATATAACATGCACATTCAAGACAGTAAGGAGAAAAGGGGCAGAGTCAACTGAAGTGTTTCTTTTTATTAGGAGAGCCAAGACTTTCCCAAGATCTCCTTGAAGATGTCTCCCATGTTTCATTGGCCAGACTGTGTCGTACTCCCAGCTACAGTGGAGGCTGGGAAGGTGAATATTTGTCAGCTCTATCACTAATGATGGTGGTGGCCAGGAGGGAAAGGGGGCGTGAGATTCAATGTTGATAAATCAATGAAACTGTTGCACCATTCAGTAACGTCACATCCTTGAGATACACAGAATTACAACACAGGCTGTTTAATGATTTCACACACACACACACACACACACACACACACACACACACACCCCTAACCAAAGATGTAATGGGAACAAAGAACAGAGAATCTAATTTCTTCTTAGTTCAGAATATTATAATTATGTAGTCATCAATAAGGTTATTTGAACAAGGAAATACAGGTGTCTAAATGGTGATGAAAACATTTGATAAGCCAAATGAATTATCAAAAGACTGAGCATTATTTTGTTAGATCAATTATTTATTGTCCCAAATATCCACTCCCTCCCACCCCCACGGGAAGAATACGCTCACTGGACCCATTTGTGTTGAACCTGGCCTTGTAGCTTGCTTGGCCTCAGGATGGGCAATGCGCACTTTTCTGCTCCTTGACCATGGGTTGGGTCATCTGACTTGGCCAACGAGATAGTAGCAATCACAATACAAGCAGAGAGGTGTGAAATGTGCTTTCAACGTTGGGCTGGTCCTCTTGCACCTCTGCCATCACCATGATAGGAGCTTCCCTTTGGTAGCTGTTGGTGCTTCAACCTGGCCTCAGAATAAACATAACTGCAGTCAACCTAAACCAAACCTGCAGTGAGCAGCCCAGCACACCTGAACCCAGGCTTGAAGCAGAGCTCCTACCCCACCTGCACATACATGAGCAAGAATAAATTATTGTTATTTGAAACCACTGAGTTTGGGGGTGGTTTGTTACACAGCAATACCTAACTGATACACTGTATGCTATAAAAGTACATGAGTTCCAAACCCACTAATTCAGAGCCTGTGTTGGCATGGATTAATTATTCATTCACGAGATTTTTTTGGCTGGGCACTTGACATTTTAGACGCTCTGTTAAATTTCAGGGATACTAAGACAAATGAGATAAGGCACATTTCAATGCAGTGTGGTATGTTTAAAAATACAACTAAGTATAAAGTGTGGATCTCTAAGAAAGAGGAGAGGATTATTAATTCTACGGAGAAGAGAAAAAACCAGCAGGTAAGGAAGGCTTCTTGGAGGAAAGGAGCATCTGAATTGCCATTTGACTAGGCAGATGAGAACTGGGGTGACAGTGAGAGGAGGGCGTTCTGAGCAGCGAAATCAGTATTATGCATAGTCCAGAACACCAAGGAGCCGTCTAAGCGTGGGGGGACAATTAGCAAATTTCCAGAAGGTCAGGGGTGAGGGACAAAGTAGCCAGAGAGGAATCTCTTGAGAAGGGTCTGCCATGCAATGGTGAATGACTTCTTAACCATGAGGATAATGGACAGTGCATACCTGTTTTAATTTATTTAAATTAGCAATAATTATAATACTAATGGCCAACGATTATGGAGTGCTTACTAAGGTGCTGGGGACTGGGCTGTGCCCACGGATTCCTCCCAACAACTCTAAGTGGTAGGTACTATTATTATTCCCATTTAACAGATGGAGAAACTGAAGCTTAGAGAAGTAAAGCGGCTTGTCTAAAGTCTTAGGGTAACTGCCAGAGTGGAGATTTGACCCAAGCTTCTTCCTTCTGGATTCTTCTTCCTTAACCACTGCTGTGACTGCTTCTCTGTGAAGCAAGGCTAGGAGGTGGCCAAGTCACTCAGGAAATTATCGCCAAACATATTGGAACACGTATCCCGTACATCTACAATTTCAACGATTTTATTGACTCATTATGTGAAAGTCACTGTGCTGTCAATGAAGGGTTCAAAGATGAATAAGACTTGACCTTGCCCTTAAGAAATTTGAGTGACAGAAAGCAATGCTTTGCACCAACAATTCTTATCTGTTCATGAAGGTGGCTTCCTTGAGGCAGTGGCTCCTGAACAAGGCTCTGGGTCAAAGCACCTGAGGACAGGAGGATATTTGGGTTTTGTTTGCTTTTTCTTAAAGGTAGAGCTTCCAGGTGTCACCCCAGATCAACTGGGACAGAATCTTTGGGGTGCCAGTTTTGGAAACTTTCTCCCTCTCCCTGTCCCTCCTGTCTACCTTCCTTTCTCTCTCTCTCTCTCTCTCTCTCTCTCTCTCTCTCTCTCTCTTTCCTCTTCCCAGGGGATTCTGAAGTCCCAATGAAGGTGAGTTTCCAAACAGCACATTGGCAATCCCTGTTGGTTCTCCTCAAACTCCCCAAGCTATGGTGTGCTTTGGGCCAGAGCCTCCTCCAGCCACTGGTCATGCATGGCCGTTGGCCACTTCCTCTGGGGTGAGTGGTGCCTAGAGGCTAATTATAATTCCAAAGGGTCTCCACTGAATTCTAAGAACTGTCCATCTTTCCCCTTTCTTCCTGGACCAGTTCTTTGAAAATGCCCATTCACCTCAAGCCACTGTCAAACTCACAGTATCACATCTAGCATGGAACTCCTCCCGGACTCATCGGTGGCTACTCCAGCCTTTGTTGGGTCGAAAGTGTTGACCATAGGAGGGATCATGGCAGAAGTTTCATCCATACTGGAATGAACAGACTGAGTTGTGCTCAAATTAAGGCTCGCTAAGCTCGTTGGTCAAAAGAGGAACCAACTTCTCTGGATGGACATGGGATACACTCACTACTGCCATTCTGGTCGACCATCCTAGAGAGTGGGGGACATAATAACACAGGCACACTCTATGCTCAGGACTGTAGTGGATTTGAAAGTATTTTTTTTAATACTAAAATCTTTCTGGGATGAGTAGCTTAGTAACCAATCGGTACTGTCTAAGATAGTCCTACATGATGTGAGCCAGTGCACGAAAGGGTTGAATCTGCATTTCCTTAAAAAGTCTTAGATCCCCTGTTTTTTTCAGAAAAACTCCCACCCAAAAAGTTGAAATGGAGGAGATTTTCCTGTTAGTTTACCAGCTTAGTGACTGTAGGAACTGCAGTGGGCTGAGTGGTACCCCTCTCCCCGCTCAAATATGTCCTAATCCCTAGAACCTATGAATGTGACCTTATTTGGAAAAAGGGTTTTTGTAGATGTCAATGAATTAAGCTTATTTTGAATCTTCTGGGTGGTCCCTAAATTCTATGACAAGTGTCTTTACAAGAGTGAGGGAGATTTGACAGACAGAAGAGGTGATGTGGCCGTGGAGGTAGAGATTAGAGTGATACAGCCACAAGCAACGGATGCTGGCAGCTACCAGAAGCTGGAAAGGCAAGAAATGGATTCTCCCCTAGAGCCCCTGGAGGAGGCCCTGCTGACACCTTAACTTTGGACTTCTGGTTTCCAGAACTGTGAGAAAATGAATTTCCTGTTGTTTTAAGCCCCTCATCTGTGGTCATTTGTTATAGCAGCCTCAAGAAACTAATACAGGAACTAAACTTCCATATCCCCTGTACAGACCAGAAAGGACTGACTCTGACAAAAAAGTATTCGGGAAAGCCCGGAGGGGCTTAGCGATCCGACAGAGTCTCCAATAAAAAGAAATAAATGCTGGATCGGGAGGGCAGCTGAGTACCCCCGTGGGTGGGCTGGACTCCCACACCGGCTGCAAACCCAGTAGCCATTGTAGACTTTTCCCTTCTTGGCTGTCAGCTTTGGAGCCGTGGGAGCATTCTGTCTGTTCCTCAAATAGGACTGCAAGGGAGGCAATCCGATTTTACTTCGATATTTAGATCCACAGTTAGGCCTGATTTCTGCTGAGGCGGTGGAAAAAAATCTCTGAGCGAACGCACATCTGTACTCAGTGGTGTATCCATGGGAGGACGGTTTTAGCTCAGGTTCAAGTGTGTGGGTCTGTGTTCAGTCAAGTTGAATAAAACTTTGCTGAATGTTTCTTCTATTCCCGTCTCTGTCCTGAGCCTTGGGGCTACTGAGATGCATAAGACACTGTTTCCACCTGAAGAAACTCACAGTCCGGTGGTGGAAATGAGAATTCAGTGCACGATGGCACGTCTTAAGCACATTTGTGCATATATGGTACATGTGTAACTACACTTGTGGTTTTGTGGGCGTGTGTCTCCTGCATGCACGTGTCCACCCCTGCCCATCTCAGTGTGAATGTGTACACGCTTGGTGTGCAGATCCATGTGTTTGCTTTCGTCCACACAAGTGAGTCTATATCCATGTGCAATTTGCACATGCATTTTCCAAGATGAATGCGTTATCTGTCTTTATTTGTTTATTATTTTTGCCGCACTGAGCGGCACGTGGGTTCTTAGTTCCCCAACCAGGGATCGAACCTGCACCCCTGCAGAGGAAGCGTGAAGTCTTAACCACTGGACCGCCAGGGAAGTCCCTGTTATCTGTCTTTAGAAAGGTTTTGTCATCTTTGCACAAAGACTAATCGCTTTCTCTTTTTCTCATAGTCAGAGTCAGTCCCAGCCAGGGCTTAGCACAGAAACTGATACCCGCCCCCCGTCAGTTAATATTTCATGCACCAAATGTCACATGAAGTGGCTGGATGGCCAATGTGCTGTCCACCAGATAAGCCTCCCAGATAGCCCCTCTCATTCCCCTCTTCCCAAGACCCTCCTTCACCTCCTGGTGTAGTCTAGAAGCACGCAGATTCTCCATTTTGTCCTGCTCTCTTTGCCGTGCCCCAGATAGATGCAAATGTCTTTGTCTTCGGCAATTTTGTTGCTAATCCCCAGTTAGGAAGGGATGAGTCTCCTGCCCTTAAATTCAGAGATCTTATGACCTTTGTGGAAGTAACCCTGAGCCTGCAAGTTGTATTGCAGGTTGGAGGTGATGGGTGTATCTTAAAGCATCCAAGGCCATCCAATTGAGGCCCCAAAGCTCACTTACAGGGCTTTACAATGGCAAAGCCACTAAGAGGATTTGCTGTTCAACATCAGGAAATAAAAAGTTGATGAGAGTGTGGGGATGAGGGAAAAAGCCATAGAGAAGCAGTGCCTGTTGGGAAATGCCACCAAATAAAGCCTGTGGTTTAGTCTCGGCTCTGCTGCTCATTGCTCTGTGACCTGGAGCCAGTCACATCCCTCTCTGAGCTTTAGAGGGGTTGAGTAAACATTAGAAACACCTAAAAGGACTAGTTAAAAAGAAAACTACCTGGGCCTCACTCCAGAAGCACTGAATCAGGATCTCCAGAAACGAGGTCCGAGGACCTGTAGTTTTAACATGCTTCCCACGTGAGGCTTCCATCCTCTGGAGTTTGGAAGCAAATGGACAAGCTGTCCCCTGACGTCCCTTTCAGATACTCTGGATATTTTTCTGGGAGAGAAAATATTCGCAGAGTACAGTGGGGATTTGCTCAAGGAAAAGAAATGAAAACTTTCCATCTTTCAGGAAATCGAAAAAAACTGTTTGAGGAAGCATCACAGGAGGCTAGCAGGAGAGAGCCTAGGGCTGGGGCTCTGGCCCTCAAAGCCAGGCTGGCCGGGCTCCAGGACCAAGGACATACCGCCAGCCTCTCCTTATCGATTCATCTCCCCAGCCCCTGCATCAGGAGAGCATTCTGAACTTTGAAGCATTTTGCAACTGTAAATCAGAAGCCCTGCTGCTTAATAGAGAGCCGTATTGTCCCAATCCTGTGCAGTACACGGGACTAGCATTTTCCAGTTGATGCTTTGCAAACTGGTCACAGGTGATCCAGTCCATCTATACCGGTAAATGATGGCAATACTAATGACAATGACTTAAGTTTTGTTGAGCAGTTATCATACACCAGATGCTATGTCTAGCCCTTTATAGGAATTCACCCACTTAATCCCTGCAACAATTCTTTGAGAAAGGTGCTATTATTATCCACATTCCAAAGACATGAAAACTGAGGCCCAGAGAGGTTAAGTGACTTGTCCAAGGTAACACAATACAGTGCCTCTGCTAGCCTTACTAGTCTATAGGCAAATCAGGAAAAGGCACCCTCTTTTGAATTAGAACAAGTTGCCCTTTTGGGCAGATACAGCTCAACCAGTGTACAGCTTGGCAAGTGGTTAGCATCTTTACATAAGAAAGAAGCAGCCCCTTGATCCAGATGGAGTCAACCCCAAGACGGCTTGACAAATACAGGGCAATCTGGATTTCAGCCCCCACTCACTCACCTCCTCATCTGTATGCATGTGTGCAGTGCACAACCTGCACAACTGTACTGAGTAGACGTAATACCACTACTAAGCGGTGAAGCTAATGTTTGACCCTAAGCTGTCTGATTCTAGAGCCTATGCTTTTGACCATAACAGATTTCAAATATTGGCAATATGTAGGCATAGTTTTCCTTCTTTTTAAAATGGGAGATGTATGGGAGTCTTCTAGTGCACATCAGGTGGCCTCGCATGGAAGGTAGTGGAGAACAGATGGGTTACTTACTGCTCAGTCACCAGGTGGCTGACCACTCAGCAGTGCACTGGCCACCAGAGAATTTTGGCCATTATAGTTAAAATTTTTTTTTTCTCAATCAGATATTTTTAATGCATACCTGCAATGAGTCCCTTGTTGGTTTAAAATAGGATATAAGAGAGATCGTGTGGCTGAACTACACATCCCTGGGAAGCATGATAATTCTGCAAATGAGGCTCAAGATGGTCTTTAACAATTTCCATAGGCAGCGCCCATCTGACCAGAATTCTTATTTAGCACATCTGGTATTCCAAAATGAATGTTAAAAAGAGAAACTTTTATTAAGCACTCTCTAAACTCAACAGTAAAGAAACAAACAATCCAATTAGAAAATGGGCAAAAGACATGAAAAGACACTTCATTAAAAAGGATATACAGATGGCAAATACGCACATGAAAAGATGCTTAACATCATTAGCTGCTAGGGAAATGCAAATTAAAACCATAAGATTTTACTACTCACCTAACAGAAGAGCTAAAATAAAAAACAGTGACAACACCAAATGCTGGTGAGGATGTGAAGAAACCAGATCACTCATATATTGCTGGTGGGAATGTAAAATGGGACAGCCGCTCTGGAAAATAGTTGACAACTTCTTATAAACAAAATGTACATTTACCATACAGCCCTGCAATTGTCTTATGGGCATTTATTTCAGAGAAATGATATTCTATGTCTATATAAAAACCTGTATATGAATGTTCATAGAAGCTTTGTTTATATTAGCTCCAAACTGGAAACAACTCAAATATCCTTTGATGGGTGACTGCTTAAACGAACTGTGACATCCATACTATGGAATACCATGCAGCAATAAAAAGGAATAAACTATTGTTACATGCAACAAATTGAATGGATCTTAAGAGAAATATGCTGATTTTAAAAAGCCAGTCTCAAAAGGTTACATACTGAATCCCACATCTGGGCACATATCTGGAAAAGATGAAAACTCTAATTCGAAAAGATACATGCACCCCTATGTCCATAGCAGCATTATTTACAATAGCCAAGACATGGAAGCAACCTAAGTGTCCACTGACAGATGAATGGATACAGAAGGTGCGGTATATTATTCTGTGGAATATTACTCAGACATAGAATGAAATAATGCCATTTGCAGCAACATGGATGGACCTAGAGATTATCAGACTAAGTAAAGAAAGTCAGAAAGAGAAAGACAAATATCATATGACATCATTTATATGTGGAATCTAAAAAAATGATACAAATGAATTTATTTACAAACAGAAACAGACTCATAGACATAGAAAACAAACTTCTGGTTACCAAAAGGGGGAAGGGGGTGTAAATAAGGAATTTGGAATTAACAGATACACACTACTATATATAAAATAGATAAACAACAAGGACCTACTGTCAATATCTTGTAATAACCTATAGTGAAAAAGAATCTGAAAAAGGATTTATATAGACATATACATATATATGTAGAACTGAATCACTTTGCTATACACCTAAAACATTGAAAATCAACTATACTTCAATTTAAAAAAAGATTACATACTGTATGGTTGCACGTATATAACATTATTGAAATGATAAAATTATACAGATGGAGAACGAATTAGGGGTCGCCAGGTGTTAGGGATATGGTGGGAAAGAGGTGGGTGTGGCTAGAAAAAGGTAGCACCAAGGAGCCTGGTGATGGAACAGTGCTGTATTTTGATTGGTGGTAATTAAACAGATCTATACATGTGTTAAAATTGCATAGAAACACACACCACACATACACAAATGACTGCATAGAACACTGGTAAGTTCTGAATAAGCTCCGAGGATTCTATCGATGTCAATTTCTTGGTTTTGCTATGGTACTAGAATTATACAAAATGCTATTATTGGGAGAAACTGGGTGAAGGGTACATGGGACATCCCTGTATCCTTTCTTTTTCTATTTCCTGTGAATCTATATTTCAAGATGTGGAATTAAAATGTAATTAGGAAATTTTCCTACACTAATAGGTTATAGGAGCTCTATAGTATATACAATTACAAATTATGCAAGTAATAATAATAAATAATACACTGAGAAGTAAAAAACAAGAAAAGATACTTTAATCATAAATATCACAGTATCTGATTCAGTTTTTTATATACTAAGAACAAATATGATCTACTTTGAAATGTGGGAAGGGTGGTCTAAATCCTCCATGCATGCCTCATTGTTTAAGACCTGTTCTGGAGAAATTCTCACACATATGAATAAGAAAGCATGTGTGAAGATGCTAATAGCTATACTGTTTACAACAGTAAAAACTCAAAGACAACCTAAATGTCCATCAACACCTTATGGGGTTCCACTTTACGGAATACTGGACATCAGGGTAAGAATGAAGGAGATATTCATGGGCAAGCATAGAAGGAGACTGAAGATCTCCTTAGGTGAAATAGAAGCCTGATATTTTCATGTAAACAAAAGTAATTTGCAGAATGATAAATTCTGTGTGTTATGTATATATACATTAGTATTATATATACAGTTTTTTTTTGAAAATCGTGGGGCATTTATTTATTTATTTATTTTACATCTTTATTGGCGTATAATTGCTTTACAATGTTGTGTTAGTTTCTGCTGTACAACACAGTGAATCAGTTATATGCATTCATATATCCCCATATCCCCTCCCTCTTGCGTCTCCCTCCCATCCTCCCTATCCCACCCCTCTAGGTGGTCACAAAGCACCGAGCTGATCTCCCTGTGCTATGCAACTGCTTCCCACTAGCTATCTATTTTACATTTGGTAGTGTATTTATGTCAATGCTACTCTCTAATTTCATCCCAGCTTCCCCCCCCCCCCCCCCCGTGTCAAGTCCATTCTCTACCTCTGTGGCGTCTTTATTCCTGTCCTGCCCCTAGGTTCATCAGAACCTTTTTTTTTTTTTTTTAGATTCCATACATATATGTTAGCATATGGTATTTGTTTTTCTCTTTCTGACTTACTTCACTCTGTATGACAGACTCTAGGTCCATCCACCTTGCTACAAATGACACTGATGAAAGAAATCAAAGACGATACAAACAGATGGAGAGATATACCATGTTCTTGAATTGGAAGAATCAACATTGTGAAAATGACTATGCTACCCAAAGCAATCTACAGATTCAATACAATCCCTATCAAACTACCAATGGCATTTTTCACAGAACCAGAACAAAAAATTTCACAATTTGAATGGAAACACAAAAGACCCTGAATAGCCAAAACAATCTTGAGAAAGAAAACTGGAGCCAGAGGAATCAGGCTCCCTGACTTCAAACTATACTACAAAGCTACAGAAATCAAGACAGTATGGTACTGGCACAAAAACAGAAATATAGATCAATGGAACAGGATAGAAAGCCCAGAGATAAACCCATGCACATATGGTCACCTTATCTTTGACAAAGGAGGCAAGAATATACAATGGAGAAAAGGCAGCATCTTCAATAAGTGGTACTGGGAAAACTGGACAGCTACATGTAAAAGAATGAAATTAGAACACTTCCTAACACCATACACAAAAATAAACTCAAAATAGATTAAAGAGCTAAATGTAAGGCCAGACACTATAAAACTCTTAGAGGAAAACATAGGCAAAACACTCTATGACATACAACACAGCCAGATCCTTTTTGACCCACCCCCTAGAGTAATGGAAATAAAAGCAAAAATAAACAAATGGGACCTAATGAAATTTAAAGCTTTTGCACAGCAAAGGAAACCATAAACAAAATAAAAAGACAACTCTCAGAATGGGAGGAAATATTTGCAAATGACAAAGGATTAATCTCCAATATGTACATATAGTTTTTACATTAAAAAAAGAGGGAAAACACACAAGCATATATATATATTTGTATAAATGAAGAGAAGTATTATTTTAAAAGATGTATCCCAAACTGGTAGTAGATGTTCAAAGATTAGGTCAAACGTTTGCCAAGGGCCAAGCCATGTGCTTTATAAACATCTCCTTCAATCCTCACAGTCACCTGAGGAAGCCAGCCCTGCTTGTAGAACTCCATTTTCCAATATGGTGGCATGGAGGTGGGACGTCACATGTCCAAGGCCACGCATCTGAGCTGGGACTGATTCCTAAGCCAGTGCATGTATCTCTCCACTAGGCTGACCTCAGACCCTCTTGTTGGGTCCATTGGGAATGGCCAGTCCAGGGTCTGAGAGAAAATGACTCATGGCTGGAGACTACAGCCACGAGTAAAGCAGAGCTGAGCTGGGGCAAGAACAGCCCGATGAAGGGGCTGAGTGGGAGTCCAGGCCCCCACCTCTGAGGCCCCGCTTCCACTGCACACTTTGGCCAAAGCTGTAGTAAGTCAGGCCACTGTCTGTGCAAGGAAAGCAAATGACAACACCAGGCTGTCCCTGTCAAGTCTAACGTCCCTGTCACGTTAGACTTCACGCTAACCCCCATCTGCGTGAAGTCTGGGAGGGGCTGGCTGGAGAGCAGGGCGCCTCCATGCATCTCCTCTCTGAAGCCTGGCTCTCTGGAAGGAAGGGAAGTGCCTGGGTCGGGGTAGGGGGCGGTGGTAGGAAGAGAGGATGGGAGGGGTCAAAAAGGAGGGCTCTGGGCTTCCCTGGTGGCGCAGTGGTTAAGAACCCGCCTGCCAATGCAGGGGACACGGTTCAAGCCCTGGCCCGGGAAGATCCCACATGTTGTGGAGCAACTAAGCCCATGCGCCACAACTACTGAGCCTGTGAGCCACAACTACTGAAGCCCATGCGCCTAGAGCCTGTGCTCCACAACAAGAGAAGCCACCGCAATGAGAAGTCCGCACACTGCAACCAAGAGTAGCCGCCGCTCGCCGCAACTAAAGAAAGCCTGTGCGCAGCAACAAAGACCCAATGCAGACAAAAATAAATTAAAAAAAAAGAAAAGGAGGGTTCTGTTGAATGCCGCAGTGGAAGTGGTCCCCTCCCCCAATCTGTTTATTTGATGAGAACAGGTGTGGGTGGGGGAAAGAGAAGGAAACTAAGACTGGATGACTTTCACCTTGTGGACATCAGCTCCTCCAGCATCTCAGTCATCATCCCCCCTATGGCTAGGGAGCCAGAACATCAAGGAAGTTGGAGGACTTTGCTTTTTAAATAAAAAAATAAAACCCCTTTTACTCCTCCTGTTTCTAACTCCCTATTTCCCCTTCCCCTCAGCCTCTGGCAGCCACCATTCTACTCTCTGCTTCTATGAGTTCGACTCTTAGATTCTTCTTATAGGTAGAATCATGCAGTATATGTCCTCCTGTGTCTGGCTTATTTCACTTTGCATAATGTCCTCCAGGTTCATCCGCGTCGCTGTGAATGACAGCATTTCCTTCTTTTAAGTGGGTTTCACGAGGATAGAGGCCAAATTTGCACTGTTAATTACTGAATCTCTAGCCCCCAGCACAGTGCCCAGACATAGCAGGTGCCTGATAAATGTGGAAACGTGGATCCTGCATTAAAAATAAAGTTTTCATAGTGTTACAACTATAACGAATACACGGAAATATTTGGTGATCCAGGATCTTGATTCACTTACGCCTTTAACTACTGTTTATCTTATTTATCCTCTATGATGTACGTGGCTTTTCCAAACACTGGGAGTACAGTGGTGACAAAACAGACATCGTCCTTGTCTTCAAAGACAAAGCGCACTGTCAGGATGGAGGGGCCTCACAGTGGAGCTGTGGAAGCTGAGGTCTCTTACAAATGGAGCACAGGGGGGTCTGCTGGTCCCTGAAGCTGGTGCCTGGGCTCAGGGTCCTTCATGCTTCCCAGGGAAACCAGTGTATATTTCCCTACTCTCTTCAGATTTCTGATATCAGGGCATTTCCCTGCGGTCTCCATCAAGGGAGCCTGTTGGACACCATGGAAAAATACTCAAGCTGAAGTCAGAAAAGAATTGGGCTCTAATCCAGCCTCTTCCCCTCTCAGAGCCCCGCAAACCTGGGGAAGTCACTCAGACCCTCTAAGCCTTACTTCTTCATTAGTAAGAAGAGGTTGATCCTATATCATGGGGTTTTGGTGATGATTCAGTAAGGCCAGGCCAGGCTCGCGGCTGAGCCCATGGCACCTACTCCGCAGAGGCAAGGTTCCCCCCTCCGCTCTTCTCTCATTGTGTTCTTCCATTAAGGGCTTTTTTGCATTTCGTGGCCTCAGGGAGGACCTTGGTCATCCTGCTGTCCCCAGGGTAGATAAGGAACCTCAACTCTAAGGAAGCTTCTGGGATTTCTGATAGAGTTCATTTCTTTTTTCTTTTTTTTTTTTTTAAACATCTTTATTGGGGTATAATTGCTTTACAATGGTGTGTTAGTTTCTGCTTTATAACAAAGTGAATCAGTCATACATAAACATATGTTCCCATATGTCTTCCCTCTTACGTCTCCATCCCTCCCACCCTCCCTGTCCCACCCCTCCAGGCTGTCACAAAGAGTTCGTTTCTTGATCAGCAATCACCTGAGTTTTGAGAAACAGACAAACCCAATACATTCGTTTGTCTGTTATTCCAATGCCCCACGAGGCTGATTTTTCTTTAAAGACAAAGAATCACATTGCCACTTAGATGTTTAAAAATGTTTGTCTCGTTCCTTTTTTCTTTCCTTGTCATTTGTTTCTCTCTGAGCTGGTTGGTGATATTCTCTTTCTCTCTTTTTCTAATCATCCTCATCATCGTCATCCTCTGCCTTTCTAGTGAGTACATGTTTCAGGGAGTCGTATGACATAATTTAATACTCTTTACAAATGTACATCCGAAGTGTGGGGCATGACCTAAATGGATTTGCTGGTGCATTTTTTATTTTCTCCTTTTTCGTTCCTGGATGTTTGCCAGGAAAGAATGAATTGCAGCTAGGAGCAAAAAGAAGAGATTTGGAGAATACGCCTTTTCCAGACTCATGGAGAGAACTGTCTACTTGGCCTCTCCCGAGGGATGTCCGACTGGCATCTCAAATCCGAGGAGCCCCAAACTAGACCTGCACGCACCTGCTCCACCATACCTTTCCCATCTTTGATGACAACCCCGTCTTTCCGGTTGTCTGGACTCATCTTTGATTGCATTTTCTTTCACGCCCCACATCCAGTCTATCAACTAATCCTATTGGCTCTACATTCAAAACATATCTGGAATCTAAGCAATTTTCACTCTTTCCTCTGCTCCCACTATGATCTCACTCACCATTACCCCTTACCTGGATTTCCATCAAGTCTCCCAAATCATCTCCTTGCTTCCTCTTGGTCTGTTCTCAACACAACAACCGGAGGGAACCATTTGAAACATAAGTCAAACTGCATCTTTCTTATCTTTCCTTTGCTCGCAATGTTGCTCCAACTCACTCAGGCGAGAAACCTAATTTCTTACAACTGGTGTTGCGTTATCTCTCTGACCCATTTCTCATTCTCTGTGGTCATAATAACTGTAATACCTAAAGGTGATCACGTGCCAGAGGCTAAGACTGTAGATGTATTGCTTGCTCAATCCCATAACAATCTTATAAGATAGGTACTATCGTGATCCCAGTTTTACAGGGGAGGAAATTGAGTCACAGAGCGATTAGGTGGCTTGCTTACAATCTACTTCTTGGAAGTGATGGGCCAGGATTCCCACCCACACACTCTTTTGTCATCCACTATTTTTAGCATCACTAAGTGAATCTTGTCCGCAGCAATTACCACTGTGGTATAAAAGGAATAGGATTTGAATTCTAGCTTCACCACTCACTAATCATGTGACTTTAGGCAGGTCACTTTACCTTTCTGCATCTTAGTTTTTCACCCATGAGATGGGATTTATAATAGCATTGGTATTATTATATAATAGGGTTGGTATTATCATCATGATAAGTGAGAGGGCTGGAAAAATGCCTCTCACACATTTAGGATACCATTAGTACAAGATCTCTCTTTGTCCCTGTCTCCTCCCCTAAAGAAATGGTGAAATGGCATATTCATCCAAGAGACAAGATATTGAAAAGAACATCCTTCTGATGCCAGCTGCCAGAGTACACAGAGATTTCAAGACTCCCAGAAACACAAAGCACTGCATCATTTCAACAGCTTTAGGATCCTTCTCATGTCTTTGACAGGAGGACATTTGGGGTTTCCTGTCCATGTCCAATAATTCACATTTTCTATGGGGCATATCAATTATGCATCCACTTGCTTCTATTAATATTTCAGGCTTCATAAACATCAATAAAACATACATTAATTAGAAGTTTGCAATCAGATCATCCTTCCCCCATCTCCTCCCGCTACCAGCTTTATTTCCAAAGCCAAGCATTAGAGCGTATGGTCCACAGTCATAAATTATTGAGTACCATCCTTGCAGGGCAGGGGTGTGCCCCCCCACGTCGGGTCAGAACCATTGGTTCAAAGAACCCTGGTAAGCAGTCGCTGAGCAAAAAAGGCAACCAAACTCTATTGTTTTTCCTTTTTAAAAAGAAATTAAAATTATTC
The DNA here is from genome assembly GCF_003676395.1 of Aethalodelphis obliquidens. Classification (NCBI taxonomy): domain Eukaryota; kingdom Metazoa; phylum Chordata; class Mammalia; order Artiodactyla; family Delphinidae; genus Aethalodelphis; species Aethalodelphis obliquidens. Next base: position 5,719,563 of record NW_020837962.1, on the reverse strand, counting down.
ATGAAGTGCTGCTCAGCTGAACACTTGGATCTCTTCCCCTAACAGCAGGGACAGATTTCCTGGCCAGCACTGGCTGATAAGGAATTTAACATTGGTTAAGAGCGAACATCTCCTCCAAGGGAGGACGTTATTACACTTAATGTTTAGGGAGTCTTGGCAGCCCCTGCTGAGAGGTTGCCAAACAAATTACGTTAGGTCAGTACTTTTGCGCTTGACGGGATGAACAGGTGGCCCACATCTGTACTGCACACATCTCTATTCACCTGGATCAAGTGCAATGCAGGTGTACGCTCTTCAGATCTCCAAAACATGGATTGACCAGCAGGTTCAATAGGTCCTCTGACAGCACACGTGCAGTCACCGGGAACAGCAGAATCGGGACACTGCTCTCACTTGTGCGGCAAGCTGAGAGCCGGGGCACCTATAATGGTTTTCTCCCAATTAGCAGATTAGGCAGAGGACAGGAAGGAGGCTGATGCTGGCTCTCAGAGCGCCCCCTATGTGCTCAAATGCCCACAGCCACAATGAGAACAATCAAAGCGGGCTGGGTGATGAATGCGAACAAGAAACCCAAGGCAGGACAGCCGGGACACACAGGTCTTAGTGATGGAGCCAGGCTTTGAACACAGGTCTGTCTGGCTCCAAAGTTTTCAAAAATTCTTTCGTTCATGACCCAGATCACAAGATAAAGTGCGATGAGCTTTGTCAGTCAACAAATGGCCAGGGGTTTCTGTTGTAAATCAATCCGTGTTTCCAACTTTTCATGGACAGATAAGTGGTGGTCCTCTCCATTCTAGAAGAAAAAGGATTTTGGTGGCTGCAGGATTCATCCCATGTGCTTCTACTTTTCTCGCTCTTCCAAAGTCTTTTGCTCTGGGAATTCCAACAAAGGCAACGCCATCACCTGCCATGTTCCTCCGTAATGATGCTCCGTCTTTTGAATTCTTGGCTTCCCTTCCCCTCTGTACACAGACCTTGGCTTCAGTCATTCCTGCCCTGAGCGCAAGTCGGATCAAGCCTGAAAGGTCCTTTGCAAATTTAAGAGTTACCGATCCAACCGCAGAAGCTCGACAGCACTCTGCACCCACCATTAAAGGCAGGGGGTTTTGACAATTGCCCTGTGCCCTGCACTTCGGTTGAATGTGACCTGTGTGAATCCTTTATCAGTTCATGAATCACCCAAGTTTACTTGAAACGTGATCTTCAGTTTTGGTTTCTGACATGCCATCCTTCAGCAACCTGTGCCAACTGGAAAGGATCTGGTTGAAATCCCTTATAAAACAGGTGCTTTTATAAATTGCCGATGGCTGTGAAAATTGGTGTTACCTTTTAGGAAAAAAAGTTGGGACACAAATCAAGAATTCTTAAGACTGTTCCATGTTGTTTTACTCAGTAATTTGACTTCTGTTGATTTATTGTAAGGGAATCCTTCTTTTTTTTTTTTTTTTTTGCGGTACGCGGGCCTCTCACTGTTGCAGCCTCTCCCGTCGCGGAGCACAGGCTCCGGACGCGCAGGCTCAGCGGCCATGGCTCACGGGCCCAGCCGCTCTGCAGCATGTGGGATCTTCCCAGACCGGGGCACGAACCCGTGTCCCCTGCATCGGCAGGCAGACTCCCAACCACTGCGCCAGCAGGGAAGCCCGGGAATCCTTCTTATATCCTTGTATCATTTATTGAGCACCTTCTCTGTGCCAAGCCAGAGTTGACATAGACTTCTCATTTATCCTCAACACTGCCACAGGGCAGGTAAAAATATCGTACCCATAGAAACATAAGGAAACTATAGTTCAGAGAGGTTGAGTCACTTGTCCAAGTCCTTCAGCTGCTGGGCAAGAAAGGATTCAGGTTTCAGCCCCAAACACTTTCCTTTAGACAAATTGCCCATGCAGTCGGCAACACTCCAGAGCAATGCTATTTTGGAAGCTCCATTTAATAAATTAAAATGAGTTTTATGGGCAGATGAGTAATTATCTGACTTGAACCCAATTAAAAATTGAGTCCATTCTGCCTGAGTTAGAGGGATTCTTTTGATGAATTCTGGACAAATGGATTTCTCCTTTTAACCAGAACTCCAAAGTCCAGATGGCCAGACTGTCTTCTGTACAGAGTGTCCACATGGGTCTGCATGACGGACCCACCCACGCCCACTTGTCCGCATGACTACATGGCGTATACGTGCGCCAACCAGGGAAAAGACTCTTGACTCCTGCAACCAGACCTTACATTCTCAGCAGCCAAGTTGTTTAATTGGAACATATTTCTTTTCAGAAGTTCAGTGAAATTCAGAGGGCCTGAGCTTTAGAATTTCTAGACCTGAGTTTGTAAACGGGCTCTGTCATTTAGCAGTTGTGTGACCTTGGGCAAGTCACTTCACCCCGTCAGCATCGTTTCTTTCATCTATAAGTGATGGAATGAGTGGTCGGGGACTTTGGTAGCAGTTAACAGAAGCTAAGCCTGGGTGTCATAAGGAAGCTCACCACCAGAGGACCAGTGAGTCATTTTCAGAACCATGAAGCAGCTTCAGCTACCCAAATGTCCCAGCAGAACTAGTCGTCATCACTCTCAACATCACTAAGAGCCTTCATGGTCCTCAGCACCGGCCCTGGACATTGGGTGTGCTGTTAGCCTGGGAAATTGAAGGAAGCCACCACCGCAGCCATCATCCGTTTTCAAAATGGATTTCACTTGTCCTCAGTTTCTTGATGCCTCCAGCTCCAGCTCCACTTTGGAGTTGGTGCAACAGGTTGGCAGAGCTTGGCAGCCACTGAGACCCGTAAAAGTGGGTATTTGGCATTTTTATCTTCTGAAGTGGGAGGTGGGCTCTGCCTCAAAAGGTGGGAAAATGTTCTAGGTGAAGGAAGGAGCTTCAGGTGCTGGGGAGCTAAAAAGAGAACTCACTACCAATGTAAATAATCATCCCCATTGCTTTGTTTCATTCATTCATTCATTCATTCCACAAGTGTTTACTGAGCACCTATTATGTGCCAGGCACTGTGCTAAGGCTGGGCTACTGCTGGGAAATAAAGGCTTATTGTGAAGATTTACATTGTTGCTCAAAACAACGTTACGGACATGGATTTTCATTTTTTGAGCTCATGGGTTGTGCCAGGCGGGGTGCTGGTCACTTGATGTCTGTTTGTCTCACTGTGCAAGTTGATGAAACGTTATCTCCAGAAGATCACAGTGCTGTTATAGCTACAAGATGATACCCAATAACTGGTGCACAATAAAACTGAATTTTCTCTCTCCTCAGCCCAACAGTGTCAAACTCTGATCCCGAGAGATTAGGTTTTCTTGCTTTTCTTTTAGACATCAATGAGCTTACAAATCAAAACATGGAAACCTGGCGATTTTGTCTAAATGCATGATGTCAGCTGCTCCAGCTCAATCACGGAGGACCAGCCACCAAGCAGGTGACAAATGGGATGAAGGTCTCCGGGGCGTTGACGTGCTGCTTCAAAAGGCTTGCCGTGTGCAGCCTGGGATCATCTGTCGCCAGACCCCTCCCTGTGCTAAGGGATATAATTAAAGGCATGTTTCTATTTGGGAAGTGACAGACCGAGCTGGCTTTCGGGGCTGCCACATCGGTCATCCCAGCCTGTTGCTATCTTGGGACCTGGGCTCGGAGCATGGTTCTCCCTGAATCTTTAATGCCCTGAGACTCAGTTAACTCAATTCTACAATTGTCACAAAAACAATACCCAATCCTGGGATTGATAAGAAACTTAGACAAGGCTAGCAAAACGCCTGGCTTCCCATATTATTGGTAATAGGGAATCACTATTATTATTGTTGTTGTTGTTATTATTACTGTTTCCCCAGCTTTTTGTCACTTATTGCACGATTTTAGTCAAGTCACTTAGCCCTTTGGGCCTCCGTTTCCTCATCATTAAGCTGAGATACCTCTTCCAGCCCATCTCATGGGAACACTATGAGACTAAGCAGAGAAAGCAGATACGCCAACACTTTAAAAATTCCCTTCTGAGCGTGGAGCTACTCCTTTGCTTGATAAAACAGGAAGGGAAAATGCCATCTTGGACTGTGTCTTCACTCAAAAGCCTGCCTCTTGGTAACGGGTGACTTGTTATCTGAGCATCACTTGGTCTTCTGTAAAACAGGGCTCCCTGCATACCTCTTAGGGTTACTGTGAAGATCAGGTAAGGAAATGCATGAGAAAGTTCCATCAATTATGGTGTGTTCTCCCAACGACACATGGTAGAGTGGTCAGGCTCCCAGACTCTGGGTTCAGACCTCACCTTGTTTCCTCACTGGCTGTGTGACCTCAGGCCAGTCATGTAAGTGACTTGGGCCCGGCCTCAGTGCTCCCCACACGCTGACGAGAATTTGAAACTCCTGGGGATCTCGTACAAAACGCAGATTCTGCTTCGGGAGGTCTGGGCAGGGCCTGAGATGCTGCGTCTCCAACAGGCTCCCAGGGGATGTTGATGCTGGAAGTCTGAGGACCCCAGTCTGAGTAGCGTGGGGTCAGGTGTGGCAGATTCAAGCCTTGGGCCATCGGGGAGTATTCAGATTTGGGAGCAAGTTGACAAATTAATAGGCTGATGTGAGGATCAAAAGATACCGTGAATTTAAAGTCCTGAATCCACAAATCTTGGCTCAGCAAAGCGTTCCTCACATCAGCTTTCATCCACGGAGCCGCTCCTATGAGAATCAATGGGAAGTAACTTTCTATATGTCAGTCAACGTGCTAAGTATTCTGACATGCAAGCATCTTATTTACTCGTTACAACAGCCCTATGAGGTGGGAACAACTGTTCCCCTATTTTGCAGATGCGAAAATGGAGGCTCAGAGAGGTTAAATGGGTTAAATTTTTATCAATCTAACACTTCTTTTAATGGACATGGTAAAGATATTCCCCTTCTTTGGCTTTCTCATCTTCCTCTTTTAATAAAACCACCAAGGGTCTGAGAAGATCCAATCTGTCCCCAGCCCCTGTTACTGCCACATGGGAGCAGATGTGAGGGCACCAGCTATATTCACCCTCCTTTTTATTCCTTCCTGCAGCCACGGTTTCTTTAGCATCCACTATTGCAAAGCACTGTGGATAAAGTAGGGGAAAAGACATTTTTCCTGCCCTCATGGAGCATACAGTCTAGGGGGACTCAGACATTAATCAAAGTAATGCCACAGATAAACAGGATTCCAATTTGTTGAAAGGAGTTATGAAAAAAAAAGATGTGGGTGTTAAGAAAATGGGGAATTTGATTGAGACTCTGTGAAAGCTTCTGTGTGGAGGTGACCCTGAAATGATATGAAAAAGGTGAGTAGGAGTTAGCTAGCTCAAGGGGAAGGGTAATGGGCACTCCAGCCAAAGAGAACAGCTTGTGCAAAGGCCCTGTGGCAGGAGGAGCATGGCACACGAAACCAAAGAAGGCACATGTGGCAGGGGCAAAGGGAGGTGTGAGTTGAAACTGGAGAGCTGTCGGGGTCAAGTCCCAGAGGGCTTCACAGAGCATGTCAAGGATTCCAAGGCTTTGTCTAAAGAGCCGTGGGCAGCCATTGCCTATTTTAAGCAAAGGAGGAGTGAACAGATCAGGCACGAATTTTGAAATTGCTCAAAGGGATTGATCAGAAGGATCTGGGAGGAGGAATTGAGCAGAAAGAGAAAGAGGAATGAGGAAACTATTGCTGTGGTCCGTGCAAGAAAAGATGGGGACCAGGCTGGGGTGACCCAGGCAACAGCAATGGGGAGGAGGGGCCTTCTGTAGAATGTACATGGGAAGTAAAGAAAGATGATGGGGCTTGGTCACGAGGTCACTGCTGGAAGCACAGTAACAAAGTTGGGGGGATTCCTGAGTATCCCCCAATATTAGGGGGGATGATCCTAGCAATCACCTTGTTCTACATCTTCCTTAGGGACCAACAGATCCCAAGAGGGGACTTATCCAATGTCATACATCTAGATGGGCGAAGGCAGGGTGCAAGACCAGTTCTGAGATGATGTATGTGCTGAAATTGGTTCTCCCTTTAATGATGCTGTTAGAATCTCTATTCTCAGGATTCCAGGTAATCCATCTTCCCCTCAGCTGTGATCTTTTGCTAGAACCATAAGCAGAAGCTTGAGGTTCAATGCAGGAAGACTTGGGTTCAAACCCCAGTGGTGCTTGTAAGTATCTGCTCTGGAGAAGCGCTTGTCTATATGAAACTAAGGATGTGCACAGGAATCTTCACTGCAAAACTGCTCTTGGTAATAAAAAAAATTGGAATCTACCTGAAAGTTCATCAATAGAAAGAATAAATAGAATATGGTATATTTATATGATGGAATGAAACATGATCATCAAAAGGAATAAATTTACATCAGCTGGAGAGGTAAATCTCAAAGACATATTGTTGAGTAAAAATGTGAGTTGCCTAAGAATAAATTCAGCATGATACCATTTATGTAAAAAAAATCACAGAGGATACCGTATATTTTATGGACATATTTATGAGCATGTGAAATAAAAAAAGGTCTGGAAGTTCTGATGTTCTTAACATTGTTTGGAGGTGGGAGATTTTTATCTGCACATTTTAACTTTATAAAAGGGAAATAGATTCATTTGTTATAAGAAGAAAAACTCTGGCTGTATGATCTCAAACAAATAATATAAACTTTTCTGAGCCCCTGTCTTGTCACTTTATAATTCTACAAATGTTTACTGTGTTGTCTGTGTAAGTTGCATGAGCCCCTCCCTCAGAGGAGCCAGTCTCCTGGACAGAAAATGAGTCATTGAACAGAGAGAACAGACAAGCCAGGTATCAGGGGCCCCAAAGAAGGGTCACCACCCAGCCTGGGGTACAGGGAAGGGCCCCCTGGAGACTGGATTGAACTGCACTTTGAAAGGCAAGAAAGTTATTAGCCAGTTTCAGGATGGTGGGGACAGGTGATGCAAGCAGGAAAAACAGTGGGTGCTCCCTGTCAGGCTGATTAATTACCATTTAATGTGAAATGAAAAAAACAAATGCTGCTACTATTCTAAGTTTGTTTTATTGCTTTTTGAAAGCCAACACCATCAATAGGGCGGGAATTATATTTAGCACAGCAGGCTGTTTTGAGGAAAGCATCCAGCATATAGTAGGTGCATAACAGATGCTAATTCCCATCTCATCTGGTGTCTCATGTAACCCACTGTAGTGGGCTGAATAACGGCCCCTAAAGATAACAGGTCCTAATCCCTGGAACCCGTTTATGTACTTTATTTGGGAAAAAGGTCTTTGCAGATGTGGTTAAGCTATGGATTTTATGATTAAGGAGGTTATCCTGAATTATTCTGCTGGGTCCTAAATGCAATCATAAGTGTCCTTGTAGGACAGCGGCAAAAGGAGAGAACACAGACACACAGGAGAGGAGGAGGCAATGTGACCAAGGAGGCAGAGAGAGGTTGAAAGATGCTGACCTTGAAGACCGGAGTGATGCAGCCACAAGCCGAGGAACGCCAGCAACCACCAGAAGCTGGAAGAGGCAAGGAAGGATCTCTCCTAGAGCCTCTGGAGGGAGCAACATCCTGAGTTCAGCCCAGTGATAGTGATTTTGGACTTCTGTCCACCAAGTTTGTGGTAATTTGCTACAATAGCCACAGGAAACGGATGCATCCACCTCTATTATCTGCAGTTTTCTTTATCCTTACTGCATTGTAGCAAAGATAGCCAATAAATGCATTTGCAGTAAGAATGTGAATTCTTGGTCTCCTAGGAGAATGATGCTCAGTTCAATTGAGCTTTTCAGACATTAGAACAGTGTTGAGTTCTGGCCATAAGGCCAGTTTGAAATATTTGTTGCATTATCTGGAGGAAACTGACAGCCGCGGGGAAGGTTCCTGGGGCCTTATCCAGGTAAAACCATCATCTGAGGCTGTCTTAAGGACTGGACTGGGATGGAGAAGCAGAGGCATCCGCAAGAGGAAGATGAATTCAGCTTCGTGGAGCAAATACAAGGAGTAAGACACAGATGGAATAGAACAAGCCATGACAGCTAAATAATTGTTAACGAATGTGGACTGTTCAGCTACTGGGTGTGGGCCATTGTACTAAGAAGCGACATCTGTTCGATCATCACATTCTTATTACTCTTAGAGAAGCCTGTTTCACAAATTAGGGATGTTAGGCTCAGTGAGTCTGCCCAAGGTCACAGAGCTGGAAGGGGCGGTGCCAAGCTTTATACCCAGGTCTTCTGGATTTCAAAACTAGCTTTCTCGAAGTTGGCTGAAGACTGGGGAAGGTATTCCAGGTGTACCTGCCTGGGGGTCGCATTTCTTACGTCCTTTCACTTTATGTCTTGCAGATCTGCCTGCTACCCAGAAGCCTGATTCTCATGCCAATATTTTCCAGGTTTTTTTGTTTTTTTAGGTAGACTCATGCCAACCAGAGGTGGTGCAATTATTTCTGGAAGTTCATTTGGGCTAATTCATTAGACTTGAGCTGAGGAGGAGTGAGTGTGGTGTGTGTGTGTGTGTGCACGCACATGTGCATGCACACACGAACACGTATTTGGTCTTATCAGCTCCCTTGTCTAGGGCTGCGCTAAACTACTGTCTTTTGGGGAAGAACATTGCCACTTGGTGTCAAGCTGATTAATTCCTGCTGCAGCTCTAATGAAAAACCGCATTTCTGTCCCAACCTTGTTACCTTCCATATTTTCTGTGAGTTTTTCTTCTTTATCTAGCTTCAGAATCTGAACAGCTTTTGTAATCTTCGAAGAAGTCTGTAGGACTTTCTTTGGTGACTCTTTCTGAGAAAATGGGGGGAAAATGACATTGCTCCGGCTTCTCACAAATATGAGGTTGTGCGTAGCTCCTCAAATTATGGGCCATTTGAAAGGTAATCTCTTGTTATCATAATTTACTAAATCCTGAGTCTGATTCTGGCAGCTCCTAATGTAGTTCATGGAAAGATCGTCATAGCTAATACCAAATTGGCTTTGTGTCAGTTGCATTTTACATATATTAACTCATTTTAAACTATGCAACCATTCTGTGAGACAGGTACTATTATTAACCCCATATAAAAGATGATTCAGCTCAGATTCAGAGAGGATAAGAAAACTTCCGAAGGCCACACAGCTATTAATGCTAGGGTTTGGATTCAGGGGTTCTGAATCAAGGTTCCTGGATAAGACCCCAGGAACCTTCCCCGCGGCTGTCAGTTTCCTCCAGATAATGCAACAAATATTTCAAACTGGCCTTATGGCCAGAATTCAACACTGCTCTAAGTGAAAATAGCTTTATTTATTTCTTTTTTATTACACAGAAAATTCGTGGTAATATTAGAAACTTCAAATAATACCGGAAAGAATAAAAAGACAAAAAAACTCACCGAAATTCCCAGCAGTCCTAAATAACTTATTAACCACTTTCAATATTTTAAAGAGCATATTTCCAGCCATCTTTCTAGTGCTTAAAGAAACACACAGCTCTATACTTTACAGGAGCGGGATTATATGATACAGGATGTTCTGTCATTTGCTTTTTCGCCCAGATGATGGTGATTATAATGGACAAGTAAAGCAGAACCAGAATAGGAGAAATATATCCCATATCAAAGTGATGAATACAAGCTCAGGGTTCTCACAGCCTAAGTGTAAGTGCTAACCCCGGGGAGAGGGGTGTTGGAGGGGGGGGGGTCCATATGAGAACAGAAGGAATCTGTGCTAATTCCCTGGGCCTTACTCACTACACTCCTTGACCAGAATTCATCCAACCAACTCTCTGTACCACAAACAAACATGATCCCAGCTACCCTCTTTCCATGGCCATTCAAGCCCCAATACTATTTGCGTACAGTCTAGGCACTGATCATCTTCTTATCAGGGAAAACCGCTTCCAGAATAACTCTGAGCCTTCAAAGGCTGGAATCAGAATAACTCTGAGCCTTCAAAGGCTGGAATCAGAATAACTCTGAGCCTTCAAAGGCTGGAATCAGAGGTAAAATGATGGGGGCGGTTGTTGTCCATTTGACTCAGATGAAGCCTCCACATATTGTGTCACTTCTAAGTTGAAGTAGAAAAAGTCAAAAATGACATTAGGGAGGAATATTCATTTAGGCCAGTTCCTGGATTTTTCTGTCTAATGGAATTCCTCTCTGCACACTCATTACCTCATCTCCGAAAAAACTAGATTTGGAAGTAGTCTTGATGGTGCTTCAGGAAACAGGCAATTTTATCATCTCAGGGAGGTCACGTGGTATGACTATCTGAATAACTAATGTTTGTTGCCACTTATCAGGCATCAGGCACTTGGAAGCATCTTGCATTCCACCCTGAGGACACCCTGGTGTGGTAGTACTGTGGTCATGAACATTGAGTAGGTGAAGATGCTAAGGCTAAAAGTGGGTGGGTGACCCCTCTCCCCCAGGCTACCCAGCCGGCAAGTGGCAGAGCCAGGAGGTGGATCCAGGGCTCTCTGGGTCAGATCCGCCCTTGTAGCTGCTATGCTGCTATGCTGGTATTGATACATAGTAGGTATCATCTCAACACATTTTCCCTTCCTTTCCCCTTTCATAGGGGGCTTTTAATGAGGAGAAACTTTATGTCCTCATCATCTGATTTCATTTTTTCAAAGCACTCGATTGAAGTATGATTGACATACAAAAATCTGTGCATACTATTCACAATAGCCAAGACATGGAAACAACGTCCACTGACAGATGAATGGATAAAGAAGATGTGTATCTAGATATATACAATGGAATACTATTCAGCCATAAAAAAGAATGAAATAATGCCATTTGCAGCAACATGGATGGACCTAGAGATTATCATTCTAAACGAAGTAAGTCAGAAAGAGAAAGACAAATACCGTATGATGTCACTTATATGTGGAATCTAAACTATGATACAAATGAACTTATCTATGTAACAGAAACAGACTTACAGACATAGAGAACAGACTTGTGGTTGCCATGGGGCAGGGATTGATTGGGAGTTTGGGATCAGCAGATGCAAACTATTATATATAGACTGGATAAAAAACAAGGTCATACTGTATAGCACAGGGAACTACATTCAATATCCTGTGATAAACCATAATGGAAAAGAATATGAAAGAGAATGTATGACTATATATAACTGAATCATTTTGCTGTACAGCAGAAATTAACACATTGTAAATCAACTATACTTCAATAAAATAAGAAAAGAAAAACACAGCCTGATTTTTAAAGGGAAGGTGGAAACATCAGGAAATGTGTCTGCTTGGGCATCCCTGTAGGAGTTCTGGAGAAGTGATTCTGGGGTGCAGTTGTAAGTGTGTTTTCTGATTGGTTTCATTTTTCAAATAGTTCAGTCATCAGAGAGACTTGGGGTCACCCACATGCTGTTGGGAAGCTTCTAGAAGAAGACAGAGGATGGGGCTTGATTATTTGAGACATGCATGCACAAGTACAGATATGTGTGTTTGTGTGTGCATATACACATACACATAATTTTTTTTTGAGTGACCTGTACCAGAGGCTGCCCCAAGAATCTTCTCAGCATCTTAATGAGATTGGTGGTAGCACATCAACAACAATACTAATAGCAATAATAATAATCACTCATTTATTTATTGATGTTCAGAGAGGTTAAATGACTCACCCAAGGCCACACAGCTTAAAAATGGCAGAGCTAGGGGTCTGAACTCAGATCCACCTGACCCTTACTTGTTGACATCCTACTGCCTCTGTTATGGTCCGGGCTTCTCCCATGCTTTCCCTGCAGCATCCCTAATGCTCATGATTCTGCAAGGTGGCTGTTGTGATGGCCCATTTTACGGATGAAGAAACAAAGGCATTTGCTCAAAGTCATATGGTTAGTCGACAGGGCCGGGATTCAAACCCCGTTGGTATGACTCCTATTTCTATGATTGCTATTATTATTTCTATGATTTCAAGTCTCTCTCAGGCAGGCTTTGCATTATCTTTGAGTGACAGGTCCATCTACCAGAAAGTTCACACTTGCACTGAGCTGAAATTGGCCTCTTTGCAACTTCACACAATTGCTTCCAGCCCACAGCCCAGCATTCGGCACTTAATTACATCTTGTCTTCTATTATGCAGTAATTGTCTCTTGTGGTTCCTCCCTTCTCCCCGGCTCATTTGCCAACTCCTTGAGGGCAGAGGCCAAGTCTTGTAGTCCGAACACCTTGCAGAGTTGCAGAATAAGAGCTTATTAAATAAATACTTGTTGATTGAAAGTTCCCACCAGAATTTCCTCCTGGGGCCTCAAACCAGGTGTGTGGAAGACAGTGTAGGAAGATCGCAAGGGATTTGCAAGTTAAATATGCATACAGTTTGTATATAATTTGCATACTCCCGCTGTCAACACCCAGCAATTTTACATTTAAAATGGTATTGCTCCCCTGAAGGCTGTCATTTCTTCAACCCTCTCTTCCTTCCTTCTTCAATATTGTGTACATATCAAATCAGAACATGGGGAGTTTACACCCTACATGTAAAGTGAATAGAACCTAGGTTGCAGCAAGAGACGGTTAGTGAGGTTGCCTGGTTGAGACTTCATTTGCCCTTTCAAGGGTAATTGTCACACGTGTTTACTGGTGCCCTCAGACACAATTACTCACTCTTACGTTACTTTTTTGTTCCACCTGCAGTGACATCACCACTGCCTTCTTACAGTTGCAAGTGATTGGAACCTTACTCAACGCAGTTAAAGCCAAGAAAGAGAATTTGAATTCATTGGCTTCTGTAACTGAACAGTTTGGGGACTTCAGACACAGCTGGAGGTGGAGACTGAAATGATGTCATCAGGGGTTCATCAGAGTCTCTCTTCCCTTTTCTCTGCTCTGCTTACAGTCCCAGCGCAAAGAGCTTCACTTACTCAACAGATGAAGTCAAAAATCCCAAGGCTGCGTCTCATTGGTCTGACCCAGGTCATGTGACTGTCTCTACACCAATCACCACGTTTGGAACAAAAATATACTGATTAGCTAGTTCTTGGGTGAGTCCTTCTCCATCCCCCAACCGTGTGGTCTGAGAGTGAGGATGAGGAGCTGTCCAAAGAGAAGTTTGGGGCTTTCATTAAAAGAAGTGCAGGTACAAGCACAGACACCCTCCACCAGTAGGTGCTGGGTAAGTCTGTCTCTCTTCCTAACCTGGGGACTCCTCGGGGGCAGGAAGTTGGGAGACTCCTCATGAAACCACATGTGTAAAAAGGGGTAGAAAAAAAGAAACCTTCAAGGCACTAGAGAGTCCTTCCTTTCCCAACTGTTTATTGAATGGCAAGCATTGGGATGACAAGGATGAGCAAATGCAAAGGTGGTCCCTGCCCACCGTGGGGCGTACAGTCTTGTTGGCAAGACAGAATACACAGAACAGACTTGAATAGTAAGAGAGTGATGTTCATATACTAACTGTTGTATGAACAGATTCTTCTCTGCAGCCTAGAACACTCAAGATGATAAAAGAGTAATAAAGTGACATCTTACATCCTCCTCATAAAGCCCTTTTAAACACCTTTATAGCAACTTCTAGGACAGTAGATGCAATGTTCCCCCCACGTTATAGATAAGGGATGGAGACTCTGAAAAGGAAGCATACCTACAATGTGCCAGTAACCAACCACACTGTGTGCCTCTGTGTAGAAGACCCTATTTTCATTAACCTGCCCAAAAGCCTTGCAAAGTGTGCTCATTTCATAGACGAGGGAAGAGCCCCTCAGAGGGGAAGAAACTAGCCTGACAGCAAGTGGTGGAACTGGGGGCCCAAGTAAGTGACTTAGCATCACACAAAACCCAAGGCTAGGTCAGAACTCACTGCTGGAGCTCAGGGCTCCAAGTCCAGTGCTCATCCCCTGACCTAGCTGGGTGCCCCCTCTGCCTTCAAGCCACGTCTGTCATCCGGCGTTACTCTGATCCGTCATTAGGCTGTGACTATTGCAACTGGACAGATAGCTATCATCAGCCTTGACCCAGAGGAAGAACAAGGTTTCCTTTCTGCTTTCCTTGCCAGAGCCTTGCAGCCCTGCCCCAGAAATGCCAACCTCCTTTTCCCCGGGAGTTATTTCTGTCCCCTCCATCACTCATCGCTAACCCTGTTCCAGAAGCTGGGTGGTGACGGCGGCAGTGGCGTGCAGCCAGCCCCACCAGGGCTTGGCTGGGTGTGTGTGGCAGCCGAGATCTGGCCTATTTTGCTCATGTGATGAGCAAAGGCCTGCTTGCTGTTCTGCCAGTGTGTCGTGAGAGAAAGGGAGGGGTCGAGGATGCCTCTGACATTTTTTGTCTGAAGAACTAGAAGTTGTCGCTGACTGAGATGGGGAGATGTTGGCCGAAGCAGATTTTGAGCAGGGTGGAGTCCAGAGTTCAGGTTTGTATCCGTTAAGTTGAAGATGCTTGCTTGACATCCAAGAGGAGACATTAAGGGGCAAATGCATATGGGAAGAGGATGAGGCTGGAGATAAAAATGTGGGACGCGTTGTCATAGAGACAGTAATAAATGCCATGGGATGATTGAAACAACTAGGGAGTGGGAGTTTAAAAAAGAGAATGAGTTAGAGGACAGCATGGAGCACTTCGACCTAGAGCACAGGGGGATAAGAACCAGGGAAAACTGAGAAGACGTAGTGAGTGTGTAGGAAGTTACCCAAGAATCAAGATGGAGGCCAAGCGAAGAAGGAATTTCAAGGAGGGAGCAATTAATTGCATCAAATGCTACTGCTAAATTGGGTTCGGTCAGAACTGAGGATTTACATCAGTTTAGCATATCAGATATCACTGGTGACCTTGGGCGGAGTAGCCTGGTGGGGAGATGGGGAAGAAAGCAGGCGAGAACGGGCAGAACATTGAGTGGAGATGATTCTTTTTACAGGTTTTCAGTAAAGGAGAGCAGATGGGACAGTCTCTGGACAGACCAGGGATGATTTTTCTCAAGCTGGGAAATATTGTAGCACATTTGTGTTTTGATAGAAATGAAAAGCAGAGGGATAATTTTATGATGCAAGGAAAGAAATGGGGCAGTTGCAGGAATACTCTCCCAGAGCGGCTGGAACGGGTGGGATCCAGTGGACCACTGGGGTTTTGGCCTTAGATTCCAAACCCAGGCTCTCTCTACCCTGCCAGGGAGCCTCTCCCCATCAACACGGTGCGTTCTTGCCTCCTCTGCTCAGAACCACTGCAAACTTCCCGAAGAATGCTCCTGTTTGAGAGAACAAAGCCTAGGATGGAATACTTGCTATTTCTGCTACCGATAACCATGAATTAGAGAGAAGAGAGAAACAGGAGGTGAGAGAAGACTTTGAGCTATGAATTGAGGTGTGCACGCTGTGAGCGTGCTTGCAAAATCACCTTGCTTGGCATGTTTTCAAGGTTGGGAGGCCATTTCAAAAGGAAGCCGAGACAAAACGAACAAACACCACTAAAATACAAGTGGTGGCGCGAGCTGAGAAGTTTAGCAAAGATGTGACGTTTACCACTGCTTCCAACTTAAAAACAATTGGTGTTTAATAGGTTCCTTTCAAGGTCATTCAGGCAGCAAAGGTAAATTGACAACTGGGCAAGGCCTTGGAGATGGAGAGAAGAGAGGACTGTGGTCTTCAGGGAGCTGGAAGGCCAGGAAAGTATTATTAACACGGGATGTTCACAGTACAGCAAGTTATGGATGCACAGAACAGGGTTAGGTAACCTAGTAAATCTGAAGGAGGCAAGGCTTAGGCAAGTGTCAAGGAGGAGTAGGCTCTATGCTGGGAAGTGCAAGGAAAAGTGTGTCTCTAACACAGGGAACAGCATGTGCAAAGCCTACGTGGTGTGAAATACCAAGGCACATTAAGACAACACCAAATGTCTCTATACGGATGGAGATGAAACTTTACCCGGAGCACCACGAGGAGCCACTGAAAGATTTCAATTGGGGAACAACTGCGGTGGATGTGTTTAGAATTCAGAACACAAAGGAAGTCAAAAAGCAGTGGTCAGGGGCTTCCCTGGTGGCGTAGTGATTGAGAGTCTGCCTGCCGATGCAGGGGACACGGGTTCGAGCCCTGGTCTGGGAAGATCCCACAGGCCACGGAGCAACTGGGCCCGTGAGCCACAACTACTGAGCCTGCACGTCTGGAGCTTGTGCTCCACAACGAGAGAGGCCGCGACAGTGAGAGGCCCGTGCACCACCATGAAGAGCGGCCCCCGCTCGCCGCAACTAAAGAAAGCCCGCGCACAGAAACAAAGACCCGAAACAGCCAAAAATAAATAAATTAATTAATTAATTAATTTTAAAAAAAACAACTGAGCTAAAAAAAAAAAAACAAAAAAAAAACCTCAAGCCCTCTTTAAAAAAAAAAAATTAAAAAAAAAAAAAGCGTGTTCAGGTCCCAAGGCATTCCCTCAGTGAATGAATAGGTTAGCCTATTTATCACGTGTTGTAGTTGAATTACAGCACTATCCAGGGTTTGGGCGTCCAGAGGCAGTTATGGGAAGAGGAGGAAGGGTGTTCTGTTTCATGACTGTGTACCATGCCAAGGTCTTGTGCATAACTGTAAAACAAC
Organism: Aethalodelphis obliquidens; assembly: GCF_003676395.1. Classification (NCBI taxonomy): domain Eukaryota; kingdom Metazoa; phylum Chordata; class Mammalia; order Artiodactyla; family Delphinidae; genus Aethalodelphis; species Aethalodelphis obliquidens. The sequence goes on along the minus strand of NW_020837962.1, from coordinate 5,703,097 downwards.
TGTTCTTCAAATTAAGCTTTAAAGAACCAAAGTTTCCCTTTTTTTAATGGAAGCATACTTGATTTACAGTACTCTATTAGTCTCAGGTATACAGCATAGTGATTCAGTATTTTTGCAGATTATACTCCACTATAGGTTTTTACAAGATAATTTCCCTTTTCAATGATTTTGCCATCCTGTTTTACACGTCAATGAGAAATGCTCAGTTTGGTGCTAATAGATCTTTAACATAGTTTTGTTTTGTTTTTTTTACTGCCTACGGTACACTTTGCCTTAGATTGTTTGGACAATGAAAGAGTGTCTTAGGATATTCTCAAAATTTGGGGAGACCAATGGAAAAAGAAGGCCAGATTAAGACATGTGGGAGCACAAAGCAGCCCCTTCAAACCAGTGTTCTTCCACCTTGTTTAGCATCTATTTAGAGGAAAGGTGTGTAAGACGTGAGGGAGAGTGAGACGCTGTCCCGAGGAGCAGCTATCATTTCTCCTGCTGGAGGAACTCAGCCACACGGGAAACTCCAACACTCCATTTAGCCAAAGCAAACAAACAAAAGTGGCCCCCAGTACTTGAGATTTGCCCTCCATAGTGTACACTTTAGTTCATTTGCCCTGCCTACAGTAGGCGGCATCTACTCACTCCGATTTCTCCAATCATCTTCCCACCAACATTGCTCTCTATGACCAGAGTTCTATCACGCATTTCACTCCATCGTGTTACCTCTCCAGGGATGTTTTAGCTTCCCTTAGAGATTAGGGGCAAGTGTCTGCTTGTCTCATTTTTTTGTGTGTGGCTTAAAACAACGTTTATTTTGTTCCCCAGTCTGTAGTTTGGGCAGGACTCAGGGTAGACAGCTTGCTAATGCTCCTGGCATCAGTTGTGGTGGCTCAAAGGCTGCGGCAGGAATCATCTAAAGGTTCATTCACCCCCCACGTCCGGTGGTAGGTGCTGGCTGTTGATCAAGACCTTAGGGAGGGCAGCCAGAACACCTACATGTAGCCTCTTCATGACTTGGGCTTCCTCCCAACATGGTGGCTTGATCATGAGGACGAACATTCCAAGAGAGAAAATGGACTGGAAGCTACATCACTTTTATGACCTAGCTACATGTTATGCAGCATCACTTCTGCTACATTCTCTTCATTAGAGGCCAGCCCATATCTGAAGAGAGAGGAATTAGACTCCATCCCTTGATGGTAAGTTACAAAAAATTTGTGGACACATCTTAAAACCCACCACAGTCCACCCTACAGCCACGAGTCACTTATATTCCTCCCACATGCAAAATAGAGAAACTCTCCCAAGATCCTACCCTGGAAGTTTCATCTATTTAGAGCATTGGGTCCAAGGATCTTGCCATCTAAATCAAGTCCAGGGAATACCCTGGCAGTCCAGTGGTTAGGAAACTGCGCTTCCACTGTAGGGGGCACAGGTTCGATCCCTGGTTGGGGAATTAAGATCCCTCAAGCCCGTGCATGGTGGAAACAGAAAAAAACCAAACAAACAGATCAAGTCCAAATGACGCTCATTAATCTCTCCTTTTAACACATTGAAACCGGGTCTCAGGCTTAGAACCTCACAAGAGGTCGGTAACCCACTAGTATTAAATAAGGTTTGATTGATTGATTGATTTTTATTGAGATAGAATCCACAACAACATTTTATTTTATTTTACAGTTCCCTTCCATTAGTGTAAGCAGTATTGGTTTTCCAGTCCTAGTACTAATGTTCAGTTTTCTTTCAATACTGCTTTTTAAAAACAGTGATTTTAAAGAAAATAGTAATTAAAGAATAGGCTAGGTGGCACTTGGATATGGAGAAAATTGTGAGAGTGGGTAGTATAAAGGAATGAAGTACGGGTATTTGTTACAATGTGGATAAACCTCAAAAATATTACCCGAAGTGAAAGAAACCACCTACAAAATGACACATAGTGCTTGAGTCCATCGATATAAGGTGTCCAGAAAAGGCAAATCACTAAGCAGATTAGTGATTGCCTGGAGCTGGGCATGGAAAAGGGAAGCGACTTTTTTGGGGTGATGGAAATGTTCTAAAATTAGATGGTGGAGTTGGTTGCACAACTTCGTATATCTACTAAAAATCGTTGACTAGTACGCTTAAAACGAGTTCATTTTACGGTATGCCTCAATAAAACTTTTGAAAAACTGTGAGAGCTCATGTGAATGCTTGGAGTTTTTTGTTGTTGATGTTTTGTTTGTTTGTTTTGCGGTACGCGGGCCTCTCACTGTTGTGGCCTCTCCCGTTGCAGAGCACAGGCTCCGGCCGCGCAGGCTCAGCGGCCATGGCTCACGGGCCCAGCCGCTCCGCGGCATGTGGGATCTTCCCGGACCGCGGCACGAACCCGCGTCCCCTCATCGGCAGGCGGACTCTCAACCACTGCGCCACCAGGGAAGCCCGTTGATGTTTTTTATTTATTTTATTTTATTTTATTTACTTTTGGCTGTGTTGGGTCTTCGTTGCTGTGCGTGGGCTTTCTCTAGTTGTGGCGAGCAGGGGCTATACTTCGTTGCGGTGCGTGGGCTTCTCTTCATTGCAGAGGCTTCTCTTGTTGGGGAGCACGGGCTGTAGGCGCACAGGCTTCAGTAGTTGCAGCATGTTGGCTCAGTAGTTGTGGCTCGCGGGCTCTAGAGCGCAGGCTCAGTAGTTGGGGCGCAAGGGCTTAGTTGCTCCACGGCATGGGGGATCTTCCTGGACCAGGGCACGAACCCGTGTCCCCTGCATTGGCAGGCGGATTCTTAACCACTGCGCCACCAGGGAAGTCCCATTGCTTAGAGTTTTGGAGACATTAGTAACAGTAAGAGGGTTTTCAAATTACGTTCATCATAGCTGCCCACTTTGAAGGACAAAATATGAGAAGGGCCCATCAGGGCTGGCTCAACAGCATTCTGATCTGCCCTTATTTGTTTTAGAAGCAGTTCAACGTAGAAACATGGAAATTGCTAGACATGAACAAAGCTACCCACCAGAGCAAAGGCGGGTCCGCCCTGCCCAGCATCAGCTGATGGCATGAACCGTTGTATGGGACCATTTAACCTCTAGGTCTCATGGTTTATTTATGAAGGTGACTCACGCCTCATTTATGATAAAAAGAAGGTCAATGTGTAAACAACTTTGAATGAAGCTTCTTTGGGAACGGAAGAGACCAAGACAACTCAGCAGATAGAGCTTGGCTTTATTTACAAGGACGTGCATCTGTCACTCAGGGCAGGGTCTTGGGATCTTGGCACAAATGGACCCACAAAAAGCGTCACAGAACCGAACCCATTTGTAGGTCGAAGACTGCCTGATTTGGACTTTAGTAGATGGTTTCTTTGGAGGACAAGATCCATAAGCTGAGAATGTCTGGGAAGCTCTGGGCCAGAATATGCAGGGTGGACACCAGCATCCCAGAGTCTGATTTGGTTTTCTAGACGTTCCACTAATTGTAGTAATTACCATCTGTGATTTCCTTTATGGGTCGGCAAATGAAGACTCTGAGATGAAGACAGCTGAGCAAATGACGGGGTAGGCCAGCCTCCCTCATGGAAATTCCGTCTGCAGGAGGTCAAACACCGCCCTCTACCCACAGTGCAAATGGAGGGATGGGATGGGAACGGGTCTAGGGTAGGTCATCCCAACTGTGAGTTCAGCCACCTCTGCATTCAGGGACAGGGGTTATTTCCTGCTGCTTTTTGTCACTCAAGCATAGCTTCTTTTTTAAAAAAAAAAAAAACAATTCATTTATTTATTGAAGTACAGTTGATTTACAGTGCTTCAGGTGTACAGCAAAGTGATTCGGTTATATATATATATTTTTCAAATTCTTTTCCATTATACGTTATTACAAGATATTGAATATAGGTCCCTGTGCTATACAGTAGGTCCTTGTGGTTAATCTATTTTGTATATAGTAGTGTGTATATGTTAATCCCAAATTTATCCCTCCCCACCCTTTCCCCTTTGGTAACTGTAAGTTTGTTTTCTATGTCTGTGAGTCTGTTTCTCTCTGTTTCCTTCTTTGATGCCTATAGGAGAAAATCTCTTTTAAAAGCCACAGCAATCCTTTTAAAACAAGTAAATGAATCCACACTGCTGCTCAAATCCCTCCAGTGGCTTCCCATCTTATTAAGAATAAAAGCTGCACAGTAGGTTCTATATGATCTTGTTCTATGCTGCCCACATACGGCTACTGAACACTTAGAATATGGCTAGTTTAAATTCAGATATGCTGTGAGTGTGAAATACACAGTGGGCGTCTATTCCTGTATTTGAAGGCAATCTGAAGAAACTGATGTGAAGATGCTCATTAAGACTTTCAGATATTATTTCAGTTGAAATGATAATATTTTAAGTATATTGACTCAAATAAAATATATTAAGGTTATTTTCACCTTTTAAAAAAAGTGTGGCTACTAGCAAATTGAAAATTACATTTGTGAGTACATTGTGTTTCTATTCGGTGGCATTAATCTAGCCCCTGCTCATTTCCTGACAGCTATACTGGCCTCTCATTTCTTTGTGAACAGGTCAGTCATGCTCTGGGCTTTTGCACATACTGTTCACTAATCTTGGAGAGCACTTCACTTAGCACAGATATGGCTCCCTCCTTTGCCTCATCCAGGTCTCTGTTCAAATGTAATTTTATCAGAGACGTCTTCCCTGAAACACACTTTCTGAAGAAGAACCTAATCATTCCAATTACCTTTTCTTGTTTTATTTCAGTTCCTAGTACTTAGCATTGATGTTACACTGCGCCCTCAATTTGTGTGTTGCATGTAAATTTCACAGGGCAGAGGCTTTGATGTACTCATCACTGGATCTTCCAGTGCCTGGCATGGACAGGTGAACTGTCTGATCACACAGAGCTCTGTCTCATGAGGGAGACAGAGGAGTGAGCAGATTTCTTCACTGCATTAGAATAAGTGTTATAAGAGGGAAGGCTAGCCTGCCAAGGGATGCAAAGGAGGATGCTGTTCTTGGTGGTCCACCTTTCATCCAGTCTCCCTCTTCTTTACTTACAAAATCTTAATATCCTTCAGGTACCCAAGCCTCCCCTGTAGCCAAGTCCCTCACGGGGCAGAGACCCCATCGCCATGTGGACCTGATCTTCCTTGCCAGTGATTTGTTCAGGAGTGGGCATGTGACCCAACTCTGGCCAATGAGGATATGAGGGCTTACTGAGGGGATACTGGGAAGGTCGTATTGTTTCCTAGAAGAGATGGTCTCTCTTTTGCTTCGAGGCATGGTCATGTATAGGTGTGACACAGGAACTGCTGCAGCTATCTTGTAACAGCTTGAGGATGAAGCCAGCACTTAAGATCAGTTGAGTGGAGGGAGGAGAAGCATCTGGGTCTCTGAAGATGCCATTGAGCTGATGAATCGACTAACCCTGAAGCCTGTACTTCTGATTCTCCATGGAAGACAATAAATATCAAAATGTTTAGGTAATTTTGAGTTAGGGTTTTGGTGACATGCAGCTGAAAATTTCCTGGACCTGATACCTGACCTAGTCTTATGGGGTGTTGAGGGAGGCTTCTGTCTCCCATTGTGTTCCCCAAGAAGTAGATTCTGAATTGCAGATTTTCATGCAGGAGATTTCTCAGGGAATGCCCTTGATATCAGCACCCTTGGGGAGTGAGGGAAGTGGAATCAGGCAAAGGGGGAGTTGAACCGTGATGCGAGAGCGCTAAGGCTTCAGACGATCCCTCTGGATGAAGCGAGCTCTGGAGCTGGGACGGCCCCAAGAGTTGTACTTTCTCGAGACGAAGAGGTCAGGTTGATATCAGCCATGTGGAATAATTATCGGGTGTGGGTTGGTCCCAGGAATGTGGAGTGACTTTGGGTGGGATAGTTCTCTTTGGCTGAAGACATTTCCTGGACAGAGACTTAGGTGAGAGCTGTCAGCCACTTGTATCCCAGTAGCTGGAAGTGAATCTGAGTAGCTTACCACAGCCTCCTAGAGGAGGTGCTATCTAAGCTATGGTCTAAAGAGGTAAGTAAGAGTTAACCCCGTGGAGGGCTGGGAAAATGGAGACCATTCGAAGGATAACAAACAGTGTTTGAAAATCTTGGTGATAATAAAGAGCATGGTGCATTCTCAGTGTTGGAGAGGTGACCCTTTTCCTCCCCACCCTAAGTGAGCTTCAGTTGGGTTTTCTGTCACTTGCACCCAGTGAGTCCTGACTGGGATGTACAGGTGGCAGAGCCAAGATTTGAACTCTGTCCTCTGTGATTCAAGAGTCCATGAGCTTTTACTCCACATGTCATACTGTCTCCCCAGTTAAACAAAATTTCCCTGAATCTGAGTCACTTGAAGTGTCTCTAGGCAAGATCTTCACGGTGGCCACTCTTTGAAAATGAGGTTATATAGGTCATTGCCAAGAGTATTGACTCCCACGTACTTTTGTACATTTCACCTCTTCTAAATGTAATTTCTGTTTATGAGCTTTTCTTTGTCCCACCCCTGTGCAGCAGGAGTTCCAGGAAGGAGAAGGAGCAGGGCCATGGAAAAGGCTGGAAGGGCGGGCACTCAATCATAGCAGGAGTCCCATAAACTAAGTCCTAATGATGGAAAGAGATTACTTCATTCACAGTAAATCAGTGACTTGCAGGCAGGGCTTCTGTCACCACCACTGAAGGCCATATGTGTTTCTGGAGTGAGTTAATCAAGTGAAAGGAACAGCTAGAGACCAATCAACATAATGTTGAGGGAAGCAAACACCCAGGGTCTTGGGGCCCCGTCACCAAGAGCTGCACAGTATTCTGTGGGCTCATTAGCTGAGCACTTTCTCTCCAAAGCAGTCACACTCCCAGGTCAAAACAAATCAGGTTATAACTGGGGAAAGAAGACATTGCTCTCTTAAAAGTATACCAGGTTCCGATATTTCCCCACCTCTAGACTTTTGATCATGCTGTTCTGTCTGCCTAGAGTGCCTGTCCTTCTCCTTTGCTTAGAAAACTCTTAGTCACTCTTCAAGACCCAGCTTGTGAAGCGTCCTTCATTGCTCCCAAGGATGAGTCCGTTGCTTGCACCTTGGAGGTTTCTCAGCAGTTTGCACGGACCCTTTCCACAGCATTTTCTCTCGGTACATAACACAATGTATTATAGTTCTTACTTTGAGCATCTGAGTCCCCTCTAGACTATGACCTCCTTTAGGGGAGGGACGTGGACCATTTGTCTCTGTAATCTCAAGGTTGCCTGATACATGGTATGTCTTCTGTGAGGGTTTGAAGAATGAATAAATGACTGCGTGAGTATGTGACAGAGTGAATGAGTGTGAAAGGGGACAAATGAGTGTGTGTTGCCTGAATGGTGAGTGAACAAGACAGCAAGTGTGTGATGATGTGTGTGTAAATGAGAGCCTGTGTTGATTACCGAGTGGGCAAATGAGTGAGTGAATGAAGGAAAGCATATGAGTAGCATCAGATTTCAGAATTCAGTCTTTGTCTCTGTTTTTCATTGAGTTATAATTAACATACTATATGATATCAGTTTCAGGTTACAACATAGTGATTTTTTTACATTATACATTTTTTTTATACATTATGAAATGATCACCACAGTAAGACCAGTCACCATCCATCACCATAGTTACAGTATTATTGACTATATTCCCTGTGTGTTCATTACATGCCTATGACTTATTTCTCTTAGAGCTGGAAGTTGTACCTCTTTTTTTTTTTTTTTTTTGCGGTACACGGGCCTCTCACTGTTGTGGCCTCTCCCGTTGCGGAGCACAGGCTCCGGCCGCGCAGGCTCAGCGGCCATGGCTTACGGGCCCAGCCGCTCCGCGGCATGTGGGATCTTCCCGGACTGGGGCATGAACCCGTGTCCTCTGTATCGGCAGGCGGACCCTCAACCACTGCACCACCAGGGAAGCCCGGAAGTTATACCTCTTAATCCCCTTCACCTATTTCATCTGTCCCTCCACCTCCCTCCCACTGATAAACACCAGTTTGTTCTCTGCAGGTCCATCCATGTTGCCGCAGATGGCAAGATTTCATTCTTCTTTATGGCTGAATAATAGTCCATTGTATATATATATACACCACACCTTCTTTTTTCATTCTTCTATGGATGGACACTTAGGTTGTTTCCATACCATAGCTGTTGTAAATAGTGCTGTGACAAACATAGGGGTACAGAATAAAGATTATCAAAATGACAGGAAACAAGTGTTGTTGGGGATGTGGAGAAAAGGGAACACTCATGAACTGCTAGTAAGAATGGAAGTTGGTGCAGCCGCTATGGAAAACTGTATGGAGGTTTCTTAGAAAACCAAAAAAGGAACTACCATACAATCCAGCAATTCCACTCCTGAGTATTTATCAGAAGAAAAGGAAAACACTAATTCAAAAAGATATTTGTGAACTTTTAACGGTTTAATTCCTTTACTACCCAAACTTGGGTACCCTCTGTACCCACCAATCACTGCATTGTTTAGCATAATTCCCCTAAGGACTGGAAGACTTTGTTTCCAATGGTAAAGGAGTAGGCATGGAGGCATGGCAAAGCAGGGTGTACTGTAGTTGGAGAAAAGCAAGAACCTCGTGGGTGTTGGGATGATAAAAATCCTGGAAATGGCTCCAAAAGTCCTTATGGTGAAGGTAGATACACCGTTACTCCTGGATTCATAAGTTGTTTTTTTTTAAAAGGGAGAGATCTTTGACAATAGGGTAAACTCTATGGGCCTTCTTCCCAGAAAGTACGTACAATCACACACAAACACACACACATACATGCCTAGTTATGTACATGATGTTAGACAGTTAATGGAGCTCCTTAACCCAACTAAAGGCTACACAGACCCTAACTTGGGGATTACACATGTCTGTTTCAGCTTACCATGTATTCTCACAATGCATCCCAGAGCCTAACACAGAATACTAGGGCTGCACACATTTCTATTGAATTGGGTTGAATTGAAATTCTCTAACTCGAGCCGAGAAGCAGAGCCATGGACCTGCCCACTTTCTCAAAGTCTCATCTACCTCGGGAATCCTTGAACTATGTACAATGTGACCCCAGGAACTGACTCTACTGATGCAATAATCGTTCCAGACACTTTCCATCTTCAACCCTCACCAGGACATACGAATTGTTCCTTCTGAAAGCCTCATAGGGGAAAATACAAGAGTGTAAAATAAGATTCACATCTGGATGAGCAACCAGAGCTCCGTGTTGGAACAACCTAACGGTGATGCCCTAGGCCTTGTTCTTCAGTGCCACAGGCTATGCAAATAACACCCGAGCTTCTAATCTGAGCGGAGCTCACTAAGCCCCAACCTAGAGAAGAGAGCCCAGATCGGTGAAAAAATTAACAGCTGAGATGGTACAGAATTTGGATTCAATTTACCCTGAACCTGGCCCTTAATGAAAGGTGTTTAATTTCATGAATACAGCTTAGAATGTCTCTCTTGTTCAGAAGGATTTGTATGAGGGCGTGATGAGTAACTGTCAAATCACTAAGGGGGCAGAATGGCAAAGGTTGAAAATGCCCGTCATTTGTGGTTTGACCAGGGTGCGAAGAAATAGGCATCTTTACCTACTGTAGGAAGGAGTGTGAAAAATGCAAATATTTTGGAGCGCGGTTTGATAATATCTGTTAAAACTGTTGTCGAACCCAAGTTCGTGTGCCCGTTGCACAGTGAGGCCAAACAAACCGAAACCTCAGAGTCTGGAGCAGAGAAACTTATTGCAGGGTCAAGCAAGGAGAACGAACAACTTGTGCTTAAAAGACCTTAACTTCCTGGGTCTTTTCATAGGCAAAATTTGGGGTGAAGGATGCAGGCTGTTTGTTGGTGGGGAGGTAACATGGTGTTCCAGGAATCTCAATTATCAGCCTTCTGGTTCCAACCAGGCTGGGGTCTAGGTGCTTGTGCTCAGCCTGAGGTCAACATTCTCCACCTGGGTGGGGGGCCTTCCTTCCTGGAGAAGAGCTCAGAGATATATAGTTATGTACGTCCCTTGAGGAGGGACTAGGATGCTGCTTTATCTCTGCACTACTGTTTCTTGACTGCCCCGCCCCTGTTTCTGCATTCCCTGCCTTTTCTGATTAGCAACTGTTTGAATCTGCCCTTTGGAACTCGGGGAAGGTCAAGGAGGCTGAGTGAAGTCTTTTTTTCCTACGAAGAAGAAATGGGGGACACAGAAAGGATTTGTACCCAGGAGCGCCCCACAGGTCCTACTCAGTTTCATTATTAATATGACTATTTCTAGGGAGAACTGAGGAGGGGATAGGTAATGGGATCAATACTTAATTTTCACTGTATATACTTTTACTTTAAAAAAATAAGAAATTTATTTTAAAAATAAGCACTGATGTCTTATATTCATTTGTTCATTCATTTACTTAGTAAATGCTTACAGAGCCCTTCTTAGGAGCCGAGGTTTGATCATCCAGCCTTCAAAAACATGTGACCCAACATTCACCCATTGAGAGGATTGAACAGAATGATATACCTTTTACAAAGCTCGCTAGCCACACCACCCAGCAAGCCTCATGGCTCCCAAAGTTTGCTGGGGGAAGAAAATAAGAAAAGAAAGGTGACGATGATGTTTGAGCATCTGCTGTTTTCCAGCCACTGCACTGGGCACTCTGTTTCCCATCCCATCCGATCTGTTCTTCTCATCACTGAATTCCTAGCACCTCGGTCCAGGCTTGCATCTGACAAGCAAATGCATGATTGAATTTATAAATAAAGAAACAAATGCATTTAGAGGCAGGGTCCCTCTAGGAAGACGGAAAAAGTAGCCTGTGGGAGGGCAGACTCTGCTTAGCCCAGGGCCCAGAGTCCCCACCGAGCTGCTGAGGGCAGGTTGAGACAATTGACTTTTCTGTTGCTGCCTCTGGGGAGGAGTGTGCAACCACCACTCAGGACGCTTGCCCAGGGTCTGAACAGGAAATGGCAGGAAGTGTGCCCCTAGGAGGCCTGTTTAATATTTTAATATTATGTATTTTAAAAATCTATCTCCAGGACACACTAGTCTGTTTCTCTCTGCTCTTAGTATATGCTTTGAAACTTAAGGGTTTCTGGAAGCTTTTCCTCGGTGGGGAAAAGTCCTGATTCTTTTCAACAAATATATACTAGGTACTTTTATTAAGAATGTTGAGAAATCACAACTGATCCTTTCTCTTTTTAGGGAATACTTTACTCCACTTGGGTCTCAGTGCTCATTCTGTGTGACTATGTTTGTCTCTCATAGGTACAGTCGATCATGTACGATGTTAGGGTTTTCTTTTTGCATCAGCTACTAGGAAGCTCAGAACCCAACTGTGCCATCCATTTTTAGCACCGTTTCCATCTGGTCTGTGTAGATGGCTCTTAGCTCCATCTTTTTGACTACTCTCCATGTCCTTTTCCTTAAACTTATTTTTTCTTGTATTAAATAAACCCTATGAAGACCATTTGGAGCAAGTCAGGTATACCAGTTTCCTAGGGGTGCTGTAATAAATACCCTCTAATTTGGCGACTTAAAACAATAGAAATTTATTAGCTCACGATTCTGGAAGCACGGGGTCTGAAATCAAGATGGTGGCAGGGCTGGAGAATTTGTTCCATGTCTCTGTCCTGACCTCTGATGGTTGCTGGTAATGCCTGGTGTTCCTTGGCTTCTAGACGCATCACCTCTGTCTCAGTTTCTCCATCTTCAAATGCAAAGAATGGATAGGATGTCCTAGAATTTTCTGGTTCTAAAGGTCAGTGGCTTGCCCAATGGGGAAGGGTTGCTGACCATCATTGGATTTTATGGGTTCATGTCCCAGAAAGTGGCCCTCAAGGTGAAGTGGGGAGGACTATTTGGGTCAGATTCTAGATGGGGGCCAGGACAAGGTGTCCTGGTGACCAAGGGTTGTGGATCAAGATAAGCAGAGTGAGGGGAGGGAGAACAAAATCATCATCAATAGCAATATCCTTGACATTTTTCCCCAGGCTTGCCACACCAGAGGGAGTCCCAGAGCAGCACTGAGTATAAATCCTGGGGCTGGGGTGGTGTCTGTTGTGTCCCCACACGACTGCGTGTCTCAGAGCCTGGCATGGAGGAGATTTCAAACAGTATCTGCTGACCGGCAGTGCAGGTAAGTCATACAGATCTGGTTCACATTCTGGCTCCACCTCTTGGACGAATGAACTTTTGAGCCTCTGGAGATGCATCTGTAAAATGGGTACGACATTTGAAACTTAAGGGTTTCTGGAACTGTTTCCTTGGTGAGGAAAAGTCTTGATTTTTTTCAATAAATATATACTAGATACTTTTATTAAGAATGTTGAGAAATCACAACTGATTCTTTCTCTTTTTAGGGAATACTTTACTCCACTTGGGTCTGCCCCACTGGGCTGCCCCGCAGGGCTGTTTAATCCTGGCATCTAGAATTTGCTGGTTCAGAGTCTGGGTTCTGAGGTTGGATGCTATGAGTTCCAATCCCACCTCTTGTACTTATCAACTGTTAGGTTTTAAGCAAGACTCCTGAACTTTCTGTGCCTCGGTTTCCTTATCGATAAAAAGGAGATAATCCCACTTCACTGAGTTGCAGGGAGGATAAAATGAGATGTGCTTAGCACAGGTCCTGGGTCGGTAATTCTTTTCTGTTCTTTAATAATCTGCAAGGATGCAGGAGGGGCTTCCCTGACTGTCCTACACTTAACGGAAGCAGAGGCAGTGTTGTCCCCCTGCAGCCCCCAGACCCCTGGAGACTCAGGATTCCCTGCTTGCCGATTCGGGAGGCTGGGCAACACCCTTTTAATAAAAATAGAAAAGAAAGGTTTTTTCTTAGATGGGCTGGCTTGCTGAAGAACTCTCAGAAACCCATTAACTCCAGTATTACTGAACATCTGAATGCAATTTACAAGCTATAATAACATCTCTCTAGTTAGCAAATGTTTATGCCTCTCTATAATTTTCTTTTCCATATGAAAATAGACCTGTCATACTAACGTGGTCAGCCAGCTGCCTCTATAATATCGTTAATAAGCAGGAAGGATCATCCGCTCTGCAGTCTGATGGACTTGGTGTACATTTTTGTTCCAAGCGGGCTCAAGGAAGAATGGGTCTCCAGCCCTGGGAGCTAATTCACACGTATTACTCAATAGGTAGAAAATGTGGGACCCGAGAAGAAAGGAATTAGGAGGCAACAGACCTGCTCCCGACTGCAAGCACAAAGCTGGGCTCATCTATAGTGTAGTGGTACCCCAAGTTGGGTGGGTGGGTGTGTCAAATTCCCCCATAGGACTGCTTACGAATATAGATTCCTGGGCCTTATCCCAGACTTACTGAATTAGGATCCCTGTGGGTAGTGCCTGGGCATCTGTATTTTTTAAATGTTTCTTTGACCACCTGGTGGTTTGTATGCATTTCAGATTATGGAGAGGCTAAATCGTTACAGCACAGAAGGAAAGACAGTTACGTTTCAGAGGAAATGTTCCTTTAATACAACAGATATGGGTCATTTAAGCTTTCCCCTCAAAGTTTCCTTCCCTTCAAATAACTGGATAATTTAGACTCCCAAACCAGCCTCCTAATCGTATTGTCTGAGGCATCAATTCAGCAAAACTGAGTGCCTACTCAATGCACTGGTGTTTGTGGCTGGAATTGAAGAAAGACGTGGCCCCTGTGGAGGTTGCATCTTAGCAGATAATTACAACAAAATAAAAGCGGCACCATGAGTGGGGGAGGGGGAGCATGGAGCCCCAGGGAGGGGTGCTGACCTAGTCTCCGGGACACAGAAAGCCGTGAAGAGGGAGTGACAGCTAAGCCGATGAGAAGGACAAGTTAGTGGAGGGAAGGGGGGGGGGGTGCCAGGTGGGAGGAAGGCCATGTGACTGGGTCCCAGGGCTAGAAGGAGCTTGGAAGGTCAGAGGGGCTGTGGAACTTTCTGCTTGGCTGGTGAGAGACAGAAAATGCTGAAAATGCAATCAGACTGCAGAGGGAAGTTGGGTGTCACGTTAAGTTCAGACTTTATCCTGAGGGCAGTGGGGAGCCACCTGAGGCATTCAGCGAGGGAAGACCACGGTCATGTTCATGTTTTATAAAGATCACGGTGGCTGTGACGTGAGATATGAATGAAGGGGGCAGACCTCACTTCTGGGAGACCAGCTGGTGGGCTGCTGCCATTGCCCAAGTGAAAGGTGAAGGTGACCTGGGCTAAGGTATTGACAGTGCAAGTGGAGACCAGGCGACAGGCCAAGGCACGTTACAGCGGTAAAAGCCACTCTTTGGGTGAGTGATCAGACACCAGACAATATGGGACATATTTAGGAAGCAGAATAATCAAGTGACCCTCCCCCCCCAGCCCCAAAGCAATGACGATGGCCTCTATTAGTTTTGAGCTCTGATTTTTTTTTTTTTAAAGGAAACAGAATTCGGTAGTCCCAGGAGCACAAGAAAGGTTTTAGCTGAAAGTAGAAGAAACGCTTAGTTTTGTTTTGTTTCTTTTTGCTTTGTTTTGTTTTGTTTTTTTGGCCCTCCAGAGAGCATGCCGGTCTTATTTCTCTGACCAGGGACTGAACCCGTGCCCCCTGCCGTGGAAGTGTGGGGTCTTAACTGCTGGACCACCAGGGAAGTCCACTGATTTTTTTTTTTCATCTAACATTACCTCACATGCAGTTCCCACTCCATGACAAACTTTTCACACACATTATTGAGAGCAGCTGCACAATATTCTACTGTGCAGATGCACCATGATTTTTAAACCAGCTCTTTTGAGGTATAATTGTTATGCAGAGGACTGCACATATTAAATGTGTACAATTGGATGAGTCTCGACATTTGCAAACACCCGTGATGCCATCAATATGATCAAAGTAATAGACTCATCCAACACTTCCCAGAGGGTCCTTGGGTTGGTTGGTTGGGTTATTTACCTATTTATTTATCTATCTATCTATTTATTTATTTAGAACCGACTCATCTAGCATAACTGAAATTTTATACCCATTGAATTCTCCCACACTTCAGTCCCTGGAAACTACCATTGTAGTCTCTGCTTCTATGAGTTTGGCTATTTTAGATATAAATGGAATCATGCAGTATATGTCCTTCTGTGTCTGGCTTATTTCACTTAGTATAATGCCCTTCAGGTTCAACCATGTTGTCACAGATGTCAGGATTTCCTTCTTTTTTTTTTTGCGGCACGCGGGCCTCTCACTGTTGTGGCCTCTCCCGTTGCGGAGCACAGGCTCCGGACGCGCAGGCTCAGTGGCCATGGCTCACGGGCCCAGCCGCTCCGCGGCATGTGGGATCTTCCCGGACCGGGGCACGAACCCGCGTCCCCTCATCGGCAGGCGGACTCTCAGCCACTGCGCCACCAGGGAAGCCCAGGATTTCCTTCTTTCTTAAGGCTAAATAGTATAACAATTGTATACAGACCACATTTTCTTTATCCATTCATCTGTCGATGGATACTTGAGTTATTTCCATATACCGCCACAATATATTTAAACAATCCACATGGCTGCACATTGAATTGGTTCACATATTATTTGCCACTATTATGAAAAATGCTACAGTTATTATATATTGATTTAAATCTTCTCCCATATTTTAGACATTTTTGGAGAATAAGTATTAGAGAATATTAGAAAGTTTCCTTTTTTAAAGAGAAGGTAGACTGAAAGGAGGACTCAGTGCTGGTTTTATTGGGCAAGGGCCTTCTCTCAGTTCAGTTTACTTGTCTGTAGAATGGGTTCTAAATGCGATGGTCTTTGAGCATCTACAGGCACCATCATTCTTTGGGGTGGCTCAGACTATCAGCATAGGGCAGCTGACCCTGACCCGGGACTCTTGGGAGGTCATTCCATTGAGGGGCCCTCCAGCCAGCAGCTCCTTTAATGGCCCAGAGGGAGCACCGAGGGAGCAGAGCCTGTCGAGGACTCCAAGTAGCAGAGGTTGAGAACACAGGCTCTTCACTCAGACATGGATCTGAATCCACTTACCAGCTGTGTAATCTGGGTCAAGCTAATTAGCCTCCTTGGGCCTCAGTTTCATCATCTGTAAAATGGTAGTAATGACAGGACTTAGTTTATTGGGTTATAACAAATGAGATGAACCACGTAAGGTGCCCGGCTGATTTCAAGCAGTAAGTGAAGATCAGCTCTTGTTATTTTTCCCATCTCTGTACCTCCAATCGTAAGCAGTAGAATCATTACAGTGTCCTGTTTGAGAGCGGAGACCCTGGGGTTCAAGGACGGCTCTATGACCTTGGTGACCTCTCTGAGCCTCAGGTTCATCATATGTATTGATAAAATGGAGATGATAATACTTCCATATGAAAAAGTGGCTGTGGGGACTTCCCTGGTGGCGCAGTGGTTAAAAATATGCCTGCCAATGCAGGGGACACGGGTTCGAGCCCTGGTCTGGGAAGATCCCACATGCTGCAAAGCAACTAAGCTCATGCACCACAACTACTGATCCCGCACGCCACGACTACTGAAGCCCACGCGCCTAGAGCCTGTGCTTCGCAACAAGAGAAGCCACTGCAATGAGAAGCCCGCGCACCGCAACGAAGAGTAGCCCCCGCTCGCTGCAACTAGAGAAAGCCTGCTCGCAGCAACAAAGACCCAATGCAGCCAAAATAAATAAATAAGTTTATTTAAAAAAAAATGAAAAAGAAAGAAAAAGTGGCCATGAATTTTTAAATGAGTTAAGCATGTGAAGCTCTTAGAGCAGTGCCTGGTGCATACTGAATATCAGAGCAACAGCAGCTCAAAAGAGCGAGTTTCTTCCAGCTAACGCAGATGCTGCCCCAGGAGCTGCCACTCTGCTGAGTGCCCACTACGGGTCAGGGACATTGTGGACGCCTCACACACAGTGTTCAGAACCCCCACGACAATGAGTCAAAGCAGGACTTATGATTCATCCCACTTTACAGATTGGGAAGATGAGGTCCAGGGTGATGACCCGATGTGCCCAGGATGCTGGCTTCAGAGGAAGGAACTCCATCTAACTGCACACCCTGTGTCCGTCCCGTGACATCACCTGTCAGGCTCCTGGTGATTTCTGACCATCGACTCTGAAGAGAGTGGAGACCTGCCAGATAAATGGTGTCCTTCAAGTCACGATGAAAAATGATCACTTTTTACTCCAAAGAGCTTGGATTCTAATTAATTTACCAGCTTCCTTTGTCCAAGGCTGGTCCAGAAAAGACTGGCTTGATAAGGGACACTCTGTGCCTGAGGGTCAATTTGGGACTTGGAATCTGTTATATCTTTTTGAATCAGTGCCAGTGGTCTGATTTGCTGTCATGAACTTCCTAGTAAATGAGCCATTTGACTCAATTGCCCGTGAGTGTGCCAGGATTGGGATAAGGGAGACATTACCAAACGAATCCCTGTCTTCTGGAAGGTAAAAATTGAACTCCTTGGCATGGCTTTCATGGATACAAGCTGCCGACAGCAAGCGGAATAAAGCCAAGGAGAAACAAGGAAAAATGAAAAAGGGCCAGGGAGAGGGGCACATGGGGACACTGCTTAAGCTGCTTCGAGTTTTTTTTTTTTTCTTCCTCCTAAATTCGCTACTGAAAAGTCCCAGGTGAAGTTGTCATCACGGTAAATAGTTCTGGAAGAGTTTTTGTGGCAAGAGCATGGGTAGGAGAAGCATTTTGTAATTCATGAGGTGAAGCCAGCGCCTCCCATCTGCCACCCCCTCGTCCCCATTTTCTTGACTCTATCCCAGCACCAGGTGTTTTACCCAAGTCAAGGCTCAAAAGTAAGCAGATGCCGGAATAAAGATTCAGATCAGTAGATGCCGTGCAAAGAGCGTGGCTTTGGAGCTGGGCTGACTGGGGTTGCATTCAGCTGTGTCACTTACTAGTTGTGTGGTGTTAGATAAGCATTTATTTATATTTTCTTCTTTATAAACCCCAGATATTCATACTAATCCTTCTGGGTTGTTCTGAGAATTGCACAAATGAACAACATGGATGGCATAGGACTTGCCACACAGCAGGTGCCCAGTAAATGCTAACAAATAGCAAAGGATGGACAGGGTCCCAGATTCTAATTTTAAAATGAGGGGGTGGGACCAGAAATTCTCTAAAAGGCTGGCTGCTTCAGTCTCCACAAATTTCATGTCTCCAGACCCTCCTATAGCAAGGACTTTATGAAATACCTCTAAAAATTTGGGAAATCTATTGCCCTTCTACCCCTGAACCTCTAACTATTTCTCCATCAGTGTCTGCCAGGTTGAGGTCCAGGACTGAAAGGTTGCCAGAGAATGGCTCTTCCTTCTAAATGCAGTGACAAAAGGGTTCATTCAGCAGGGGGAACATCCCTGGTTAACTGCTACCCATCCCCCAGGCCCCAACTCACCCATCGCTGCTTCAAAGTGTGGCCTGTGGACCAGCAGCATTGGCACAATCTGAGGGCTTGTTATAAATGCAGATTCCCCTTCCCACCCTAGATCTGCAAGTCAGAATCCGCACATTCACAAGGTCCGTGCTGAAGCGCACATACACCTGAAATTGACAAGCAGTGCCCTGAGCCCTAGACAACGTCAGCTCCCCATCACATCCTCTCAAGGATCCTGTATGTCTTCTTTGTGGCATCCTTCTCTCCTGTAAACAATTAGCTACAAGTTAACCCTGCTATCTGAAAGCAGGGCTTTCCTATATAACCTTTCATAAGCTGAAATGGCGTAAAGGGAAGAAGCAATTATATACCTTTTTTTGTAAAAGCAGCAATCCTCTTGGGATTTCTTTCAGTTAGCAAAAACAAGTACTGTTACTGACTCCAAGCTTGTACTGCCCGCCACGTGACAGGTCAGTAAATTGAGAGGTGAGTCGTTGGGCAAGGAATAGTGACTATTTGGAAACCAGCAGACTGAGAAGATGATGGACTGGTGTCCCAAAGAACCATCTTGCCAGTTTCTTTCCTAGAATGAAGGGGGTGGGGGGGAGGGGAGGAGGTAAAGTAAAAAGGCAATAAGTTGTTGCAGATATTTCCTGGTTCCAACCAGACTCCCAAGGGGATGTGTTAATTGCTTCTTTTCTGCAGTCATTCACAGGCGGGCCTGGTCAAGATGCTTCCTGTGTGTTAAACAAAGGTATTTTAGCTTAATCCTCAGGCATGGGAGGCAGGGTTCCCAGAGATGAGCCATTATGTATACTTTAAGCTACAGTCAGCATCTCTTTAGTGACTAAACGTGTAGCAAATCAATAGAATACAAAAAAGTAAAAGAAACCGATCCAATATGGAGTCAGATCTGTTCTTCTCCAATACAGTAGTGCTGCAGGTCTTTCATAAAAGCAAAGTGGTGAAAAGCAGTCTTTTGAAAAGTGGGGGATACCTGTGTCTGGTACATTTTTTTGCTTGATTTCAGCCTTTTCTTCGTAGAGAGTTGACTCCTCAAAGTCAGGGTCCGGGTTTATCTTGTTCACCTCTATAACCCCCAACTGTGGTGTGATTACTAGCGGTTCTATATTGGTTTGATATGATGTCAAATTCACTTTTTTAAAAAACGGCTAAGAATGCAGTTGTTCTGTTCTAAGGAGGAAATTGTTTACGCTGCTGTGTCCATTGTCGATACCTGTGGTTGTCGACAACCGTGCAGTAGCTCAGCTATTGGGAGCCCTGCTGGGGGCTTATGGATGAGACCACGTGGAGGAGTGACTATGACCAGGAGACCTTAACTACCAAGAGGTTTGACCCTAACTCGAGAGTGTTACATCTGGGCAAGGCGACTCTTTGCTGATCTAAATAGCTCTCTAAAGACCTTGGGGCATTAGCTCCTGCTTGAGCAAAGCGACTCTTTGTCAGCAGTGGTGAGAACTGTGCAGCAGCTCCAGGAGGAAATCACCTTGCCTGCGAACATCCGTGTCTTTGCTTCCTAGCAACGTGCTCTAGCAACAAGGGACTTTTTCTTTTGCCCCAGAAGCTGGAGTCAGCTTGCGATTGGCTAAACCCCTCTCCCAAGAACCAACTCATAGAGAGGGTACACCTCGACTAAATTTGGACTTTATTTCTTTCATCTCCCCCTGGCCTGGAAAAATAGTTCACTGTTAACCTCTTATTAGTTTGGAGCATGTTATTTCTTTATTGGCTTATTAAGAGACATTATCCTCTATGCTATTTATTATAATTCTCGCAGTGAAACTGCAGTAAATAAATTATTGGCAAAGACAATCTCAGTCTCTGGGCATAATTTACTGCTGGTCCCCCGCCCCAGACCAAACACTAGCACCACAAAAGAAGCCACTTGCTTAGTATTGTGGAATGAATGAAAGAAGAAATGAAGGAAGGAATGATGGCCAAGGGCTTCTAAATCTTCATAAGGGGTCCAAGACACACCAAGGGTCCAAGAGGCCAGCCCTTTCCTCGGCTCCAACACAAGCATCAGCAGCACCCTGGGGGGTCTGTCTGAGCTTTATGTGGGTGTTATTGAAACAAAAATGGAGGGGAGAAAACCCCCAAATTATAGAAGAGGTTTATCTGTTGAGTCTGGTCAAGGAAAGGCCATGTAGTGATAATACCACTGGCTTGGGGAAAAAAGAGTAGACAGATTTCCTGAGATTTTGTGCACATCACATTCCCTGAGTTTCTCACCTTTGAAAACAAAAATACAAACGTGTGCTCCCCCAAACGTCCCATGGTGATTGTGGCGGGTAGTATTGTGATGGGGGAAAGATAATATCCCCTCTGCCCTTCTGGCTGTGAGACCTCCCTGTAATAAAACACATGAACAGAAGAAAAGCAGAAGTTTAATAACATGTGTATCTCCTGTATGCATGGAAGAGACCCAGGAAATCTGAGCAAATCCCTGAAATGGTTCAAGCCATCACCTTAAATACCATCTCCAGCTAAAGACAAAGGATGTTGGTTGGGGGGGATGGGGGAGCCAGTTTGGGGAGGTGACCAGGAAAAGCACAGAAAACAAGGGTCTGGTTGCAGTGCAGATTTAAATCATTGCTTTCTTCACTGATAGACTTAGGGTCGTCCTTCTCTTCCTGATACAGAGAGGGAGACGCCCTCACAATTGGAGATTTCCCTTAAACGCGTAAACGTCTCTCACACAAGGGTAATCTCCACTCAGCTTTCAGAGCTGCTCCTATATCTGCCGTCTCTCAAAACGGATCAGCCCCAAATAATCCCTCTGCCAAAGAGACACACACCCTGGGGCATTAAATCGCGCTCCCCTTCAGTACACGACCGTGATTCTCCATAATTACGGTACCATTCAGCCATAGAAAGGAATGAAGCTCTGACACATGTCACAACCTGGATGAACCTTGAAAACATGATGCTAAATGAAAGAAGTCAGACTCAAAAGGTCATAGATTGTGTGATTCCACTTACATAAAACATCCGGGATAGGCAAATCCAAAGAGACAGAAAGCAGACTGCTGGTTGCCAGGGGCTGCAGGGAGGAGGCGATGGGAAGTGACGGCTGCTGGGGGTGCGGCTTCCTTTACAGATGATGGAAATGTTCTGGAACTAGGGAGGCGTGATGGTTGCACAACATGGTGAATGCGCTAATTGCCACTGAATTGTGTGCTTTCAAATGGGTAACCTTACGCTACACAAGTTTCACCCCAATTAAAAACAAAAATCACACGACGGGCTTTTCAAATGCCGTCCCTCTACCCCATTGCTTCTCATTCTTTTGATCTGAATAAAGGCCCAGACATTGGTTATTTTTAAAAGTTTCCCAGGATGTTATAATGGGCTGTCAAGGTTGAGAACTACAGGCTTAAAGAAAACTGGTGGGAAGGGTGTGACTGTGGTGTCCAGCCCCCCAGGGTTTGGATTCCTCTCCATGTCCTAATTGCTAATTCCCTGAACCTGTTTCCTCAACTGGGAAAATGCAAGCTATAATATTTACCACATCGGAGCTGCTGTTAAAATCACATCAGGGCTTCCCTGGTGGCGCAGTGGTTGAGAGGCTGCCTGCTAATGCAGGGGACGTGGGTTCGAGCCCTGGTCTGGGAAGATCGCACATGCCGCGGAGCAACTGGGCCCGTGGCCACAACTACTGAGCCTGCGCGTCTGGAGCCTGTGCTCCACAACGAGAGAGGCCGCTACGGTGAGAGACCCGCGCACTGCGATGAAGAGTGGCCCCCGCTTGCCACAACTAGAGAAAGCATTGCACAGAGACGAAGACCCAACACAGCCAAAAATAAAAATAAATAAATTAAATGAAGGCTCAACATTAAAAATATATATATATATATTAAAAAATCAGCTCATGCTGTAAACATGTGGGCTTGACATCTATTAGGTGCTAAAAAAATTATTGTTACTATTATCGAGTAGATATCAAACTTGCTTGTAAAAGTTAAGAACAGCCATTCAACCGCAAGGGAGTGGGATTTTTTTTTTTTTTAACTGTTATTCCAGGATG
Source organism: Aethalodelphis obliquidens (assembly GCF_003676395.1). Taxonomy (NCBI): domain Eukaryota; kingdom Metazoa; phylum Chordata; class Mammalia; order Artiodactyla; family Delphinidae; genus Aethalodelphis; species Aethalodelphis obliquidens. The sequence goes on along the minus strand of NW_020837962.1, from coordinate 5,680,770 downwards.
CTGGGATTTGTGGGGTGGGAATGGGGAAAGACAGAAGTAAGGATGAAAAGTTATCTAGAAAATTGTTTTCTCTGCATATCAGCGTGTCTGTATAACCTCGAATGAAAAAAAAAGGTAGCTCCTCATCACAGAAAGACCCTTTGAGCTTTTTTTTTGTGTCTTTGGAAGAATAAAATGAAAAAGCAAGCAAAGGGGTCTAGGACTCCTTGGCACTCAGTTGGGTCTTATTTTATGGCATTGAGATGTGGTTGTTTTATCTCTACTGCTAAGAGCCTCAATCTAGTGCATTATGTCCTGTAGTTGAGTTGATGGCAATGACTGATGAATTAAGCTTCCTCCCTAGCTTTCATTGATTCTCTAGCTTTACTTTTCCTCCACCTCAATTTCCTGGTCAATCCAGGCATGCATCCATTCTCTTCTTTCATTGCTTTCCTGGGAGTTGCCTCAGTGTCACGTGGCTGTTCTGACGTGGGGTTCTTACCTCAGACAGTCCCAGTGGATTCTTTCCCAGTTCAGTTCCTTCCTGGCTGTGTGACATCAGGCAAGTTTCTTAACCTCTCTGTGCCATAGTTTTCTCATTTCTACAACAGGGATTCTAACAGTATCTGCCTCGTGGGGCAGTGAGAGGATTTAATGACATAGTATATTTACGGAGAGCTTAACGTAGTCATGAAGTTAGTGCTGAGGGATGGATGGTAGCACTTGTTAGCATCCATTCAGCTCTGATAGTATGAGGTCACCTTTCCTGGGCATGCTTCTTGGTCTCAGGCATTTGGGAATTTTGGGAGCCCAGGGAAGGCTACCCCAAAGTATGCCTCAATGGTATATTGATTATTTTGAACTAAAGTTACTTAAGAAAGAGTTGATGTGAGAGGGTCACTCTGACCCCCTTCTCTGTCCTCCTGAAAGCAGGAAATACATCTCCCACGAGAAAATTTCCCTCCACGTACGGGGAGGTACAAAGACATCCGTATCACCAGAGGTAAAGAATCCAGTGCTGAGAAGCCTGTATAAACAAACCTCCTTAGTTCTTTAGTAATTGACCACCCAAGCCTAAACCTGGCTTAAATTACTTACCAGTTAAGCACCCAAACCCGAGTTTCTGTGTCAATTTCTCACAAATGTATTTCTTTGTATAAAGAGCTGCCTGCTTTCGCCACTTCTTAGGTCCTATTTCTGTGAGATTTCCAGGCACATCTTCTCTTGTTACTCTGTCTTGTGTCAATTTTATTATTAGTCCAGGCACAAGACCTCTAGAGGGGTTAGGGAGAAATTTCCTCCTCCCAACAGGGATCATGCTTCTTCAGATCCCCACCCTACAAAGCATCCTTCCTTCCTTTGGGAATCTGAGGTTGGTGTCTTGACCTCTTTGGTTTCAATCTGCCCCACCCAGTGGGTTGCAGCTGTGTCCACCCCGGACACGCTGCCCACACAGAGTCTGTGGAGGACAGTGCAGCTACTGGGGGGTCTTTTGCCCTGGCCCTTGTCAATGTTGCTCTTCCGATTTAAATTCCATTTTTAATGCCTGCTCTTACCCCCTGCTTTAGGCTGAATGAATTCAATGACAAATCAGTCTTTCCTTGCGTTCAATGCCAAGTGCTCAGGACTGTTCTCTAAGTGGTACACACGGCTGTCTATTATGATACTCATCTTCATGTAAAGATGACATGAAACGCCCAGACACACGTGGGGCGTTTCTTAGGTATTGGATCCACCATGATCCCGTTGCCCTCTCCAGGGCTCTCCCAGGGAGGCAGGGACTTTTCTAGGCTAAGTGGTAAGGCTGCCCCAACTAGACCTGAGATATAGGATATCTCAGCAGATATAGGATGCTTTTTTTTGGTGAATCCCAGATCTGGTCTGTTCATGGATTCCCCTCTTCTATTGAAAAGTATTTATCAGCAATAGCAATAGATGACATTCACCAGGCACACACAATCAGTCCAGCATCCTACCAAGTACTTTATACTTAGCATCTCATTTAAGTCTCAAAACCACCCCATGAAATGGGCTCTTTTATTTATCCTGTTTTTAAAATGTAAGGAAACGTCACAGAGATAATATGTATTAGACTAGGTTTGAACCTGGGCTTCTCACCCCAGAACCCAGGCTCTAAACTATCATGTGAAACTGCCTCTTTGTAACAATGATCTTTTTGTCCAACCCTGTAGTTTGACAAAAGAGGCAACAACTTTTCAAAAAGGGGGTGTGACTTGCCTGATCTACAGAAAGAGGGACAGCCACAGAGCCAAGGCTAGAACACAGGTCTCACAATCTTCCTGTATTTTGCCCCTTGGTATCATTTTGCAGCCAAGTTCCAAAGTGACGTGCCTTGTTGTGGCCGTTACTCTATTTTGGATGTTTCTGAGAATACTCCAGACCCCAAGCCGTCCCTTCCCTCTCTGCCTCATTCCCTCCATGCCATAATATGTGGTCCTTAGATCCCAACCCTCATATTTGGAATTTCAGCTCATTTTTCTAGGATGATATGTCTAAGATGATACTTAAGGCGAGGGCTTGCACCATTTCAGGGAGTGACTCAGTTTTTCTGAGTCTCTCCCATCTATACATGTTATTAAATTTTTGTTTTTATTTTCTTCTGTTAATCTGCCTCAGGTCAATTTAATTCTTAGACCAGCCAGAAGAACCTAGCAGTGAAACAGGAGGGAAGGGGGCAGGGCACAACCTTTGAAAGAATGACAGCCTGAGGACGTGACATAAACTGATTAGAACCAAATGGGTCCAAGATGGCGGACAAGTAGACTTCCACTAGACCTGGAGCCTCAGTGTACGCTCACTGTAACACATCAGCAAGCGAAATGACACACCCACAGACGCCATGACAGTTCCAAGGCCGACCACAAAGATCAAAAGTGGGCACTGGCCCAATTTCTGGAAATCCCCGCCCCTTCCACTAATACTCCTCCCACACATTAGCCTATAAAATTTCCCACCCCTATAAAAACTGACAACCTCATACCCTGGGGCCGGTCTCACCTTCTGAGATGGACCACACTCTGTCTGTGGAGTGTGTTTCTCTCTAAATAAATCCACTTCTTAGCTATCACTTTGTCTCTCACTGAATTCTTTCTGCCATGAGACATCAAGAACCTGAGCTTCATTAAGTCCTGAAACCAGGTGTGTGATCTCAGTTGGAAGACTGTGGGTTTTGGCCCGGTTCGAGTCCTGGCACGTGGGTTCAAGTCCCAATCTGAGGTGCACGTTTTCAGCAGGGCAGGGGGAAATTTCTTCCTTCCTGACACATGTAATAAGTAGTAAATGCTGGCTACTTATTTTTAACAGTACTATGAAACGTTTGCAGACTTTGGGGGAAAGAGACATAAAAGCTCCTTGGGGCCGGGGCTTGTGTCTTTTATATCTCTTGTATCTTTCCAGCACTCAGCCCTTGACAGCATGGTGTCATGGGGAAGTGTGATCATTCTTTCCTGTATTTAAAAAATAACTTGCCTGAGGAGTAATTTTATGAGAAATCTATGCATCCTTGCATTTTATGCCTCGGATTTTCTTCTCCTGCCTGCTGCCTGGGCTTAATAAAAACACAACTGAATAGGAGCAGCATCTGGACAAACTGAGGAGGGCTTTAACTTTCCAAGAACAAATGCAACATCACAGAGCATCAGCCTAGTGTACAAATGGGCAGGCAATTTGCTGCAACTGCTGCAGCTGTGACCCCCCCCCCAAGACCTGCTGCCCTTCTCAGCTACTGGGACAGGGACACTCAGGCGGGACACAAGCCTCTATGGAGCTCAAAGCCCCATAGAGAAAACAATATTCAAATGCAGAGGAGAGGTGGTAACTTAGCACACCAGGACCTGCCATTAAAACAGATTTGGATATGAGCTCAGACCCAAAACTTCAAACCCACCATTGTCCCAGAGTCTCTGCTGGCCAGTGCATTTGTGCCTGCATTTCTTTTGTTCTTTCCACTGCCCAAATTAGTTGTTTTAGAATCCCTTGCTATGGCTAGCATTCGCCCACGCCCATGGGACCCAACCCATTGATTTGTAAATCTTAGATAATGTATCTCTTCAAAAACTACTTTGATCTTAGAAAAAAATCACAGGATAGGGCTTCCCTGGTGGCGCAGTGGTTGAGAGTCCGCCTGCTGATGCAGGGGACACAGGTTCGTGCCCAGGTCTGGGAAGGTCCCATCATGCCATGGAGCGGCTGGGCCCGTGAGCCGTGGCCGCTGAGCCTGCGCGTCCGGAGCCTGTGCTCCGCAGCGGGAGAGGCCACAACAGTGAGAGGCCCGAGTACCGCAAAAAAAAAAAAAAAAAAAAAAAGCCACTAGATGAGATGCCATCAGAAATCTGCTTAAAATGAGACTAAGCATAAATGAAAATTTTCAAACATGAAAAAATTTTTTTTGTTTTTTAATTACTGGGCTCGGAACAAATTTTAAAATGTTAAGCAACTTAAGTTCCAACAGGCAGGTTCAAACAGCTGTTAATCAGGGAAGGGAGGGGATGCAGAGATAAGGGAGGAGCAGTCGAAAAACAATAGTGCAGCCTTGGGGCAGGGTCCTGGGTCCCCCTCAGGGGATACACATAACAATATCTTTGAGCTGTTTTGCAGATACTGAAACCCCTGCCATGTGGGAGAAGTCAACTATTTGCTGCCCACAAGCACGTAGATCCCAGACCTATTGGAACCAGAAGGTTGATGATGCTGACTCCCACTTACCTCACCACCAACCAATCAGAAGAAAGTCCACGAGCTGATCACGCCCTCCTCTTTGAACCATTACTATAATACTCCTCACTACCCTTTCCAGGTCGGGACACTCAGTTTTGAGAGCATTAGCTCTCTGTGGCCCCCTTTGCTTGGCAAAGCAATAAAGCTATTCTTTTCAACTTCACCCAAAACTTTGTCTCCGAGATTTAATTCGGTGTCAGTGTACAGAGGCCAGATTCTGCATCAACATCTCTGGGCTTAAACATCACAGGACTTGCTACAGAGGAGAAGCCTGCTCAGTTGGGAGGGGTGCAGCCTAGTAGCTTCAAGCAAAGGCTGTGGAGTTAGACTGCCTGCTTCAAATCCAAGTCCCATCACTTAGCAGCTGTGTGACCTTGGACAAGCTACCTAATCTCTCTGAGCCTCAGTTCCCTCACTTGTAAAATAGGGATAACAACAGTATTTACCTTTTCAGCTTGTGGGGATCAAATGATATTAATACATTGTCTGGATGTTAATCCGTTGTCTGTCTCATGGTAAGTATTGGCCCCTAGGATGCTAGCTATTGTTATGCCTGTCCACACTGAATAAGTAACTGGATTGGGTGATTCAGGACCCTGAAGATGTTACTTATCTTCACTTCGGAAAAGTCCTAGGAAGGGCTTAATGGCCACAACCCCAATTTATTCATGCTTTTCTGTCAAATGATTACATCCAAAACACAAATCCCAGAGAAGCTTAACACCCAAAGACAGTCAAGAAACATGAAGGAGAACCATGGTATCCTTGTTTGGGGGAGACCCTAAAGGTCACTTGTTTCTCCCATGATCCCAGTTGTCTGCCCTCATTCTAACAATGGAAGCTTCAATTCAAACGGGTACATTTCATTCAATGAGACCTAAGATTTCCTGAGTGTCTGCCCTGTGATAGGCACCCTGCTAGGTACTTTTAAATTCTTTGTCTCATTAAATATCCTCCCAATGCCATGCACGGTAGGCATTTTCCTCCTATTCCCAACAAGGTGACAGGCAAACAGAAGCAACTTTTCCTATGTTGCACAGCTCATAAGCAGCACATCTGAGATCCAGCCTCTTTGCCCTCGAAGCCCTTGTGTATCTCACTACATCCCACTGCCTTCAGGAAAGTAAAATGAGATTTGCTGAACTGAATGAATAACCTTTCCTCCCTCCAGAAATGGAGGTGCGGTAGTCAGAGCCTGGATTTCAGGCGAATGCCATTTTTAACGTCCTCTTCTGACCCCATTTAAAGCCTCTCTCCTACAGTCTCCACTTTCCCAAAGGCCAGGGGAGAAGTTCATAAACCGGCATTATCCCATGTGACACTTCCCTCAACGTAGGGGTCAAAATCTTTGGCCTCTGGGAAATAACCTGCTAAAGTGAGTCTCTCTGTGAAACCCAGTGGATCATAAATAGTCTTTTCTTCTTTCTTTGCAGCTCTTGCCTCCTCGGTTCGGCAGATGGCAGCTGTCCCTGCTAAGGGTTTTCTTCGGCCTGCTCTGAGTTTCCCACTCCTTTGAGGAGGAGGTGGGGATTCGGGAGAAGAGAGCAAAGACAGAAGAATCCAGAAGCCTTTTGCCCCAGCTTTGCTGCTTCCTGGCCATGCAACCCCGGGCAAGACTTTTGCTCCCTGAGTCTCACCTGTAACTTGAGGGATAATTTATTCATTCGGCAATAGGTCTGTGGAGGTCTATCTATCAGGTGTCAGGTGCTGTGCTGGGTGTAGGGAGTAAATACCATCCCTGTCCTAGTTGAAAGGTCCCCTTTGCTCATGACAGTAGAGTTAAGAAGAAAGGGAAGAAGAATCGCACAGATGAGCCCCACAGATGGAGTGACATCTGCTGAGAGCGTAGAGTAGAGAGAAGGGACCTGGAGGGTGTGTTCGTGTCCCTGAGGTTAAGATGCTAAGGATGAATAAAAGCCAAGACCGTGCAGAAAGCATTTTAAGCTGAGAAAACAGCAGGTTCAAAGGCCCTTCTGGTCAGTTATGTGGGGAGGAAATGAGCTGATGCACAGAGGGCCAGGCGTGGCTCTCGGGGCAGGAGGAATCTTGACACTTCCTTGACCCAGGTTCTCTCCTTCCTCTAAATCAAACAGATGTGGGTCTGTCTGAGGCTCTGTCCCTGTGATGGGCAGCCTCAGGGTGGGTTCCATACGCACATTTAGGTCAGTTAAGTTCTTTTTTTCTACTCTTCCTCATATCACACAAAATTAATTTTAATCAATTTTAATAAAATATTTTATTTATTTATTTGGGGGCTGTGCCGGGTCTTCGTTGTGGCATGTAGTTGTGGCACATGGGATATTTAGTTGCGGCATGTGGCCTCTAGTTCCTTGACCAAGGATTGAACCCAGGTCCCCTGCATTGGGAGCGCAGAGTCTTAACCACTGGACCACCAGGGAAGTCCCTCAAATATTTAATTTAATTTAAATAAAATTAAAAGGAACACATTAATATTAATAATTTTACTAATTATTTATTATTAAATAATAGCAATAAGTATTAATTTATTTCACAGTCATTTGCACCAGATAATGTAGCTAGTTATGAACATGTCAAACCAGAAATATATTAATTCTTTTATTTGACAAACGTCTATGCGCCAATCTCTATGTTGGATGTGAGGGATGCAGAAATAAAAAGACACTCTCCACACCCTCAAGGCATTTGGGGGATGCATCACATGTTAGAATTAAATGCTTGACTGGGAAAATGCCTTTAAACCAAGGGAGCAAAGGGATTTCACGGAGCAGTGTGGTTCCCCGCCTCTATGGACTGGTGCCAGGCTAACCATATTAGAATCAACCAGAGACTTTAACCAAAGAGTAGACATTCCTTGACGTTAACTCCTAGAAATTCTCCTTCAGTAGGACTGAGATGGGGTCCAGGCGGCTGTCTGTGACAATATACATGGAGCCTTGCCAAGCAGGGAAGCCCACCCAGGCCTCAGGGTCTTGGGGCCTCAGTATTACTGGGGCTCCATTTCATAGGCTTGGTTGACCATCCTTGTGTCTGATGTCAGTCTGCAGTCTTCTGGAGGTTGAGCTGATATCGTGTGACAGCCTCCACCCTAAATCACACGGTGTGACTGAAGGCCCCCAAGCAAACAAAGGCATTTTCCAGGCTTGCCCTTCCAAGGGCTTAGAGATTCCCCCTCAGAAGCCAAGGGCAAAGACCACGCCTCTCTTTGGGCAAGGCGGAATTCTTTACTACACGCCATGCGACTAATGGCAACTTCCTGACCTTCCTGGAGCCTCATTTTCCTTACCTGTAAAATAGAAATAAAGAGAACGACCACACATGACTGTCATGGTAATAACCTGAGAGAGTGGACGTGACGACCCAGCACATCATAAGTGCTTCAGAAATGGTACCTACGGTGTTGACGATGCTGCTCAGAAAGCTGTCTCCAGGGAGGATCCTGGGTAGAAGTCGCATTTTCACTGCTCCATCCTCATCCTTCTTATGCAACATCGTGAAAATCCTTCCCATCCTTCTAAGAGCCAAGTGCCTGTGGGCTATTCAGAAAGCTTTCCTCTTTATCTTGTCTTCACCTAACTCTGTGCTCAGTAGCTGTTTGCTTACCATGGTCCCTGTCCCCAGATTTCAATGACAGCTCACCTAACAAAAGGCGTCTCAGAGAAATGGCATCTTGTTCTTCCTCAGAGGAATATTGTTCCCTTTCACCAGCCTAGGTTATCACAGCCCATTGCTGGGCTCACACAAAGGAAGGCCTAATGGGAGACACACTTGGCAGAGGGAATTCTGTCTGAATGGTGTCTTTCTGTTGTCTTAAATGGGTCTGAGGGGCACTTTCAAAGTTCTTCATTCACCATCACGAATGGGCTTGAAGACAATCTCTGTCTCAGCTGTTTCTCTCCAGTGACAGCAAAGCCCTATCAACTCTCAACATCCCTTCCTTGTGGCTCAGAGGAGGTCCAGACACCTGAGCAGGGAGCTCAGCCCAAGGCTGAGACACAAATGAACACCACACAGAATGGCTTTTCGCTGCAGCCCATCCCACAGAGAGCAGCTCCGCAAGCTGTCAGAAGGCCCTCCAAGGAGGGGAGGGGACAGGGAAGCAGAATGGCACAGAGGAGACATGATCAGCTTTGGAGTCAAGACGGGCCTGGCTTCTCACCCAAGTTCTGCAAATAACTCACTGTGTGACACGGCCAGATCACCTCACCTAAGGCTCGGTTTCCTCGTCTGTCAAATAGCAATGTCTCATAGCACCGTGCTAAGTGCTCTGCATGGATCATTACATTTGATCTTCACATCAAATGCATGATGAGGCAGGTACTATTACTAGTCCCATTTTATAGATAAAGACACTGAGGCTGAAGAGGTAAACAACTTGTCCAAAGTCACAGCCAGTCAGTGGTGGAATCAAAATTTCAACCCAGAACTCAATTCACATCCATTAGTTTCACTTTCACCCATCTTTCCTCATAAACTCTAACTCCTATCAATCCCCAAAGTAGAGGATGCTATGTTGGGTCAAACTATCGACGGGAAGGTGCCATTCAAACCTCATCTTAGGCTCTGAGACTGCAGGGCTTTTGGCCAAAGTTAAAGGGACAGCAGAAGCCAGTCAAAGAAAGATTTTGTTATTAACCAACATATGGAAACAAACCAGTTCCTCAAACTGACTTTGTGCTTCCATATCGATCAGGGTAATTGAAGTTGCTGTTATACTAGATAACTAACGTTAGCTGAGATCTCAGTGGCTCAGAGTGCAAAAATTTTTATTACACGAACCCAGATATATCAAGACACACAGCCTCCATGGGTACTGTGGCAGGGGAAGAGAGTGTTGGAAGGGTCTTAAATGCCTCAAACCTGGAAGTGTCATATGTCTGAACTCCAACACTGCTAACCATTCTTACATTTCATTGGCCGGCACTAGGCACATGGTCCACGCCAGCTGCATGGGAGGATGGGAAATGCAGAGGGTTGCTTGGATACTGGAGGAACACTAACAGGTTTGGCCCCAGGCTCTGCAAAGGTCCTTTGATTCAGTCATAACATGGATCACCTCCAGCCCACACCTCAGCTAGCATTTTTATTCTCTGTAATTTCTGGAAGCTGGTTGATGGAGCAGTTGGGGTTGAGATGCCCTTCAAAAGAGTTAAGTGACACATAAGGATGCCCTGGTAGTTTAGTTAAGGTCTCTGGCTCAGGAGGGCAGATCTGTCAAGAGGAATGTAGCCCAGCAGTTGGGATAATTTCTGAGCCACTGGTTCTTCTTGAAGTAAGTTGCTCACGGTGGGAGGTGAGAGGACGCAGGACCAAGAGGTTCAGGGAAACCTGTAGGATGCAGGTGGGAAAGTCCAAAGAAAGCAGCTTGCAGGAGAGAACAGGTGTGTGTGTTCAGAAAAGAAGGAAGTGATATTCGAGGCCAGCAACAGGTCCAGTTGCAAAAATGACTCCCCCCACCTGTCCTTTTCAATACTTTTCTGAAGGGCTTTAGGCAATATCTGGTGCACAGTAGGTGCTCAACACAGAGTGTTGAATTGGTGGGTGATGCATGGACGTGAGGAAACCAGAGCCACAGTGCCAGCCCCTGAGCCCAGCAAGACACCTCTGTTAACACAGGAAAAAAGGACAGATAAACCCCGACCCCCTCCCTGTCCCAGTCACCCTTGTCCCAGCATCTCAGCTTCACTTTTAAAGGGAACCCTCTTTTGTGGAATCAGCCCCATTGCTGCGGATGCATTCATTAATTTTGCTACTTAAAGATCCAAAATAATAACTTGTCTTTTCCACTTAAGGAGGTTCATCCAACCCTCAAATACGGGTGGTTTTTATTTGTTCTTTTTTCAATTATAAAAGCAATATGTGTTTACTGGAGGACACCCGTCCCCTCCCCTGCCCCCTCTTGGTGGCCGACTGTATGGCTGCCCCAGTACTCAGATCATTCTGAAAGAATCCACCCCAGGCTAACAGCATCTTCAGGGACTTGAGGAAATTACAAGACCAATGTGAGCCTTTGATTCTTGCTCCCCAAGTCCATCCTCAGAGTTTCCCCCTTTCTACAAGCAAAGACAGGCAGAGGGTTGAGACATCCGCCTGAAGACCCCCTTGGGAAATCTGGTCTTGTTCTTCTGGGATAAAAGTCCAGGGGATGTGGGGCATCTAAGCGTGCCAACTGGGATTCTGCTGTCAGGGACCAACAATGCTTTTTGAACTCTTCCCCCAATTTTTAGAACTCTTCCTTTTAGCCAAGGAGAACAGTTCCCATTAAAAGGACGAAGAAACCAGAAAATGTCATTTACAGATATCATCAGACTCTCCACAGGCAACAGAAATTTTTACAAACATTCTGAAAAGCAGCTCATATATATCCTGAACTTTAGAAATGTTCTTACCTGTTGACATAGTAATTCCACTTGTAGGAATTTATCATAAGGAAATAATCACAAGCGAAACCGAATTTAATGTATGCATCTGTAAGGATGCTCAAGAAACCATTATTTGTAATAACGAGACTTTGGTAATAAGCTACAAGTCCAAGAGGAGAATAAAATGGTACATAATACTCCATGCGACGGGGTATTATGTAGCTGTTGAAAATAATGTTTTCAATCCTTTCTATAATGTAGACAAGCACTTACCAGAGCTCTCCAACTTAGGAGCTGTGTAAAAAAAAAAAAAGAAACAACCTAATAAAATAGGGTGGCAACAGAAACACTCAAATGGTAACAACACATGGAGGGGCTGTGTTTGATGTGTTTACTTCTTTTTTTTTTTTTTTTTTTTTATTTGTGGTACACGGGCCTCTCACTCTTGTGGCCTCTCCCGTTGCGGAGCACAGGCTCCGGACGTGCAGGCTCAGCGGCCATGGCTCACGGGCCCAGCCGCTCCGCGGCATGTGGGATCTTCCCGGACCGGGGCACCAACCCGTGTCCCCTGCATCGGCAGGCGGACTCTCAACCACTGCGCCACCAGGGAAGCCCGATGTGTTTACTTCTTACACTTGTCTCTATCTCCCAAATTTTTTCCAGTAAACACATATTGCTTTTATAATTGAAAAAAGAACAAATAAAAACCACCCGTATTTGGGGGTTGGATGAACCTCCTTAAGTGGAAAAGACAAGTTATTATTTTGGATCTTTAAGTAGCAAAATTAATGAATGCATCCGCAGCAATGGGGCTGATTCCACAAAAGAGGGTTCCCTTTAAAAGTGAAGCTGAGATGCTGGGACAAGGGTGACTGGGACAGGGAGGGGGTCGGGGTTTATCTGTCCTTTTTTCCTGGGTTAACAGAGGTGTCTTGCTGGGCTCAGGGGCTGGCACTGTGGCTCTGGTTTCCTCATGTCCATGCATCACCCACCAATTCAACACTCTGTGTTGAGCACCTACTATGTGCCGGATATTGCCTAAAGCCATTGAATTTCAATGATGAATCACAGATTGCGAAGTCTTTTTTTTTAGTGATTTTTTTTTAAATTGGAGTGTAGTTGCTTTACAGTGTTGTGTCAGTTTCTGCTGTAGAGCAAAGTGAATCAGCCACATGTATGCATGCATCCCGTCTTCCTTGGATTTCCCTCCCATTTAGGTCACCACAGAGCATTGAGTAGAGTTCCCTGTGCTACACAGTAGGTTCTCATTAGCTATCTATTTTATACATAGTAGGATATATATGTCAATCCCAATCTGTCCCACTCCCCCCTTCCCTCCTTGGTATCCATATATCTGTTCTCTACGTCTGTGTCTTCATTTCTGCTCTGCAAATAAGTTCATCTCTACCATTTTTCTAGATTCCACATATATGCATTAATATATGATAATTGTTTTTCTCTTTCTGACTTACTTCACTCTGTATGACAGTCTCTAGGTCCATCCACATCTCTTCAAATGGCACAATTTCATTCCTTTTTATGGCTGAGTAGTATTCCATTGTATATATGTACCACATCTTCTTTATCCATTCCTCTGTTTTATCAATGTTAATTTCCTGATTTAGATGGCTGTACGTAGTTATTTAGGAGAGTATGTTTTGGCTTGGGAAATACTAAAATATTTGGGAATAATGGGACATCATATCTGCAACACATTCACAAATTATTCAAATTAGACTATTTCTACAATTTTTCTGTTTAAAATTATTTTGAAATATAAAGCCCAAACACATATTTTTAAATTCTTAAATATAAAATATTTCATATAAACCAAAAGAGGTGCAGAAAATAATTTCACAGAAAGCCCCCCAAAAAGGAACCAAACAAAAAGTATGGTAAAGTGAAATAAATATTGAGGCACGCAAACATTATAAACAAATGTCCTGGGTTCTAGTCCACCATCAGCCTTTATTAGCTGTATTATCAATCTGAGAAAGTTCCATGAACTCCCTTTGCCTCAGTTTCATCAACTGTAAAATGAAGGTAACATTAATATCACTCTCCCAGTCTATTTGAGAATTGAGTAAAATAAACCAGACAAAGTGTTTATCATGTTGGCTGATCCATAAGACAGCTCGGATTAGTGTTTGCCGTTTAAAAAAATTACTAATTTTTAATTTATCAAATTAAATATTCTCAGGTAAAATTTTGCATGTCTAAGTTTTGTCAAGACCATTTGAGTCTTCCAACAGTTTTTTGTTTTTCTTTTTGGTCACGCCGCGCAACTTGCAGTATCCTAGTTCCCTGACCAGGGATTGAACCCGTACTCTCGACAGTGAAAGTGTGGAGTCCTAACCACTAGACCCCCAGGGACTTCCCATTCTGACAACTTTTAATCAACAACAGACTTTGCCAGTCAGTTCAGTTTTTGCTGCTATCAGTTTTACTTTCTTTCAAGCGTTCTACCCGTTCTAAGTTTTTCCTCGGGTTATTTTGCTTTTGCAGATTTTCAGTGTTATCAAAAAGCTGCGATTCTTCAATCAGTTTTTCTACCGTAACACATTTTACCACGTGCAGATTTAACAGTTGTCAGTTCTGGTTTGTGTCGTATATTTCTACGAGTAATCTGTATGTTTAATTAGATAAAAGACCATTGGCATTTTATCCATCTCTTGAACTGGAGAACGCTCATCTGGAAACCAGACGTGTAGGTATGGCTGTACATACGAGTCAAAATGGCGAGACATGATGCTTGCCCCGCATCCTACCACTCATCTGGGATGAGTTTGAAACATGGTTAGCAACTGATTTCAAGATGCCTATGGGAGATTTCACACACACATAGCAAGGTGTGCAGTGAGAAACAAATGCTCACTGCAGAAAGAGCCCTGGTTTTGAATCCAGTGCCTTGGTCTTAGATCACAGCTCTACCACAGCCCAAGCAGCGTGACGCTGGGTGAGTCACCTGACCTTTCAAAGCACTAGTCCTCTCAGCTGTAAAATGGGCAGAGGGTACTGTTCACTTCTAGAATTTCAGGAATTGAGGGAGATGATATATGGAATGCATTATCCCTGGTGCTCAATGGACAATAGGTGTTCAACAATTGAAAAGTCCTTGACAAGAGAAAGTCCTTGAACCACCATGGTGATGGGATTGAGCAATCAGATGTTGGTGACTGGAAGCCCTGCCCTGTCCAACAGAACTCTCTATGGTCATGGAATGTTCTATATCCATGTTGCCCAATAGTGTTCCCACTAGACACATGAAGCTCTTGAGCACCTGAAATGTGGCTAGTGTGAATAAGAAACTGAATTTTAAATTTAATATAAATTAATTTAAATGTAAGTAGCTACGTAAGAGTTGGCTATAGTATCGACCCACATTGTCATAGACCTATACATTTTCAAACTTCCCTCCAACACACATAAGTACCCCTGAATATATTCAGCTGGAATGAGTCAAAACCATGCGCTGTGTGTCTTTCTGATTTCTGCCCCAGGACCTTCTCCAAGGGCTGCAGAAAACTGCCTGGCCCCCGTGCAAGCAAAGCCTGGGAGTACGGGGGATTAACACTCCTAGGGGCAACCCTCAACCACTGGGGAATGGGAGCTAATGGATAAATACCCCAACCAAACTTTCTTTCTGAAAAAACAAGGGACTCTCTGGGGTCTTCAGAAGGTTCTGCTGGAAAAGGTCAGTTTGAGAAGTTTTGTCATATTCTATTATAGCTGCACGACCTTCACCATGCCACTTGACCTCTTTAAGCCTCAGTCTCCTCATCTGTAAAATGGGTGTAATGAAATAATCGACCTCATCGGATTGCTGGCAGATCATATGGGATGATTCATGCAAAACCCTTTGCACAGTGCTCAGCACATAATAGTTCAACAGGTGCCTGCTGCCATGATATTGATCACCCCTGCCAGTCTCGCAGTTTGGAAATAGGCACAGCTCATAAATACCTGTTAAGCGAAGGTCAGCAAACATGAGCACTAGGAAAAAGCTAACTCTCTTTCCTGGTCCCAGACTGACGTCCTTATATCTCAAAGAAGCAGGAAGGGGATGGCTGGCTCGCAGCAGTGACCTCTAAACTGGATAGGAAACTTAAAAGAGGCAGTGTCACCCTCCCTTCTGCCCCGGTGCCCTTCTGTTTGCTGCGAAGGGAAAACTTTTCTATAAAGATAGGAAAAAGGGGATTTACTATCCACTCTGATACGCTCTCATGGCTTTATAAATACATTCTCTATGGTAAGCAGTAGTTTATCACAATGCTTGGATATGAGTAGCTGCTTTATCAGATAATGCCTTTTGCTTGAGCAACATTTAATATTTCTGCTACAGCAATGAGGTGTCTGCATTTCAAAGATTTTTATAACCTGAGCAGATTATAAAACCATATATTTTAAAAGGTCTTGCAATTGACCAAACTGAAGGAGGGAGAGTGGGGAAGAGGGTTGCATCCACATCTCAGACATTCTCTGTGAGCTCTGTGACCTTGGATAGATCACATGGCAGCTCAGTCACATGATTTAATGAAATGACCAAAATTGCTTTAGAAATAGAAAGGTCTGTTTCCAATGTTGGATTCACCGCATTCCAATTGTGTGACCTTGGGCAAATTATCCAGCCCTTTTTGAATCTCACATTTGTCATTGGTACATGGAGAACGAGAACAGCAACTTAGTAAGATTGCCCTGTGGATGAACTGAAATCACATGGGCTAAATGCTACAGCGTTTGGCACCAAGAGGGTGCTCAATTAATGTGCGTACATTTCCATTGTCTTTCCCTTCATCCACCCCTCTCTGTTTCCTCATTGTAAAAGTGGGGCAGCTTCTATGTTTCCTTTCAACTCAAAGTAATTCTGGTTAATGCCTGGGACTAGGTACTAGGATACAGATGGGTCAGGTACAGCCACCTGGAAACTAAGACAGGTGGGCAGGCATGAGGTCTGTGCAGGTGTGAACTTGAAAGAAGGCGGCAAAATCAGAGGAGCGGATAGGTGAATAGAATCAAAGCTACACTGAAATAGCAACTGTTCTTTCATGGGACATAATGAGTGCTTCAGCTGAGGAATTTCAGACCTGGAGAAGTCAGGGGGAAAGGGAGTTCAGTGGATTGGTCATTATAGATTGAACGAGGGCCTTGTGCCTATCGAGAGACGAGGCATGTGCTAGACAGACAGGACTTGGAATGGATCAATTCTTCATCGATAAAGTGCCACAGACAAGACTCACCAACGTGAGGCTACAGACTCACAGAAGAACAGCTAGGTTCTTTTGTGCTTGTGCGAGGCCCCGTCGTAATGTGTGTTAAGTGTGTTAACTCATTCCTGACGATCCCGTTATAAACACAAGTACCGGGGTTATACGAGGTGTAGGAAACTAAAGGGCCCAAGGTTAC
The DNA here is from genome assembly GCF_003676395.1 of Aethalodelphis obliquidens. Classification (NCBI taxonomy): domain Eukaryota; kingdom Metazoa; phylum Chordata; class Mammalia; order Artiodactyla; family Delphinidae; genus Aethalodelphis; species Aethalodelphis obliquidens. Next base: position 5,664,310 of record NW_020837962.1, on the reverse strand, counting down.
AGAGCTAAGAAAGGGCAGAGTGGGGATTCAGACCTTCAGGTTCCAGGGACCCTGCTCTTACTCACTGCTTCTGTAAAGCATCAGGGGGGCCTGTACATGTATTAGAGCCCCAGTGGGCTTTGTCTCCGACAGGTCTCTTGGCCCGGGGACGGGTCTGGGTGGACCTGCTCCTTCGAATAGATTGAAAACCTGTGATAGATGTCAACATACCTGGCAAATGCTAGCCAATGCTCCTTAAGTTTTAATGTGCGTGCGGATCACCCAGGGATTTGTAAAAATAAATATGCTTTTTCTTAAAAGGTACATCACATTAGGCATCTATAGTCAAACTTTTAATTTTGGCTAAACCAAGTGTTTAATATCTGAGTCAGTAAGAATATTCTTTTCCTCGGGCTGCTGTCACAGAGCCCCCCACACTGGGTGGCTTGCAACAAAAGAAATCTATTCCCCCAGGGTTCTGGGGGCTGGAAGTCTGAAACCAAGATGTGGGCAGGGTTGGCTCCTTCTACAGGCTCTTGGGGAGAATCTGTTCCTTGCCTCTGTTCTGGCTTCTGGAGGCTGCCGCCAATCTTGGGTGTTCTTTGGGCTGTAGATTCATCACTTCAGACTCTGCCTCCAACTTCCCACGGCCTCCGTCCCTCTGCGTGTATTTGTGTGTCCTCTCCTTCTCTTCTAAGAACACCAGGATGTATGATTTCATCTCGAGATCCTTTAGTTAGTATAATATGCAAAGACCCTTGTTGCAAATAATAACAAGAAAATAATTTCTGTAAAAAAGAAAGAGAGAGAGAGAGGGAGAAAAGTCACCTCCTGAGGTACTAGGTGGACAGGCCTTTTGGGGTGACACAATTCCACTCATTATAGAAGGTCTGGGGTGGGGCCTGAGACTGCATTTCTAACAAGCTCCCAAGTGCTACCGGTGCTACTGGCCCACGGGCTCTAAAAGGCCCATAGGTGTATATATACAGTGGAGTATTATTCAGCCATAAAAAGAATGAAATAATTCCATTTGCAGCAACAAGAGATTATTATACTAAGTCAGAAAGAGAAAGACAAATACCATATCATATCACTTACATGTGGAATTTAAAATACGGTACAAATGAACCTATCTACAAAACAGAAACAGACTCACAGACATAGAGAACAGACTTGTGGTTGCCAAGGGAGAAGTGGGTGGTGGAGGGAAGGACTGGGATTTGGGGATTAGCAGGTGCAAACTATTATGTATAGACTGGATAAACACCAAGGTCCTACTATATAGCACAGGGGACTATATTCCGTATCCTGTGGTAAGTCATAATGGAAAAGAATACGAAAAAGAATGTATGTATATATATAACTGAATCACTTTGCTGTACAGCAGAAATTAACACAAAATTATAAATCAACTATGCTTCAATAAAATTAAAAAAAAATACAGGGCCCACATGGGTGCACACACAGACCTACGATAAGTTCTAACTTTTATTAGCCAAAATCCTAGAACTTTTCAAGCATGCAGAGTGAACACATAGGGCAGGAACAGTCATAGCATAACCAGGGCAGGGATTTCCTTGGTCCCTGTCCCCCTAATGTGACACTTGCCTAGTAATGACAATGTCTCAACAGGTAGGTCCCTGTCAAAATATGAAAACAGCATGATCATCTTGGTGCCATTGTCTTTGTATTCTTGGGGCTTACAGAAATCTCTCCGCCTCCCAGAATAACTTATGCTGATAATATTATGTGTTTCCATTTAAAGGGATGTTTACAAATATCAGAGTCTCCTTGTTACTTACCTACACTCACATCAGCAAGGCCACATTTTCATCTGGAAGAGAAGCCAAGGTCAGAGGCAGGCTGTCTCCAGACTGGAATTAGCTGCCTGGGTTCGAATCCTAGCGCTGCCACTTATTAGCTGTGTGACCTCGGGCAAGTTTATTGTCTTCTCTGTTTCAGTTTCCTTATCTGAAAAATATGGAAAATAATAGCACTTATTTCACAGAATTGCTTTGAAGATTTAAGAACTCATATATGGAAAGCATGTGGAGTGATGCCTAGTACATAGTAAACACTCAGAAACCTTAGTCATTGTTATTATATTTACCATTATTATGATTATTTTCTTGTAATACACTCATGACTCTGATTTAATCCCACCTTCTTACCTGGGTGTTTTTAAATGGAAAGTTTGGTCCAGGGCCCATGATAACAAAATCCATTTCCTCAGACCTTTTAATATTTCATTTCATTTTTTTAATCTGTTGATTTAACTTATGCCTCAGCTCATCCCCAGAAGGATCTGAGACAGAAGAGAGCTCTCTCATCCTAGCACTGACTCCTAACACAGGGTCTTTTCGGGATTGTTTTCTGACCTTATTCTTTTGCATGTGTGAAATGCCCAAAGACGTTTCATCCTGAGAAGTGCTACACAGATGAGATCAGAGTGTCCCCAAGCCCTTGGGCTGACAGTGAGAAATGGAAGAAATATGGCTACTGACGTTCCCAGAGCTGGTCTGGATGGAGATGTTGAGACAGGGCTTCCCTAGAAACCTCTGTGTTTAGAGGAGCCTGTGGTCAGTGACAATCGGGAGGAGGCCATGCTGCAGTAAAAATACCCAGGAGACACACAGCCCAATCGCTCCTTCCCTCCGGCTAAAATCTCCTTCTAAATTGTAAAGTTTTCTATTTACCCAGCATTCCTTCTTCCAGATAGAACTCTTTGGAAAACAAACTTTAAATCTTGATAAACAGCCATATGATGTTCCATAATAATTAAATCTTTACTTTTTTTTTTTTTTTTTTTCTGGCTGTGCCTTGCTTAGCTCCCCGACCAGAGGTCAAACCTGTGCCTGCTGCAGTGGAAGCGCGGAGTCCTAACCACTGGACAGCCAGGGAAGCGCGGAGTCCTAACCACTGGACGGCCAGGGAATTCCCTGCAATCTTTAATATATGGAGCACAAATCATGTGCTGGGCCCAGTACTAGACATCTCACGTATTGTTGGCAGCTGGGAATTTCCCCCTCTACCCCTCTTGCATTCTTGTGGCTGGACTGATAATAAGATAGGAGAAAAAGAAACCAATTTTAATTTGTGCACACTGAAGTCTCATAGAAATAAGACCTAGGAAGTGGCCAAAGCAGGCAGCTTTTTTTATTTTTTAGACAAAGAAACAATAAATTTGTAAGGAATAAAGAAACTTAGGTTTTGGGTGTTTAATTGGTGAAGAATCTAAACAGAGTTCGGGCTTGGGGAAGTCAGTTAAAGAAGTGACAAGGTTTGTTGATGTAGGCTTCTGGGATGGAACTCCCTCTCTCTGACGATAAGGGTGTTTTTCCACCTCCAGAGGGAGGGAGGATACCTTTCGCAGGGATTTACTTCCTGCTTTCAGAGAGACAAAGAGGACGGTCGGAGTGTACCTCTGCATTGGCCATTTCTTAAGTAACGTTAATTCAAAATCATCAATATGCCAATAAGGCACATTTTGGGGTGGCCTGCCCTGGACCCCAATAATATAGTTTCACACTTGATCCTCATAACAACCTCTTGAATTAGACATCATTGCCCTCATTTTGCAATGAGATAAATGAATTTTAAAGAGGATACATACATCTTCCAAGGTCACAGAATTAGTACACGACAGGACCTGCATTTTAATCTATGCTGTCTGACTCAGAAGTTTTTATGTTGTAATACATACTGTAATACATAATATTCAACATATTATGGGTAACATAGAGCATAATATACTATGGATACAGTGTTTTGAAGCTAGGGAAATTACAGGTAATTTTATGCACTTTATAGGATTGTGATTGTTTCATATTTGCCATCATGCATACTTGTTATTTTTCTAATTGTATTTTAAATGTAGCATATTCCTATAGATATAATTACACACTTTGTAACACTTTAAAGCAACTAATGCAAGGCCGGCTTGACAGGAGATGATGATAAGAGATGAGCTTTTCATAAAATTCAAGGCAAATGAATCTGAGTCCACCTATGGATTCCAGAAATCATCGGAACAGGTCATTGGGTTTCACGGTCTGCTCAAAGTCAGCTCACAATGGGTGACGGATGCATTTATATATTTGTTGCATATGAGAAATCAGTGTCTTAATGGTAAGAAAATTACGTGTCAGTTTCCAGAAAGAACAGATGTCGACAAACAAGCCACACTGTTGCACACATTGGGACAACCAGGACTTATCACACATGTTTTGGACAGTTGCCTTCTCTTGGAGCTAGAAGATTTTATTCAAAACATTTTTTTTGGATTAGTTTCAATCCAGTCAGGTGGACGAGAAGGAAGAAAAGAAACACGGTAACAAACATTCATTGAGTTTTTATTATATGTCAGACAGTGTTCCGGGTGCTTTATATATGATAAAGCATTTACTGCTCATGAAGGATCCATTAAGTAGGTACTCTTCTCATCCCAGTTTTATACATGAGAAAAAGGAGGCATAGTGAGTGTGCTGGATATTCTCCGTTTGTCCCTCCAGATTCATTCTCCACCCTTCTCTATTCTCTGATCTGGTGACTGCATTCTATGGACTGCTTGAACCAGGCTCCCTGGCCATCTGGCTTCTGGTTAGGGTCAGCCAATAAGAGGCATCAGCTGGAGATTGGGGTGTGAGCGGGAAGAGCCATTGGAGAGATTTCTTCCCGTCTCCATCCCTGGTGGGCTGTGGGTTGGCAGGGACTGAATTCCTCTCTGAAGACCACAGTCTGTGTCAGGTAGTGCTGTCCTCCAGCTCTTGCTGAATTCTGGACAATGCTCCCTCTTCCTATGCCTGCTGTGATGATGACTCTCCACAGTTGGTGGCCCAGGGCGCTTCAACATCCCTAGCCAGTTTTGCTGAGCCCACCCATGCCTTTGCACAGACTTCCACCATTAAGCTCTTTCCCAATCTCCTCTTTTCCACGACTGCCTTTTTCTGGCCATTGCCCTGACAGTTAAGATGAACTTCAGGTACCTTCCCAAGGTAGCACAGGTAGTGAGCAAAGTGGGTAGAACACTGGAGGATGAGCAGATTTGGAGGAAATGAGAGGAAAGCTGAATTAGTTTTGGGACCTGGTGGACTTGAGATATTGGATGAACAACCTAGTAGGGAGTCCAAGAGACAGCTTCAAATAAAGATCTAGAGCTCCAAGAGGGGACTGGACTGAGGACACAGATGGAAATGGAAGGGCAGCCATGGGATCGTGTGAGATCTCCCAAGGAACACGCTCAGAATAAGAAGAGTAGAGAGGAGAGAACTGAGTCCTGAGAAAAAGCAACATGAAGAGCAGAGAAGAGGAATTGGAGACATGGGGGCTTTGGGGAGGATAATTAAATGATGGGTACCTTCAGTCCTGGAAGTCTTGGGATGAGAAGATGTCAAAGAAGAAGGAGAGTGGGTAACAGAGCAAAATTTCCCTGAGAGGTCAAGGACAATAGGAATTGAAAAGTTTTCATTACATTCTTTTTATTGTGGTAAAATACACATAACATACAATTTACCATTCAACCATTTTAAAGTGTACATTTCAATGGCGTTAAGTACATCTGTGATGCTGTGCAACTGTCACCATCTATCTATAGTTCCAGACTTAGTGGACTGAAAGCTACTTTGTAACACATTGTGATATTGGCAAAATGAAAGAATATTAAATCATTGTCCAGAGACTCCAAAAACGGACTCATCTTAAATGGTTAAATGATTTTAAACAAAGACCCCAAAGCAGCTCATTAGGGAAAGAAAAATAAACCTTGATTTCTTCCTTACACTGTACCAAAAAAATCGATTTGAGATGGACTATGGACCTAACCATAAAGATCAGAAATATAAAATTTTAGGAAAAAATATAGGTGAATATCCATACAACTTGGGAGTGGTTAAAATTTTCTTGAGTAAAACACAAAAAAAGGAGAAAGAAAAAATACCGACACATTAGACTTCATCGAAATTAAATAATTTTGCTATTTAAAAGTCACCATTATGAAAATGAAGCAAGAAAACATAGATTGTAGAAAAATATTTGCAAAACGCATACATGACAAATGACTTGCATCAGAATATACTGTATAAGGAACTCCTGCAAGTCAAGAATATAAAGATGAACAATCCAATTAAAAATGGACAAAACCTTAGATATCCTCTTACAAACAAATATGCAAATTTCAAATGAACACATGAAAAAGTGCTCAACACCATTAGTAACCAGGGAAATACAAATTTAAAACAACAATGGCGTATCACTATACCCTCACCTGAATAGCTAAAACTAAAGAAGACCGACAACACCAAAGTTGACAAAGGTGGGAAGCAACAGGAACTCTCATACATTGCTGGAGGGTGTGTAAAATGGTACAACTACTTAGGGAAGAATTGTCACCTTCTACCCAATAACTCAGCAATTCCATTCCTAGGTATATGCCAAAGAGAAATGAAAACATACATCCACCAAAAAACTTGTATAAGAATGTTGAGAGCAGCTTCATAATAGCCCCAAGTTGGAAATAAACAAAAGAAGAATTAACAAGGAAATGTAGAAACAGTTTGTAGCACCCTTATTCAGCAGACTAACAATTAGCAGTAAACAGGAATGAATTATTTATACATATAACGACATAGATAAATCACTTCTATATGCTGGGAGAAACAAGCTGGACACACAAGAGAACATAATGGTTGATTCCATTTATATTAAGTTTTATAACATGTAAAACTCATTTATGATGGAAAACATCAGAAAAATGGTTGCCTCTTGTGGGGAATTGACTGGAAACTGGGGCACAAGGGCACTTGCTGGCATGATGGAAATGCTGTACATATTGACAGGATTACAGGTTACACAGATGTATGCATTTTCCAAAACTCATACATTGTACATTTCAGATTTGTGCGTTTCATTTTATGTGAATTTTACCCAAAAGAAGAATTAAAAACAAAATTTGAACTCTAGTTAATTGGTTTGTTTTTTATAGCGGCATGAGTTAGCAATTCTGAAACTATATTTTGTGTATCCTGGGCTTGAGCAAAAGAGTAAATATTTTGAAGATAATGAGATCTAGTTTTCTCACTGTTAGAAAAAGCAGCTGCAAGTATAGAAAGGGGGAAAACTAGAATGTTTCTTGTGCCACTGGATTAGATTTAGAAGTATCAGTACAAGCTCTTGGTTTTTATTTAATACAGAGGTGTGTGTGTGTGTAGACATATATGTATATTCTAGCTCTATCTGCTGAGTAGATGCTATAGCAGCAATGCTATAGTAGCAGCAGTGAGCACATTAAGACCTAGATCTTGGTTTCCAAGTATCATTCTCTTCTGAAAGGCACTTGGATCATTTGGAGAAAAAAGGCCAAATCCAGGGCTGGGGAAGGGAGAGTATAAATTGAGCCCGGAATTCCTTTTTGTGCCAGAAAGTAAGGAAGTGCTCCAGGATGATGTGGCAGTGTCAAAAGGAAATGGCATCGACATTAAGGAGTTCCTATTGGCTCAATCTGGTACAGCTTGAGTATGGAAATAAATAATGATAATAGATTACAACTCATTGAATAAAATAGGAATCCATGATGTCCATAATGATACAGATGGTAAATGAATAAATAAGCCCATGGAGAAGAAAGAAAAGTTCTGCCTTATGGTTAAATGTCAACTAATAAATACAGAAGGATTGATGGAGTTAGAAAATCACCAGTTAACACTAAACCATTGCTGTGAAGCTTTGGTAAAGGAATGGGATATGTACAGAGTTTCAAAGTATCTATGCACAAATTATTTATTAATTTTAAAGGGAAAATGGTGAAGATACAGAGGAGAAGCCTGGTAGACATCACATTAACTGAGAGATTTTGAGGACTGTTCTACAAAATAACCCATCAGAACTCTCCAAGAATATAAGGATCAAGAAAGACTGAGGAACATTCTAGATGAAAGAAGACTGAACAGACATGACGACTAAATGCTGGATTGGATGGTGGTGTAGAGTGAGGTGGGGACCGTAAAAGACATTTTGGGTAAAGTTGACAACATATAAACGGTGGATTTCACGATAGTATTAAATCAATGATAAATTTCTCAAATTTGATGATGCTGTGTTTACAAAAAAGAACGTTCTTGATCTGAAGAAACACCCACTAAAATGAATGATGGACATGATAATCTCCAACGTCTCAAATCCATCATATGTAGAATGATGACGAAAATGGAGTGAGATGTTATGAAAATGGTTAAAGGTATTGGGATATTTTTGGCACTCATTTTGCAGCTTTTCTGCAAGTTTGAAATTATATCAAAATCAAAAGTTGAGGGAATGAAGAAAGGGAGAGAGTAAGAGACCCAAGATATGATTCTGGGAGAACAAGGCCTCAGGCCAGGCTGTTAAGCTCTGAAGGTCTTGACTAAACAAGCCAAGGCTGTCCCTGGGCTGGCAGGGGCTGACAGGCAGAAAGGGATGATTACAAGTCTGTAAATCAGAGAGCTGGTGGAAACCATAAAACTGAAAGTTAAAAAAAAAAAAACACATGTTGAGCTGTAGGCAATTTAATTCCGTTGCATGTATTATTGTGGAGGTTACTTTATAATTACAAGCATAACAAATATGAAGTTATATACTTTGTTATTAAAGATTTTGTGGAGTAAAGAGCAAAAAATCAGGAGCTAGAGCTGTAGTTTCTGTGTATGTGTGTGTGCCAGGCACTGAGCGCGTCGTACTTCCCTGGATCTTCCCGAGAACCCTCCCAGGTAGATTTTATCGCTTGCATCTTACAGAGGATTCACAAACTGGCCCCTGTACACAGTGGGCAAAGACAGAACGAAGCAAGAGGCAGCCACTCCAGACTGGTAGGTGGCAGGGTTAGTAAACAAGGGAACTTACATATATGGCTTTTCTTGGATGGTGAGTAGATCTCCACACCCACCCGCCAGAACCTTAACAGTTTATATACAGGTCTTAACAGGGTTCAGTCATGTAAACCATCCAGATGGTCTCCACACATTTTCTCTCAAGGCCGCATCCTTGAAAACGGCTCCCACTGTGGGAACGTGGGCAGAATGTACATTCCAAGGACGGGGAGGGGCAAGGAGCCTGCGATTACACAGGTCCTGGTCTCTTTCATGTCCTTTCAATGATCTCCTCCAACAAGGAGGGGAATTAAGGCATTAAAATGTTGTTCTGCCCAAGGTCATACAGTTAGAAAGTGTTCCAAGAAAATGAAGTGCTGTGGAGAGAATGGAAGAAATGATGGCTTTCAACCTCTTTACTCTGCTCTGGAAGGTAAGCTCCAGGAAGGTAGGGATCTTTGTCTTTGTTCAGAGATCTATGCCAGAACCCAGAACAAACTTCTAGAAGAAATGGTCATAAGTAGCTGCTGAATGATTGAACGGATCCCCACTGGCTTTGGCAAGATCTAGGTCATTGTCAACATTTGGTAATACTCATTAGTGGGGAGTGGGCTGAGGAGAGGATAAAGAGTTAGGAAGTGAGGATGGTGAGTAAGGTCAATCCTCTCGAGGAACTTTGTTCAGAAGGACAGAAGAGAAATTGGGTGTTATCTGGAGAGAATGAGAAGGACTTCCCATAGGACCCATTAAGTCTAATTTATGAACCAGTGGGGTGATCCAGTTAAGGTGGAGAAGTGATGCAGGAGAGAAAGGGGGTGCCAGGGTACAATGGGATTCCGTGGCAAATGAACTTGGTCAGAAGGGACAGAATGAGAGCAGAGAGTACCCGGCGGGAGACCCCAGATGTAAACTATAACGGCGTGTGTATTTTGTTGGTGTCTACTCCTGCAGGAGACACAGACGATAGCCATGACTCCACAAGTCCTGGGGAGAACGTTCAATGTCCCTGGGTTAGAATATGTCATGGAATTCTTCCCTGAAAGTTAAAAGTTTCCTTTAGATCTTTTCCCCAGTAGAAAAAACCCATACAATGTGTCAAGTGCCTCGCTGAAACCTCACAATGTTATGAAATCTGTTTTATACAACCCACTTTATGATGTGGAATCTGAGAGCTACAACTCTTAAGTTGCTTTCTAAATGTTACATAGCTAAGAGTAACTTCCAGGAACTGAACCCAGTTGGTCTATCTGGGTTCAGGCTTTTCTACTACATCTTGGTCTGTTTCCTTGTTATTTGTTGGCAGCTCCCTGTACCCAGGGTCCAGCTTAGAGGGAGAGTCCCTTGCGCAGTAGTTTGGCTTCAGACCCTTCTGGCCAGCCTGCTTCTACAGGAAAAAATCCCAGAGATGTTGTATACATTTCCCTGCCAACATACTGAGATAGAATAAGACAGGTGCAGCAAGTTTTGATATCACAGCGGTGACAATATTTTTGCTTCAGTAAGATGAACTTTCTTTCTCTTTCTACTGAGAATTTTCCAAATATCAGCATTGCATCATTTAAAATGTGACCTCTCTCAATAGAAAAAAATGAACAAATCGTAGTATGGTCCTTCCAAAAAAAAAAAAAAAAAAACAACCAAATGACTGCTACATGCAAAAATATGAAGAAATCTCAAAACCAGTATGTGGAGCAAAGGATGAACGCACAAAAGCATACATAGGGTATGATTCCATTTATATGAAGTTCAAGGACAGGCAAAACAAATCCATGGTGGTAGAAGTCAGAAGAGTGATTGGTACTGACTTGGAAGGGGGCAGCAGTAAATTTTCTGGTGTGTTGGAAATTTTCAATATCTTGATCTCATTCTAGTTTCACAGGGGTTTGCATATGTAAAAATTAATCAGGCTGAGCAATTAAGAATTGTGTGTTTTATAGGTCAATTCAAAGGTACCCTCTCTGAGAACACAGTTTTTGGAGAAGGGTGAACATCCAGAAAAAATGTGGGGTGGAGAGTCTTCCAGCAAAGACGTTGGATGGAAGGGCAGGGTAGATCAGGGAACATCCAACAGAGATGAATGAGAGGGGGTCTTTGCTGGCCACCAGGCCACTTGAGGAGCCTGAGTTCTTCGAACAGGGTTTGGGGAGCTGTCCACGCCCTCAGCTTGGTCACTGGCTAGACCCAGAGGCTGGCTGGGAGAGCTTTTCTTGCTACCCACCCGTCTAAGTTGCTGGGGAAGGAGGTAGGCTTGGTGCTCAGAGCTCGGCAGACATCCTGTCCAGTTAAAATACGTGTCTGTGTTTAACCAGCATTTTTCCTAGGAAGCCGTGGCGCTCGCCCCAAGGGGAAGCCTCAGTTCAGTCCTGTCAAAAGCCTGCACCCAACATACATCCTCTTCCGCACCCCCCCCAATCCCCCGCCCCTTCTCACTTGGAGCCCCCGAGGCTGTCGTGAGCGTCAGTGGATGTCCTGGCTTCTTCCACCTCTCAGAGCCATTATTTGTGATTTCATTAAAGAGTGTTTTTCACAGAGCATTTCAAACAAAGAGCATTTCAAAGGCTGGACTCATGTCCCATGCAAGGGAGAGAGGAGGGAGTCAAGAGCAGGGGAAGCAGGGAGGCAGGGAGGAAGCAGAAATAGAAGCGAAGGGATGAGAGTGAGAATGAGAGACAGTGAGATGGTGATGTGGGAGGAGGGAAGAAGACGTGGGAGGAGAGAATATTGAGTTTAGAGATGAGATCTGCTTCTCCTTTGCTCTGGTCCTCTCTCCATTCCCCCCTCTAACCTTGGCATCCTCATGTCCGTCAGAGAAGGTTGCTAGGAAGCATGGAAGAAAAAGGCCAAAGATGGATTGATGGATGGATGGATAAAGAAGATGATGACGTGGTATGTACGTACAATGGAATATTATTCAGCCGGGAGAAAGAAGGAAACCCTGCCATTTGTGATGACATGGATGGACCTTGGGGGCATTCTGCTTAGTGAAATAAGCCAGACAGAGAAAGACAAATGGTGTATGATATCCCTTACATGTGGAATTAAAGAAGCCAAACCCATAGAAACAGAGAGTAGAGTGGTGGTTTCCAGGGCCTGGGAGGCTTGTATAGCATTGTAATGTTCCCTGAATTTTCAACCATATTTATTAAGGTTTCTGGACAAGAAACTCCTTCAGCCTCTTTAGAGGAGAGAATAAGAAGAAAAAGATGCAAACCTCGGATACCCTCACCTTTACAACTCCCAGGGGCTAAGCAATGAACGGCCCAACTTTGCTTAACTTAAAATCTTCTCTCCCAATTGATGTTGACCATCCCCCTGGGACAAATTGTTCACCGATTACCTGCTGTGTACAGAGTTCTGATATGTTTCACTATGCAGAGGTACAAAAGAAATAAAAGAAAGAAGAAATACACATAAAACTGTGTATCAGCTATGACAATAAATATAAATGTATATACATATAGATGTATTTTTCTACTATAAGGCAAAAACTCCTTATAAAAAACTTCTAAGAACTGTCTTAAAAATCCAAGTGATGTTGTTTGTAAGTGTCTTAAATGACAAAGCTGACAAAAGAAAAATCAGCACGCAAACCTCAGAAAAAAATTAAAAAGGAAAGCAGAGTTGGCCACGTTACAATCAGGCAGAGTTAAAGTTGTGTCAGATAGTGAAAAGAGTCTGGGCTCTGGACTTAGACCTGAGTTTGTATATTAACTTTGACTGACCATCAACTACCTTACTGAAAAAGCTGAGGTTAAATGATACCTACATTTAGGGGATTGTGATCATTAAAATGAATGATACAGCATATGTATAGAACTCAGTAAATATCTGGCTCATGGTAGCTAACTCAATATAGAGGGTAGCATTTGTTGTTTTTATTATCATTATCTTACAATAGATTTCTGCTCCAGAAAACAAATGCAATAGATCACTGGTGGCTTCAAGATCTAAGTCCTGAAATACATATGAATCCTTAAATTCATGTAGAGCAACAACGAAATGACTGGTTCTGATTTGTTATAGATTTCCCTGATTGCTCTCAAATAGACTAAACCTCACATTGACAAGACCCCATGTGCTATTGGGCCACTGAAACTGACTGTCTAGACAAGGGGCTGAAAGTCAAATCCATACAGCGATCGAGCTGGAAATGAAAATGAGTGGAGCTGCCTGGGTTAGATGCACGCTTTTGACACAGACACACTCTATTTATGTATTAAATGCATAGGATATATTTCAATTCCACAATACCAAATTATTTTGAAATGTGGTCCTCTCAGTCTATATTTTGTTTTACTGTGTTTGATAGAGATGAGTATAATAAATAATTAACCTTTTCCTTCATTACCCTGAAAGGAAAATAACCCAAATGCAATGATAAATGTCAAGGAGCATTTGGATTTAGACTCAGAGAGGTGATAGGGAGGAGTGGGGAGTGCAGCAAATCAGAGAGGACAGACATTGTCAGCTCCAACAGAGGGCTGCCAAGTGAGCCTGGCATTGCTGCATTTCCCAGTCTTCCCAAAGTCACAGGAAATTTGGATTTTTATGCAGAATATTCCAATATTTAAATGTTGTAATTTTATTTTTTAAAACAGTGTGTGGGCTGGCTTTCTGTGGGCTAAACAAAATACATTTGTGGACGTACGACCAGCAAAGGCACCTAATCAAAATCACCTGCCTATGGGGATCATCTCATCAAAATCACACAGTCATTCATGTATTCCACACATATCCTTTTCCTACTGTGTTCAAAGCACTCCTGCTAGATGCTAGGAGAAGTAGAGTGGAGTGTTTGCAACTATGGGTTTTGGAATCGGACATCTTTCTTTGGAGTCCCAGCTCTGCCACCTTCTAGCTATGGTGCCATTAGGCAATAATCCTAACTCTCAGTTCATCAGTAAAGTGGGGATTATTCCTAACTCTTTAGGTTGTTCTGAGAATTAAATGAGATAATGCATTGATTGTTCACAGTGAACATATATTTTCCGACTGTTCCTAGCGTGGCACAAATAAAGGCTGGCCCTTATGATCACTAACAGCCCTGTGATACAGTCCTGGAATTTTATCCTGCATGTTTATAATCTCCTTCCCTGGCCAGCTTCCTGCCTGCCAGCTTTGGCTAGGGCTCCTTTCCTGACAATGTCCCCTCAGACAGCTACCACCCAAATTAACACAGCTGACGTAGATACAAATGCTTCTTCTCTGGACATTTCAGCCGTCATGTTGAATTATGGGGCTGAAGCTTCACCATGCACGCTGCCTTGTAATAGGATGCTACATTGGGTACCATGAATCACCCAGTCCTGTTAGACCCAATTTATGTCCAGCTGCAGAGCTGTATTTTCATGTGTCATGTCTTGTTATATGAATCCTTACTGAGTGACTGAGACAGTGACTGCAAAACCCCTAAATTCGGTGTCCTGGACTCTGCTGCCTTATCAAGGACCTTCTTTTTTCCCCAGCCCTGTGCGTCCATTCTCAGCCTCCCCGAAGACTCTGCCTTATTCCTACCGGAAAGTTCACTTATTGACGCCCCCTGTTTCAGCCTATTTGCCTTTTCTGCTTCAAGGCTTCTTCAAATGCTTGCCCAAGCTGCTCTCTCTCTTTGATAGAGAGTTGATGCTCGCTGCAGTCTAGACTGGAGATACCGTTACATCCTCTGAGTCCTCTTTGCTGCCCTGTGTATTTTTCCCTCTACTCTTATTCAGTTCTGAGGACTTCTAAGACTCTGCTCGTTTTTGTATTTCTCATCATTGGGGATAAGTATCATTTTTGTACTCGATGTAGAGAAAAGTCTAAAATCTCTGGGGTCAGATGAGCGTGCATTTGAGAGTCACCTACCTGCCAGCGATTTGACTTTTAGCTACTTCCTCTGTGCCTTGAGTGAAGATTCATCATCTGTTAAATGAGGTTGTTAATGATAACCGATTCATACCGTTGTAAAGATTGAGTAGACAATGAGATTGGCCATCACCATTTCTGGCGCATATTAGCACTCAACAAATGTTTGCTCCTTCATTATATGGTAAAAAATAGTTTACTAATTTATAGGGAAAAAAAGCTTATTAACATCATGCCACGGGATTTTAACTCTGGAGGGTAAAGACTGTGTCTTAATCATTTCTGACCCTGCAGGGCTGTCACAGTGCCGAAAGTGTAAAGGAAAGAGGAGAACATTTTGCGGGGAGGGGGGAGGCACTGCCAAAGATGGGAGCCCACGATGCAAGTTCCTTGTTTCCTGAAGTGAAGAGAGCTCTCCAACCCTCCCACCAGCACCCACGACCTTCCCTCCAAATCTGGTTTGGGTCCCCCTGTAACACTTAGAGAGAAATGTAACCACCTGGAGGGCTTGTTCACACACAGATTAATGGGTCCCGCCTTCCACAGTTCTGGATTCAGTAGGTTTCTAGGGGTCTAATAATTTGCCTGTCTAACAAGTTCCCAGATGCTGCTGCTGCTGGTCTGAGGACCACATTTTGAGAAACACCGACTTTTTTTATTACCACTCCAGTCTACCTCAGTGGTTCTCAGCCGGTGGTGGTGGTGGTGGGGGTCTATTTCGCACTTCTCAGGGGATGTTTGGCAATATCTGGAGACGTTTTTGGTTGTTACAACTGGTCTAGGGTGCGTGCTCCCAGTATCTAGTGGATAGAGGCCAGGGATGCTGTAAAACATTCTACAGTGCACAGAGAATTGTGTGGCCCGAAATGTCCATTGTGTCCAGGTTGAGAAGCCCTGCCCTTCCTCCCCCCATCCCAGGAAGTATTCAGAAGGATGACATCGGTCTGTCCACCCGGAAGTCAGCAGGCCCCACCTGCTGCCTTTCCCCTCCCCTCCTGCTTCACAGAAACAGCCTAAGGGTCTCAGTCCACCCCAGGGCCAGAACTGTCTGATCACATCACTACCCTGCCTAGAGTCCTCCCATGGTTCCTCACAGCCCTTTTCAAAAAAGGCTGAGACCCTCCCTGTGCCTGCAGGGCCCGCTTGTCTCCCAGCTTCCTGTGCTCCATCCATCCCCCCCCAACTCCTGCCCCCCCACCCCCCACTCTACCCTCCAGCCACTCAGATTCTGACAGTGTGAAGCTCTCTCTCACCCTGGACCTTAGCTCATCTGATCCATTGGTCAGGAATGTTTTTCCTTATCTCTTGCTATATTAGTCTGCTAGGGCTACCATATTAAAGCACCACAAACTGGGTGGCTTAAACAACAGAAATTGATTTTCTTATAATTCGGGAGGCTAGAAGTCCAAGATCAAGGTGTCGGCAAGGTTGGTTTCTTCTGAGGCCCCTCTCCTTGGCTGGCAGATGGACGTCTTCTCACCGTGTCCTCACATGGTCTTCCTTCTATGTGTGTCTGTGTCTTAATCTCCCCTTCTTATAAGGATGCCAGTCAGATTAGGGACCACCCTAATAACTTCATTTATTTATTTATTTAAACATCTTGATTGGGGTATAATTGCTTTACAATGTTGTGTTAGTTTCTGCTGTATAACAAAGTGAAACAGCTATATATGTATACATATATCCCCATATCCCCTCCCTCTTGCGTCTCCCTCCCACCCTCCCTACCCCCCCCCTCTAGGTGGACACAAAGCACCGAGCTGATCTACCTGTGCTATGTGGCTGCTTCTCACTAGCTATCTGTTTTACATTTGGTAGTGTATATATGTCCATGCCTCTCTCTCACTTCGTCCCAGCTTACCCTTCCCCCTCCCCATGTCCTCAAGTCCATTCTCTATGTCTGCGTCTTTATGCCTCTCCTGCCCCTAGGTTCATCAGAACCTGCTTTTTTTTGTTGTTGTTTAGATTCCATATATATGTGTTAACATACGGTATTTGTTTTCCTCTTTCTGACTTACTTCACTCTGTATGACAGACTCTAGATCCAACCACCTCATTACAAATAACTCAATTTCATTTCTTTTTATGGCTGAGTAATATTCCATTGTATATATGTGCCACATCTTCTTTATCATCTGTCGATGGACACTTAGGTTGCTTCCATGTTCTGGCTATTGTAAATAGTGCTGCTATGAACATTGTGGTACATGACTCTGAATTATGGTTTTCTCAGGGTATATGCCCAGTAATGGGATTGCTGGGTCATATGGTAGGTCTATTTTTAGTTTTTTAAGGAACCTTCATACTGTTCTCCATAGTGCCTGTATCAATTTACATTCCCACTGACAGGGCAAGAGGGTTCCCTTTTCTCCACACCCTCTTCAGCATTAAGTGTTTGTAGATTTTTTGATGGTGGCCATTCTGACGAGTGTGAGGTGATACCTCATTGTAGTTTTGATTTGCATTTCTCTAATGATTAGTGATGTTGAGCATCCTTTCATGTGTTAGTTGGCAATCTGAATATCTTCTTTGGAGAAATGTCTATTTAGGTCTTCTGCCCATTTTTGGATTGGCTTGTTTGGTTTTTGATATTGAGCTTCTTCTATATTTTGAAGATTAATCCTTTGTCAGTTGCTTCGTTTGCAAATATTTCCTCCCATTCTAAGGGTTGTCTTTTTGTCTTGTTTATGGTTTCATTTGCTGTGCAAAAGCTTTTAAGTTTAATTAGGTCCCATTTGTTTATTTTTGTTTTTGTTTCCATTCCTCTAGCAGGTGGGTCAAAAAGGATCTTGCTATGCTGTATGTCATAGAGTGTTTTGCCTATGTTTTCCTCTAAGAGTTTTATAGTGTCTGGCCTTACATTTAGGTCTTTAATCCATTTTCAGTTTATTTTTGTATATGGTGTTAGGGAGTGTTCTAATTTCATTCTTTTACATGTAGCTGTCCAGTTTCCCAGCACCACTTATTGAAGAGGCTATCTTTTCTCCATTGTATATCCTTGCCTCCTTTATCAAAGATAAGGTGACCATGTGTGCGTGGGTTTATCTCTGGGCTTTCTATCCTGTTCCATTGATCTATCTTTCTGTTTTTGTGCCAGTGCCATACTGCCTTGATTAATGTAGCTTTGTAGTATAGTCTGAAGTCCAGGAGCCTGATTCCTCCAGCTCCGTTTTTCTTTTTCAAGATTGCTTTGGCCATTCAGGGACTTTTGTGTTTCCATACAAATTGTGAAATTTTTTGTTCTGGTTCTGTGAAAAATGCCATTGGTAGTTTGATAGGGATTGCATTGAATTGGTAGATTGCTTTGGGTAGTATAGTCATTTTCACAATGTTGATTCTTCCAATCCAAGAACATGGTATATCTCTCCATCTGTTTGTATCGTCTTTAATTTCTTTCATCAGTGTATTATAGTTTTCTGCACACAGGTCTTTTGTCTCCTTAGGTAGGTTTATTCCTAGGTATTTTATTATTTTGTTGCAATGGTTAGTGGGAGTGTTTCCTTAATTTCTCTTTCAGATTTTTCATCATTATTGTATAGGACTGCCAGAGATTTCTGTGCATGAATTTTGTACCCTGCTACTCTTCCAAATTCATTGATTAGCTCTAGTATTTTTCTGGTAGCGTCTTTAGGATTCTCTATGTATAGTATCATGTCATCTACAAACAGTGACAGTTTTACTTCTTCTTTTCTCATTTGGATTCCTTTTATTTCTTTTTCTTCTTTGATTGCTGTGGCTAAAACTTCCAAAACTATATTGAATAATAGTGGTGAGAGGAGGCACCTTGTCTCTTTCCTGATCTTAGTGGAAATGCTTTCAGTTTTTCACCATTGAGAACGATGTTGACTGTGGGTTTGTCATATATGGCCTTTATTATGTTGAGGTAGGTTCCCTCTATGCCTACTTTCTGGACAGTTTTTATCATAAATGGGTGTTGAATTTTGTTGAAAGCTTTTTCTGCATCTTTTGAGATTATCATTTGGTTTTTCTCCTTCAATTTTCAATATGGTGTATCCCATGGATTGATTTGCATATATTGAAGAATCCTTGCATTCCTGGGATAAACCCCACTTGATCATGGTGTATGATCCTTTTAATGTGCTGTTGGATTTTGTGTGCTAGTATTTTGTTGAGGATTTTCGCATCTATGTTCATCCGTGATATTGGCCTGTAGCTTTCTTTTTTTGTGACATCTTTGTCTGGTTTCGGTGTCAGGGTGATGGTGGCCTCTTGGAAACTAGCGAAACTGGTGACCTATCCTTTTTCAAATAGGAATGGGAAATCATTTAGGGCCACTCACTCTGATCAGAGAGCAGCAGAACAGACAAATCATCACCCACTCAGGACTGAGGCCGACTCTCTCTAGCCAAGATCTCAGACATCTAAATCTTCATAAGCAGCTTTCAAAGGGTTCACTACATTTATTTTACTCCAGGCAAAGATGGAACTTGGCTTGGGGAGAATTTGTTGAAATAAATTGGAGTTTAAAAGACGCAGTTGAGATTTCTCTCATTGTTGGATCAATCTGGATGTGGGCACCAATACCAGTACTCTCCCCTATATCCGTACTAAGGAAGGAGATTGACCTTAGATTCTTTTAGCTTCTGGAACGCACACCATACTTGGCTTCAAGCCAGGCTCACTCCACATTACAATACTCTCTCCAGTTTCTTCCCAGCGTTGCCACTTCTAGTATTATAATACATAGCCGGGGGTCCCTCACAAAATAGATGCTAGTTTCCACCTTTCCAGGACCTCCTGACTTCAATGAAGACTGAGTTTCCTCCTTCATCCCATCATCTTTTAGGCCCTGTTATTTTACCTGCATCTGAAGTGCCCTTATTTGTCCATTCAGACATATTTATGGTGTCTTTTTTTGTGCCTGGAACTGATGTAGATTCCGGGGATGGATAGAATGGAGGACCGATTAGACAAGCTCCCTGTTCTCCTGGAGCTCGGGCTCTGCATTATAAAAAATCATACAATAGAGGGACTTCAGAGAACAAAGAAGGGAAATTTAGGCCCCAGTCAAGACAGCTTTAACATAGTAAATAAGAAGCAAAGCTCAGGTAATAAAACATATTTTACAGCACTCAGCTGGGAAAGCAAAGAGGAAAAAGAAGAATCAATTATGGAAATAAAGGGATTAGTTCTTGAGAAGCATAGATATGCTTGTTAGAACACAAAGACAGAGGGAGAGGGAGGTGAGTTGTTTTTATTTTTATTTTATTTATTTTTTTTGTCCTTTACCTTAGGTCACTTCAGTTGCGTTTGAATATTAAGCCCCTTTCTGGTTAATGATATCGCAGCTCTCAATGGCTGATTTTCATACTGAGGGAGGTGGTAGAGCAGGGTGGGCAGGAAAGATCGAATCTGGCCTCGCCACTTGCCAACCCTGTGCCTTTGACAATCTCCCTCACTTCTGTATACCTTGATTTTCTCATCTGCATGTATTTCCACAAAAAGAGATCCTTTAAAAGGAATAACCTACCACACCCGGCAGCTGTGAAGGACTGAATTAGAAAATGCATATGAAATGCAACAGAGTGGTTGCCAAGCGCTGTGAGAGATGATTTTCACAAGTTGTAGATGAACTGTTTACTAATGACAGCTCTCCTGTTGGGTAGTTTTGTTGGCCACGCTTGGATGCACAGGGCCCTAATTTGTTTTCCCTGCAGGGCCCAAGGAGCACCTTCCATTTCGTTTCTCACCTTGACTCTGGAATTTGAGATGGGCAGCTCCTTCTCTGTGGCTTTCCTGTGCTTTATTTATCCAACAGATATTGATGGAGTGCCTCTTCCTGGGACTGGGGACAGGGCAATGAACTAAAGAAACAAATCTCTGTCTTCTTAGGGCTTAAATTCTAGTGACAGAGAACATGAAAGGCACAAAAACTAAGGTCAGGAGGTGTTAAACGTTATGAAAGACACACAAAGTGTTATTAACCAGTAATTGTTGGACATCTGTTAGACACATCAAGGGCTATGGAGGCTGAGGCTGCAGCCACTGATGAAAATGGAAGTGGCCATTACAAGCCGGACTAATGCTGTAATACAAGGGAATGCGTAATCTTTGTCTGGAAAATTGAAACTATCACAGCCTAGAAATTACCACAGGTGCGCTGACCAACCAGGACACAAGCAAAAGGTGAGGACTTTGTCCCAAACTCCTGTAAAATCTATCCTCTAATCCTCAGATACGTTTACTACCTTTGTTCTAAACAGGAGATGCAAATTTGCAAGAAGGAGAAGGAAGGAAGGAGGGGGAGGCTGCAGCTAGAATGGATATAACGGAGTAAAACTGGCCTCGATCTTTCTAAAAGGCCAATGTGGGATTTTAGTTTCTTCTCTAAGCGGGAAATGGAGATGGTGTTTGCCCCAAATAATTTGAGAATACTGCTTCTTCGTTTAATTAGGAAATTCCTCCAGAAGTGTTTTCACTGAAAAATTCAGTTAAATATAATTAAAAAGCTAAGGAAATCCCAACAGAGGAGGAAACTCAAGGCTTTGGAGTGGAGGGAGCTTCTCAATCCCCTGGGAAGGCTCCAGAGGGACCTCTCCATTTTCTTCCTTTAGGAAGCTCTGCTCTACAGCGACAGTCCTCGCCCAGCCAGCTGCAGAGACCAAAGGCCTCTGACAAAACAGCACGTTCCAGGGTGGTCAGTCTTGCTGGACATTTTTTTTTTTTTTTTGGCGGTACGCGGCCTCTCACTGTTGTGGCCTCTCCCGTTGCGGAGCACAGGCTCCGGACCCGCAAGCTCAGCGGCCATGGCTCACGGGCCCAGCCGCTCCGCGGCATGTGGGATCTTCCCGGACCGGGGCACGAACCCGTGTCCCCTGCATCGGCAGGCGGACTCTCAACCACTGCGCCACCAGGGAAGCCCTGCTGGACATTTTGATCAGCCCTGGGAAGAGGGGCCCCAGCAGTGCCCTGCCCTGGTGCAGACAGCTGACCTTTCTCCCCACCATCTTTGTAGCCCTTGGCAAGTACAAAACGGTGCTGTCCTAGCAGACAGTGAGCTGTGAAACACCTTCAGAGTCAGAAAAACATGGGCTTGATCAGCTCCTCCACCAATTGTCAGTGGTGTGGCCTTGGACAGTGAACTTAACCTCTCTATGGTGTTTCCCTTTCTGTAGGATAAGGGTGTGTCCACAGAGCTTAACCACTAGTATGTGTGTTAATTATCTGGCACATGATAAGTGATCAGTGAATGATCTCCAGGACCTTTATTATTGACCTCAGATCATGAAAGTCCACACAGAGCCTGTGGGTCCTGAAAGCAGAGAGGGATTCCCAGCTTGGTTGAGGATGGAAAGGTGATTAAAGTGCGAAGAAGAGAAGATGTGGGAGTTTGGGATTCCAGTCTCTCTGTCCCTCTGCCTACCTGGGCTCCCTCTCAAAAATCATTTTAGCCCGTGTCCACCTGTTCTCATATGTGACATGAAGACTCAAATAAATAGAACTAATCTTTCCCCTCCTTCTCTGAGATTGTCGTCTGACACTCACTGGCGCCATAGGAAACACCTTGAAGTTCAATTAGAACAATGACCTTCAGAGCAGTACTTTTCACCCTGTGGGGGATTTTCACACGTATCATCATCTATCATGATGATGACTTGATCATGACGAACATTTTTTGAGATCTCATTTTCCAGTTGGGTAACCAAGGTCCAGAGCTACAAAGGGACTTGTGCCAGACCGCAGAGAGAGGGAGACTCAGGCTTGAACCCAGTTCTCACAGCCAAGGTGTGAAGTCAAAATCCCACATGGATTCTCCTCCACAGAACCTGCAGCGTGCCCAGCTCATAGTAGGTCCAGACCCACGCTGAAACTCAGTGAGTTAATATCCGTGAAGGGCTGTCGAGGGCAAACTCCAGGAACATGGAGGAAAGCCATCAAACAATGTTAGGGAACCTACTTTGTGGTTCTGAGGCCAGGGGAGAGCACACGGTGTGGGCGGGTCAGTGCTCATGGGGCTGTTCTGCTCTTCCTCAGTGCAGTTTCTATACTTTGAGAAGCTGCCCATCCTATGTCTTCCTTCTATGCCTTTTGCTTTGATTAACCTCAACTTTCATGATTTATATTGCCTAATTACCTTCCAAATGGGTTATTCCTGGGTGGCAACCTTATAAGGGGAGGTTTGTGGGTCTCTGGAGTGTCTTAAGTATGATATTGCAAAGCTCCAACTGAACAAGGCATGATCTCCTGATAGCACAAGGCAGATACAGGAAGGGTATTGCGAGTCCTCTAGAGCAGCTCTGTTCCATAGAACTTGCTGGATGATGGAAATGTTCCACATCTATACTACGCGATACAGTAGTTACTGGTCACATGCGGCCATGGAACACTTTGTGACTGGTGCAACTTGGAACTGAATTTTAAATTTTATTTAATTAACGTTTATATGTAAATAGCCCCACATGTCTGGTGGCTACCATATTGGACATCGTAGCTCTAGAGTAATCCAAAGATTAATTTTGCAGAATGAGATTCGAATCCTAGGTCTACCACTCTCTGCCTGCATCACCTTGGATGTGCCAGTTGGAGCTTCGGTTTTCTCATCTATTAGGTAGGCTTAGTACGTTGTCTTCCTTGCAACTCTGCTGATAGTTAATAATATGTTGTATATTAAGTGGCTAGAAGAGTGCTTGGCACAGAAAATGAAAGCCAATTCGGTGAGAGCTATTAATATTACACTTACAATTGTGTGAATGGGACTTGAGTAGCATCTTTTCCTTCGTGTTAGTGCTATGGGTGGAAGAAGGAATCCAGGACCATTTACCTGGGATTTATCCATCTAATGTTTCTATGGAGATGATGGAGTGAGGCTGTGAAGACAGCTTACAGCAGAAACTTTCACCCACTTAGAATACATGTTACAGTGTATTGAAGGCCAGGAATCTTCTGTGGCCGTGAATGCACCTTAGCAATGTTCTGAGGGGCCATCAGCTCTGCTCACACATCCCTGATCAGGTTTTGTGCCGGGTCATTCAGCACCCTGATTGCACGTTGCAGATCAGGGTCTCCATGCCCTTCCTCTGCCTGGAACGTTATCTTGCACCGTACACAGCACCCTCTCGTCTGCCTTACCAATTTCTTCTTCTCTTGGACCGTCTTAAAGAGTCAGTTCAAACACTGCTCCCCTTGGAAGTCTTCATCTATTTCTTCTCTGTGCCCCTTCCCTCGAACAAGTGTTTGTTGCAGCACCTGTGGATGTCTGCATGCCCAACTTCCTGTTAGAGGATCACATCTTTCAATCTCTAGAATTCTCTGAACCTAGTATAGACCCTGGTATGTAATAGGATCTAAGTAAATATTTGACAAGACAATCATGATGACAATAGCGAAGATGATGGTGATGATGATGGTGATGATGATATAGTGATGATGGCAAACGTTTATAGAGTGATTGCCATATTCTAGGCACTGTTACAAATGCTTTAATAGCATTCATTTAATCCTCACAACTCTACGTAGTAGCTACTATTTTTGTCTCCATTTTACACGTAAGTAGAATGAATATCAGGGAGTTTGAATAATTTTTCTAAGGTTGACCAAGCTTAGAAGTGGATTTCTTACTGAGGTGGCTACACGTCCAGGGTGCTAAAGCACCTACTCTCCCAGGAGATCTGGCCCCTCGCATCTTCTCCCTGTGGACCCCACCATGAGAATGAAAGTCACCCCGCCTCCTGTTGATTCGGGAGCCAAGGGACCAAGACCCCTGCATTTCAGCAAAAAATTGCCAAGCTTCGGAAATAGCCTGCTTGGCTCCCAAGGGCAGGAGCGTGTCCCCACGTCCCTTCTCAATTCCCAGGCACTTATCAGTCGGACAGCTGCATTGGAATGATTTACAACCACGTCAACTACTTGGTGCTTTCCAGCAAGAAGCTGAAAAATGGCACATACTGTGGAATACCAAGTGCAGAAACCTCTCACGGAGAGCAGCCCCTGGTGGCTTTCTGCAGACATGCCTGCCTTTGCCCCCAACCCCACACACCCTGTTTACTGACTCACCTGGCCCCGTGGCAGTTCTGCCTCGACTTAGCTCTAAGCAGCAGGGAGGAAAGACATCGAGATCAAGGCTGAGTGGGGTGAAACGTATACCTCGGTGGATTTTGTGTGTGGTGAAATCTCCCCATGCCTCACGGAGCTTCAGGGTTTGTTCCTTCACATTCTCCTTCTTGACTATAAGAAATTGATTCATTTAACAAATATTTATTGTTCCCCCTTCATGTGCTACATGCTGGGGACACTGGGTTGAAAAAATACCCACAGTCCACCTAGTCTAGTTGGGGGGTGCAGGGGATAGAAGTAGATATTTGCTGTGCTGTGTGGTAAATGTCGTGGCAGAATTGAGCCTCGGGTGCTATGGGGGTCAAGAGAGGGGGTCTCACCGTGCTTGGGAAAATCTGGGAAGCCGTCACAAAGGAGGGGACGTCTGGGCAGTGCCTCTAAGGCTCACAAGACTGAGAAGGCTGGGAGGGACGTCCAGGCAGAGGGGACAGCTTTTGAAAAGGCATGGGGGCATGAAAGGATGCTGTGATGACAGGCTGTGGTACCCAGTTACTTAATCAAACACTAATCTAGGAGTTGCCCTGAAGGTATGGTGTAGATGTGGTTAACACAATCAG
This sequence comes from Aethalodelphis obliquidens, assembly GCF_003676395.1. Lineage (NCBI taxonomy): Eukaryota > Metazoa > Chordata > Mammalia > Artiodactyla > Delphinidae > Aethalodelphis > Aethalodelphis obliquidens. Next base: position 5,639,019 of record NW_020837962.1, on the reverse strand, counting down.
TTGATTTTAAAGAAAGGGGATTACCCTCAATAAGGCGGGTGGGCTTCATTCAATCAGTTGTAAGGGCTTGGGAGAGAGACTGAGGTTTCCTGAAGAAGAAATTCTGCCTCAAGTTTGCGGCATCAGCTCCCGCTTGAGTTTCCAGCCTCCCAGCCTGCCCCATAGATTTCACATTTACCAGCCCCCCACACATCAAGCCAATTCCTTGAAATAAATCTCTTAATACGTATATGTATATCTCTATCTCTAGCTTGGCTCTGTTTCTCTGTAGAACACTGACTGCCACAGATGCCATAAGTGTAGAGATTAGTTTATGCTTCCATGCGGCTGGAGGTTGGGGAATCTGGCTGGCTGTGGAAGAAGATGAAGCTTGTGGAGGAGAAGGAAAGAGACTTAACTTTTTCATGAGGATGATGGGGAGCCATGGAAGGAGTGGGTGTGAGGCAGCTTCAGGTATGTGTCTCAGAAAGATCATCCTGGTGGCTAAGTAGAGGATGGCCCTGTCACCCACTCCGTGTGTCCTGTGCCTCTCCTGCCTCCATCCTCTTCTCATGAGATATCCCAAGGAGGCCGATCATCTCTGACAGTTAGCATCGCTAACAGAAGTAATTGTGAGGGTGGTTCCTGATTCACACAGACCAGGTCTGAAGACCAGCTCTGCCACTCACCGCATTGCAACTTGGATGGGGCTCCTAAACTCTCTAGGCCTCAGTCCCTTCATCTGTAAACAGGGGTACAGCAGTCCTGACCTCTAGGTCATGGCAAGGATGAAATAAGACAAAGTCTGCAGGGTTGTGCTGGTGATCTTTTCACCCTGCTCAACCCTCTCTGTGCTCCGAGAGCGGAAACCCCTCCAACTGCATCACCCTTCGCTCCGTTGCCCTCTGGTTTTCAGTGGGTTTGGCCCTCAGGAGCCACGGCAGAAACTGGAAAGTGCGTTTGTTCCCCCGGTCCCTTCCTGCAGCCTTGGGAGTTTCCAGATTAAAAAGCTGTGCTTCTGCTGGGCAGCCCTTTCCCACAGCCACGGCTGCTCCCTGAGCTCCTGAAGCCCGTCCTTCTCCTGACCCTGGAGGCTGAATAGTTTATGGTTTTGCACTCTTGCCAACTCTGGGGTACTTCACCATACCCCTTAACCTGACCCCATCTTTGTAACCATACGCCTCATTAAACTCTCGTCGATTACCTCTTTGTTGTGTGCCCACCACACAGTACGAATCCAATACGTGGTCTTCATGGTTAGCTATTATCACCATATTGTTATTATACTGATTAGGATAAAACTGAGATACCAAGAGACCATATTAACTTGTTAAGGTCATACAAATAAATTTAATTTAGCAAGAACCCTGGGTGTGCTAGCTGCTTTATACCCACAGCAACCCTCAGCAATCATTACTATTCTCAGCTCCATCCATAGGCGAGAAAACTGAGGCCCAGAAAGGTTAAGACACTAGCCTGAATGAGCACAGCTAGTAAAGGGCAGATCCTGGATTCAGACCCAGAACTTTGAGACTTACCCTGTCCTATGGTGATGCCACCATCTTTTTTTTTTCCTGCCTGACCCTAAAATCCCACCACTGGTGTCCTGTCCTATGTTCTTGCTGCAAGAGTCAAGGCATCCCCGTCTCTTGTGACAGCTGCCTTGTCTGAGGAGATAAAATCAGACTGTGAGTTCATCTGTCTATGAAAGCCAAGAGGGGCTGGGACCTGAAGATGGGTGAATTTCCGCCACATGTGTAATTTATTGCCAGAAGCACCCCCTGGAATCATATCAGAACATGGTCTCCAGATCTCGCCCATCTGCCCTCAATCATTCTGGACTCTGGGGAGGATGTATCAGGCAGTCAGACGTGTCAGCTCCCCAGGATCGGGGCTCGCAGGGTCCACCCCAGCCCCACTGGATTGCTGACAGCCCCAGCTGACAGCCTCGGGTACCGGGCTTCTCAAGCAGAAGAGTTTGGGTCAGGGCGGTGCTGTCATCAATTATGGCCCACGGCAGGGCAGCTAGTCATCCATCATGCCTTCGCAAGCCTGCTGGAACTGAATCATCGAGACCCTGCAGCCTATTCTTCTAGCTTAGGGTCTGAGATCTCATGGTCAGAATTAAAAGACATCTGTTCTACCCTCTGTTTTGAAATTTCTTTGTATCTAAATTGTTGGTATTTCTTGGGCTGTAGCTTTCTAAGTGTTTAATGTCGGAATAATGGGACTTTGGGGTTCAGAAAGTCCTTTAGTTTCATTTCAATTTCTTTTGCTTCTATTACATCTAGGGAAAAATTAATTTAACATTGTATTTCAAAAAGTCAGGATACAATGATCCTGATTTTTATAATTTTCTTTCTATCTGTTGATCTCCCATCTATTAGTACATGACCTTAGAAAGATGTCTGGAGTGACCTTCATCAAATGTGAACTATGGTTATTTCTGTATGGTGGGATTTGGGGTAAGTTTACCATTCTTCCTTTGTACTTTCCCACAAAGACACTTATAATTTTCTTAAGAGAGAAGGAGGTATATAGAAGCTCAGAACTAAAGAGAGGACCCTGAAGATTTTCACATCCAGATGAAGAAACAGAGGATCAGAGGGGGCAATGGATTTATCTCAGGTCACACAGTAATTTGATTGTTGAAGCAAGACCAGAATCAAGACATAGATCTCAGAATAGGTTTTTCCCCAATATTCATTCATTCATCAAAAATTTAGCAAACGCGTACTTGGAAATAAGATGAATCCAATGCAGTCCCTGCCTTCAAGGAGACAGAGAGGGGAATCAAGGCTGATATTGTAATCAATGAACTTATGGAGGAGAGAAAACACAGGGTCTGTGAGAGCACAGAGGAGGCAGGACAAAGCCAAGGCAGGGGAGGAGAGAGAGCTTCCAGGAAGCCCCCTGGAGGAGAAGGTATTAGCAACTGTTGGTTAGATACAGAGCAGGCAGGGAGCAGGTCTCAGGCAAGAGAACAGCATGAGCTCATCCGTGAATGCAGGAGAAAACCGGAGCCATTTGTCTGCTAATGACTTGTTACCACGTGGTTAAAACACAGGTGAGGTGTAGGGTGGGGCTAGAGGAGGCATCGTGCTGGAGGGGTTGACAGGGGCAAGTCACAGTCCCCTAGAATCTGCTTGGAAAGCCCATGAGAATACAGCTTTGATCTTTTTATTCACTGCAGCATCCCAAGCACCTATGAGAGATGCTCAGTAGATGTTTGTTACATAAGTGCTCAGCTAAGATGGCACCCCCTCCAGGAAGCCTTCTCCAACTCCCCCCCCCACCCCAGTGCTGAAATTAACCTCTCCCTTATTTCTATTTCATAGACCTTTGCCCATTTATAATAATGTGTCTGGTAGAAGAGATCATTTTTTTCCATGTCAGTCTCCCTCCATCTGACCATAGGCTCTAGAAAGAAAGGCAGCACTGACTCCACTCTGCATCCCTCCAGAGCATCTGGCACGCAGGAGGTACTCAATAGACGTCTGATTAAAAGACATCTATTAGGCTCCCCTTATTCCAAGTCTTCCCTCCCAATTTACTTGAAGCCTTTCACTACACCTGGACACAGTATCTAAAATTCTAAACACCTAAAGGGCTCACTAGTGTCTGCAGGAAGGATCCTGTTGGGATGGAGAGGACTGTAGTGGATATCTATTGGTTCCCCTTGTTCAGGAATCCTTCCCCCTTCTTTTGGTTACAAACACTTTTGTTTTCCTTTGGTGAGCTACTAACTGAATGCAATTTCCGTGGGAATGTCTCTGTCAAGGTGACTCATCCAACCCTCAAATAGTAACATTTTGCAAGAACATATATAGAGAAATGATATCCATTGACTGCACTGGAATGCTTGTCCATGGGAAAGGAGAAGTGAAATGGTGAGTGGGATTCAAGTGGAATATGGAATAAAACAGAAGAGAAAAGTTGACATTGTTGCATCTTTTACCAAAAGGCATTAGGGAAGGGAGTTGACTTTAAAAGGATACGATGGCAGGATCTGGAGAAGCAGGTGGAATCTGATCAAGGACAAACTTTGGCATCATCCAGGGATCAATGGGGCAGCACCTTGCTTCCTAGAGGGTCTATGGACGTGTCTTCCATGAGGAAGAGGCTGTTTTCTGAAAGCCTGTGAAGGACTGACCGAAGTAGTTCACTGCAATCTGTGTCTCCTCGGTACTACATGTTCTGATGTCAGGGAGTTACTACCAGTCACACTGTTGGGACCAGGAGAGAGACACCTTCCTACTTTGGTTCCATGAGTCACTATTTCTCAGAACAGAAGGATCAGAAGTCACTAGCAGGAAGCCACTACACTAATATGCATTATTGGGTATTACTAATTAGTCCAGGTCAACTTATGATAAATTATATATAGTTTTAATTTCTTAATCTTTTAAAAGTCCTGAATAAAAGAATGTGGGGACTTCCCTGGTGGTCCAGTGGTTAAGACTCCAAGCTCCCAATGCACGGGGCATGGGTTTGTTCCCTGGTCGGGGAACTAAGATCACGCATGCTGCATGGTGCAGCCCAAAAAAAATTGTAAGTATTCGTATAGATGAGTGGTTGGAGGAGTGAGAAGTCCTTAATAAATACTGTGGTCGAGATTCTGTGGTTCTCCAGCAATTCCACTCCTATGTATCTGCCCAAGAGAAATGAAAATATATTCCATATGGATTTGGGCTTGCACACAAGTTACTGAGCAACCTTATCCACAACACCGAAATACTGGAAACAGCCCCAAAGTCCATCAACCATTGAACAGATAAACTCTGTTATAGCCATAAAATGTGATACTACTTAGCAATAAAAAGGAACAAACTACTGAGACACATAGTTGAATCTGGAAAGCACTCTGCTGAGTTAAAGAATCCAAACACAAAAGAGCACATAGTACATGATTCCATTTATATGAAATTCTATACAAGACAAATATGCTCTGTAGTGACAGAAAGCAGGTCAATAGTTGACTGAGGCTGGGGGAGGAGGATTGAATGGGAAGGGATACAAGGAAACAACTGAGTGTGATGGAAACTTTCTGTATCTTGATAGTACAGGTATATACATTTGACAAAAGTTCACGAACAATACACTTAAAATGTGAGCATTCTATTTAATGTTAATTATAACTCAAGAAAGTCGATTAAAAAGTTGCTGGGGGCTTCCCTGGTGGCGCAGTGGTTGAGAGTCCGCCTGCCGATGCAGGGGACATGGGTTCGTGCCCCGGTCCGGGAAGATCCCATATGCCGCGGAGCAGCTAGGCCCATGAGCCATGGCCGCTGAGCCTGTGCGTCCGGAGCCTGTGCTCTGCAACGGGAGAGGCCGCAACAGTGAGAGGCCCGCGTACCACACACACACACACACACAAAAGTTGCTGGGATATTAAGTGAATAGAACAGATGACAATATCCCTCTATTAGGGTGCTAGAATAGCAAGCACTATTCCTCTCTCAGTGGGTTACACTACTTTAAATGATGCTCTTCCTTTTATTACAGGCTGCTTGAAAAGATCTAATGAAATAGCATATTGAAAATAATAACAACAATAATTATAATGAGAAGGAGGAGAATGGACAGGGCATTTACTGAAGATTTAATATGGACTAGGACCTCCAACAACTCTACAAGGCATGTACTATTATTAACCTCATTTTACAGATAAGAAAATTGAGGCACTGAGAATTTAAGTGACTTAAGATCACAAAGAAAGTAATAGAGCTAGGGTTCAATCCCAGATAATCTGAGGACAGAGGCACACTTTTAAGCTCTAACCTTTACAGGCTACAGGGCTCTGTATGAGCTGTAAAATGTATAACTGTCTTAAATGTCTTTACCCAGAAGAAAAATGAAGAATAGAAAATTCACGCATTAAGGCAAGCAAGGAATATGGGGACCCTCATACCTTACAGGTAACAGCTATCTCTATACTTAGTCACGCAGTCCTTCATATGTTGAGAATGAACAAGAGTAACTTCTATTTTTTTCTAACCTTCTTTAAGGTTAGAAATTCTCTTATTTACTTTAAATCTTATTTATTTATCTTATTTAAGTAAATAATCTCTTATTTACTTTAAATCTGCCACCAAAGTTACCATAAAACCAATTAACAAATTAACAAAAGAGATCAACAGTTGGGCCATGAGTAATGGCTGTCTTTCTCTCATGGTGCACAAGGGTAGACAAGATAAATGAGATTGAAGGATGACTCTGATTATCTGGACAAAAGCATGAATAATTATGTGGCCATCAACAGCCCCTGAGCTCGGCATTCATTGGAAAGTCAGTTCTTGGTACTAACACAGTAGATCTGTGCAGCCAGTGTGGCCAGGCTGGTCTCGAGCCTGGAGGTGCCCATCTCCTCCTCTGAGGCCAGGGAACTTATGGCATTTCCATGTTGTACTTGGTATGGCATGGAGTGAGCACAGAGGGCAGAGAGGAATGCCCAAGGGCATGGGATGTGTCATTGGCTAAGGACTGAGCCCCCTTCAGCTTCATCCACTGACACTCAGCTCATCAATTATCCCTGAAAGCAGCTGTTGGAAGAAAAGCCCATCATGGAAATTGGAGCTGGGTCAAACATGTAAAGCTTGGTCATATGTAGTGCTTATAAAGTTCTGGAGCCAGACTGCCCACATTCAAGTCCTGACTTGGTCAATCCTAAAAGGGTGACTCAGGGAAAACAAGTTAACATCTCTGTGCCTCAGTTTCTCCATCTGTATTGTCTAAGTTTTAAATTAAGAGTGCTTAGCAGTACCTGGTACATAGTAAAAACTCAATAAATGTTAGCTGTGATTGCCATAATCATAGAAATTGGTACAATTCCAAGATGTATCTTCTTCACATTTTGAAGCTCTGAATGCATCTTAAAATTTATGTGTTTTCTATAAATCTAAAATTATTCAAAGACTCCAAACAGCCAAAGCAATCTTGAGAAAAAAAAGCAGAGCTGGAGGCAACATGCTGCCTGTCTTCAGGGAGCATGTTCTATACTACATGTTTTGTCCTACACTACAAAGCTACAGCTATCAAAACAGCATGGAACTGGCACAAAATCAGACACATAGATCAATGCAACATAATAAAGAGCCCAAAAATAAACCCATGCACTTATGGTCAATTAACCTACAACAAAGGAGGCAACAATATACAATGGAGAAAAGACAATCTTTTCAAGTGATGTTAGGGAAATTGGACAGTTACATGTAAAATAATGAAATGAGAACATTTTCTCAAACCATATACAAAAAATAAACTCAAAACGTATTAAAGACCTAAACATAGGACCAGAAACCATAAACTCCTAGAAGAAAAAGTAGGCAGAACACTCTTTGATAAAATCGTAGCAATATCTTTTTTTGGATCTGTCTCCTAAGGCAAAGGAAACAAAAGCAAAAATAAACAAGTGGGACCTAATTAAACATAAAAGCTTTTGCACAGCAAAGGAAACTATCAATAAAACAAAAGAACAACCTACTGTGAATGGGAGAAATTATTTGCAAACGATATGACTGATAAGGGGTTAATATCCAAAATATATCGATATAAACAGCACATACAACCCAATGTCAAAAAAAACCCCAAACAACTTGATTAAAAAATGGGCAGAAGACCTGAACAGACATTTTTTCCAATGACGACACACAGATGGCCAACAGGCACATGAAAAGATGCTCAACATGATTAACTATCAGAGAAATGCAAATTAAAACCACAATGAGATATCACCTCACACCTGTCAGAATGGCTATATTAACAAACACAAATAACAAATGTTGGTGAGAATGTGGAGAAAAGGGAACGCTTGTACACTGTCGGGGGAATACTATTTGGTGCAGCCACTGTGGAAAACAGTATGGACATTCTTCAAAATACTAAAAATAGAATTATCATATGTATTAATACTTCTACTCTTGGGTATATATCTGAAGAAAATGAAAACACTAATTTGAAGAGATACATGTGGGACTTCCTTGGTGGTGCAGTGATTAAGAATCCGCCTGCCAATGCAGGGGACACGGGTTTGAGCTCTGGTCCGGGAAGATCCCACATGCTGCAGAGCAACTAAGCCCGTGAGCCACAACTACTGAGCCCACGAGCCACAACTACTGAGCCCACGTGCCACAGCTACTGAAGCCTGTACGTCTAGAGCCCGTGCTCCACAATGAGAAGCCACTGCAATGAGATGCCCGTGCACCTCAATGAAGAGTAGCCCCCACTTGCCACAACTAGAGAAAGCCCGCGCACAGCAATGAAGACCCAATGCAGCCAAAAATAAATAAATAAATTTATTAAAAAAAAGAAAAGATACATGCACCCCAAAGTTCATAGCAACATGATTTATAATAACCAAGATATGGAAGCAACCTAAGTGCCCCTCAACAGATGAATAGATATATATGTGCAATGGAATATTAATCAGCCATGAAAAAGAATTAAATTCTGCCATTCGCAAAAACATAGATGAACCTAGATGTTATTATGCTTAGTGAAGTAAGTCAAACAGGGGAAGACAAATACTGTATGATATCACTTAAATGTGGAATCTAAAAAATAAAACAAACCAATAGATATAACAAAACATAAACGGACTCACAGATATAGAGAACAAACTAGTGGTTACCAGTGGGGAGAGGGAAGGAGTAAGGGGCAAGATAGGGATTGGGGATTAAGAGGTATAAACTACTTTATGTATAAAATAAAAAAGCTACAAGATATATTGTACAGCACAGGGAATATAGCCAATATTTCATAACTTAAATCTATAAGAACATTGAATCACTATGTTGTACACCTGAAACTAATATAATAGTGTAAATCAACTATATTTCAATAAAAAATCCAGAATTAAAAGTTTATTTAGAAATTCATGTACTAATTGAATGTGGTAATGAAGCTCTGACTAGTTTTTTTTTTTAATTCCTAATTTAAAAATAAAACAATGTTACTAAACCAATGGGGTAACTTACACTGGCATCTTAAAATCAAAGTAGCTAAGTATTAATAGGGCCCCAATATATGCTATAGATGAAGAAACGATGATAGGTTTTTGCTCAATAAATGGAGCAATGGCTTTTGCCAATTCTTCATATGCACATGCTCTTCTCACCACAGGACCTTTGCACATGCTGTTCTGTCATGTTCTCCATTCTACCTTCTTCACCTAGTTAATGTCTTATCGTTCTTTAGTTCCCATCATTTCCTCAGGAAAATCCTCCCCAGCTTACCTGTCTAGGTTAAAACTTTCTAATATCATTTGCCATTTCATTATAGCCCTTGTCACAGGTGTGATTTTATGTACCTTACACAAAACTGAGTTACTATTTGTCCCTTTCAATAGCCTCGAAGCTCCATGAAAGGAAGAGACTGTACCCCCCCTTACTCATCACTGTATCTCCAGCTTTCAGTATGGACTCTGGCATACAGCAGGAGCAGAATAAGTATGCTTTGTAAGAATGAATAAATAAATGAATGAGTTTTGGAGACATCATAGATCCAGTTGCAGAGCCTGGCATTTCAATTTTTAGTGTCCATTTGAATGAAAATTTGATTCACGTCTATTAAATTGCACTAAAACCTAAGCTCCATGAGGACAGGAGTCTTGTCTGCTTTTATCTGTTGTGATCCAGCGTTCGCATGTTTTATATTGTACTATAATTATTTCTGTCCTCGCCACAACTCATCTCTACTACCTTTGAGAGTCATGAAAACAAGTATCATATCCTGGCCCCTTGTACGACAAAGAGTCATAAATCTGCAGCCAAAGCTCAGATTGGTTTCCCAAGCTTCAGCTCAGTGAGTCCATCTCTCACTGACATTGCATCTTAAAGTAGACAGTGCTACTTGGCTTCCCCACAGACCATTTAACATGTAGGTAATATTCAAAGTTGGACTCCCTGTCCCCCTAAATCCCCACAGGGCTCACTCTCTGAACAGTGAATAAATGCAGGTTCCTCTAGTACCCAGGATCTCCCTCTCTGTGTTGCAATTTACAAGAAGGCATTACCTCACCCCTGCATGGTATTATCATAGTGGCAGAGGGTCAAGTTTCCAGGCAGCATGAAGAGGTGAAAAGAACATGGGCTGGGTGATCAGTTAGTTTGGGTTCAAGTTCCAACTCTATTCAACACTATGAAAAAGGGGGAAAAGAGTGGATTATTAAGCAGTATATATGATGTTAAGACCTTTTCACATACGATTTCATTCAATTTATAATAAATCTATGGAGTGGGTATTACAGTGCCATTTTAATAACTAGGAAATGGAGATTCAGAGAGGTGAAATAGCTTACTCAAGGTCACCCAGTTGTTAAGTAGCAGAAATTAGAACCCAGATCTCTCTGACCTTAAAGTGCAGCTCTTTCCTTTATACCGTCTTGCCTTATGCCCTGGCTGTGTGATTTTGAGCAAGTTGCTTCACCTCTCTGATCCTGCATTTCCTCATCTGTAACTGAGATGATTACCACACCTATCTCCAAAAGCTGCCCTGAGGATCCAATGGTAATGCACATGAAAGGCAATATATAAATGCACTCAATATCCACAAACAGGCAGATCAGAAGGAATAAATTCTTTTGTTGGTCTGTTTAAGACGGAAGAGAGCTCTTATTATTCCTGAAAGAGTTATCACAGCTGGAGAAGCAGCCATGCAATTCCTGCAATAAAAGTGTATGTGGGGGGAATCAAAAGGCAATACAACTGTCTTCCAACCCAGCCTGTTTTTATTTTTACCGAAATACAATTTCAGATTCGATGGCTTATTCTTCGTCTGAAGTATGAGCATTTATAGCCCAGCTATTGGGAGCAACAGCAGAGCAGTTAAATGCTGCTCCGCACACTGGCCCTCCTCCAGCCGCCTGGCAGAGGACTCAGCACACTCCGCTCACAGGAGCTCTGCTTCCCCTAATCGATTTTCCCAGTGTCACTCCCTGCCTCTCACCCCATGCTCTGCCTTTCCCTGTACAGGCACCGGGATGCATGAGAACATATTGTCAACTCTGTACTGTCACCTGTTAGAATGGTCCATCCTAGCCACTAGGTTAGCAGTTGGTGTGACACGCCGGTTGGCCCCAAATAACCATGCTTTTCCCACAACTCCAGCCTCCTACCTTGGCTCAGTTCACCTGTTGGCTGAGATTCGCTTCTGGATGAGTTGCCCCATGATGAAACCAGGGATTGTTCATACTCACGTTGCTCAGAAACCCAGTTTCTTTTTTGCAGTAGACGGAGGAAAAGAGAGCAAATAAACACAGACGGAAGAGAGGGGAAGAAGCCACAGCACTGCCCTCAAAGAGTCTACAAAGAGTCTACAATTCTCCTTCTACAAGGAGAAAGAAATGTGAACGGACAAAAACAACGGCAGTTGCTTCCACAGTGCTTGGGATGTGCCAGGCACTGCTCTAAGTGTGTTAGATCATCTACCACATTTAAACCACACAATAATTCCAAGAGGAAGGTACGAGCATTGTCCCCCCCCCCCATTTCACAGATGAGAAAACTGAGGCTGACTTGACCAAGATCATGGCCAGTAACTGGTAGAAGCAGGATGTTGGATTTCAAGGGTCTATGCTCTTAGGCACTGCATTATAGCTTCTCTCAGATGATTATAATACAGTGTTGGCCTAATGAGGGGAGTTTTAAAGATTGTTCATGGGCAGAGGCAATCACATGTGCAAAGACCCTGAGGTACCAGAGAGCCTGCACATGAAGGGGGCAAAAAATATCTCATTGCAGTTGGAGCATAACAAGCCATGGGGGAAAAGGAGAAGATGGAAAAGTGTGGAGGACATGTGACTGGAAAGGTGGGTTCTGGTTGGGCTGGAAAGAGCCCCGAATGCCAAGTTAGAACCTTGGACTTGGACCTAGTAAAATGGGGACCCACTGGCATTTAGGAAGGGGAGTGACATGAGCAGTTTAGAGCTGGGAATTACCTCTCAGCCGGTAATGTGGAGGATGGACCTAAGACAGGAGGAAACAGGAAGAGGGAGAGAGGCTGTCCCAGGATGCTGACTGAGAACAGAAAGAGTCACCATCTCCTCCTGTCTCCTCTTTTAGGAGGGTTATGGGGGCCCCTGAGGATCCCCTTGCCCCAGGTGAGCCCATCGGCCTGAAAGCTTGTGTCTTGGCAGTAGCATGCTAGCATGTAATCAACATCTGCTTATAAACTGGATTGTAAGGCTTCCAAGGAGTGAGATTTGGCCAATGACACTACTGACAGAGAAGCCACTGTGCCCTTCCAAGTCTGAAAAGTCTAATAAGAAACTCAAATTTCTGGACACTGGCAAAGGATAGGAAGCCACTCGCAGCTGAAAGGCATTCTGGAGGGCGTTGGGACTTTGCCTGCCTTAAGAAAACTCCTTATCCTCCCCTGGGAGTAACTTCATGGTGCCTGCCTGCCCCACCTCCCCACAGTTGCAAAGATGGCCTGGACTTGTCATATAGCTTCATTTCCTCAACTGTGATCACCCCAGGGATGGACTGTACAGGCAAGTAGGAGTGACCAAGGGTTCTGTGAACTTTGACATATGGACGCAAAGTCAGAGAAGGGCCTTGCTGGTGGCCAGCATTCCTGCCCTATGTAGAGAATGAACCTAAAAATGAAGCAACATCAAGGGAAGCAGGACCAGAGATGGAGAACGACAGAGTCTTGATTATACAACTGAGCCTATGGATATAGTTGAGCCTGAAATCTAAGGGATCTATCCGCAACTTACATACTTCTCTTCCCAGCATTGCCAACAAATTGGAGTTGAATTTCATTGGCTTATTCCCGAGTCAATCACTGAGCCCAAGGGGATGGAATTTGCAGATTGGCCAGGTTTGAACCACATGACCCTTCCTGGAGCCAAGGTCTGGGATGTGAGTTGGACCCCATCAGAATCACATAAACTGAAAGTAGGGATGGGTGGCTTCCAAGCAAAATCAAAGTCTTATTACCAGAGGAAAGAGACATTTTTTCCGGACAGGCAAAAAGTAATAGATGTACTCTACAAAAGGTAGAGTATTGCAAAAGGTAGAGTATTGCAAAATGTTTTGCAATACAAATGTTAAGATTACATCAATCTTTCAAACCCACTAGTCCTTGAGCTGGGTTGCTTAGAGAATAATTCCACCGAGGTGAGAGCTCTTGGGATGGGAGGTACATAGGAAGTGGCTCTCTTCATTTCAATCCCTGTTCTGAGCCCCATCTCCTTGTCACTCTGCCCTACCAAAAGCCACTGGGTCAGCTAAAACACAAAATTTTGTTTCTGTGAGCCCAAGGCCTCTGCTTCCAAGTTCTCATGACTTTGCCCTTACATTAGCATTCATGAACTCAAACTGTCAGAGAGTCTTGGGTAATTAGAAGCAATACAAAAATGCTAATTAGCACTCTGGCTGTACCCAGAGGATGACATAGGCAGAGACCCAAGCCCTACGTTTGTGTTTCCAGGACTGCTTGAATTCCCACATCTAAGAACACTTTACAAAGCTTCTTGATGAAAGAAAGAGCTCAGAGACAGCATAGCATTGGGTTCAAGGCATTGCCCTTTCAGTACGATGCACTTCCATGTCAATCTCAACTCTGCCACTTACACATGCTACATCCATTGGCAAATTACTTCACCACTGAGTCTCAGTTTTCTCCTCCATAAAATGGGAGTAATAATCATCTCTATTTTAACATGTTTTTGTTATGTGAATGAAATAATTAATGCAATATGTACAGTACCTGGCACATAATAAGGGTTCAATAAATGAGTTTCTGTATGTGTAATACACAAGGGGGAAATTATAGGAGGTCAAATATGAAAATTGGGTTGTAGATTCCTCTTGGCTCCAACCATTCCCATCCCCACTATTTGGTGTGAAGCAGTCACACCTCATGTGTGGACCAGTGCAATGTTTTCCTGTCTGGTTGTGGTTCCTTCTCTCTCTTTTCCCTCCAAGTCATTTTGCGTTAGTTTCCAAGGATTGTAGTGACAAGTTACCACAAAATTGGAGGCTTAAAAGAACGTAAACGTATTGTCTCACAGCTCTGCAGGCCGGAAGTGTGAAACCAAGTCGTTGGCAGGGTTGGTTGCTCCGGAGGTTCTGAGAAAGAATCCATCCTGAGCTGCTGTCCTGGCTCTGGTGGTTGCCGGCAAGCCTGGTGTTCCTTGGCTTGTAAATGCATCCTTCCGTCTCTGCCTCCGTCTTCACAAAGCCTTCTTCTGTCCTTCTGTGTCTTCTCCTCTTCTGTCCGTCTCATCTCCCTCTAGGCTTTGCCCTTCTAAGGACACCTGTCATTGGATTTAGGTCCTACCTAAGTAATCCAGGGTAATCTCATCTTGAGATCCTTAAGTTAATTCTATCTGCAAAGACTCCATTTCTAAAATAGGTCATAGTCACAGGTTCTTGGAGTTAGCACGTAGACATATCTTTTATTTGAGGGGGTGGTCACCTTTCAATCCACTATACATCCCAACACCACATCACCATTTCAAGGTCAATCTTCGCCAAACACACATCAAAAGGCCTACAAAGCCTTCTCATTTTCCACCTAAAAGTCTTCCAGCCATGGTCTGCCATCGAAGGCTCTCCCCCAGCAGGTCCTGAGCTTCTCCTCCCTTCAGGCACCTGGCTCTGGAGGTGCTGAGCTGCTGGCCCTCATCGTTTTCTCATCCTCCCTCTTGCACCGTCCTTCCACCCATGTTCCCATCTTGGGCTCTGTATCACTCTTCTATTGCTCCATAGCAAATTGCCACCAACTTAGCAGCTTAAAACATCATGGGGCTTCCCTGGTGGCGCAGCGGTTGAGAGTCCGCCTGCCGATGCAGGGGACGCGGGTTCGTGCCCCGGTCCGGGAAGATCCCACATGCCGCGGAGTGGCTGGGCCCGTGAGCCATGGCCGCTGAGCCTGTGCGTCTGGAGCCTGTGCTCCGCAACGGGAGAGGTCACAACAATGAGAGGCCCGCGTACCGCAAAACAACAACAACAACAAAAAAAACCATCATGAATTTCTTATGTCACTCTCTCTGTGAGCCAGAAGTCCGGGAAAAGCCTAGTGGGGTCCTCTGTTCAGGGTCTCACAAGGCTGCCATCAAGGTATCTGCCAGGCTGTGTTCTCATGTGGAGGTCTGACCGGGGAAGAATCCCCGTCCAAGCTCATTACGGTGTTCATAGAATTAGTTTCCTTGCAGCTGTGGGACTGAGGGCTCAGCATTTTGCTGGCTGTTGGCTGGAGGCCCCCTGTAGTTCCTAGAGGCCACTTAAAGTTCCCTGCCATATAGGATTCCTCCACATGGCTGCCCACCTCATCAAGCCAGCTAGGAGGAATTCTCACCTCAGGGAGGGCCCTGTCTCCCTTTTAAAGGCTTTTACCTGATTACATCTGACCTATTTAAGATAATGTCTCTTTTAATGAACTCAAATCAAAAACCTATATGAAACCTTAACTACATCTGTAAAATCCCTTCACCTTTGCTCTATCATTTGGCTAGGATGTATCATAGGTCCAGCCCACACTCAAAGGGAGGGGATTGTACAGGATGTGACAACCAGGAGGCTGGACTTCCGGGACCACCACAGAGTCTGTCTGCCCCTTTGAAGTCTGTGCTCCAAAGAGGAGCTTCCCAATCTACCTCCCCCACCAAAGCCATTGCCATTCCTCTCCAGCTGGATCATCCCTCCTTCTTCCTAATTCTTGGTGGCTTCATTTTTAGCCCTCTTACAGCACTAACTGATTTATTTGAGAGGCAGCAACGTGGTACCACACAGGGGTAAAGAACAAGGACTCAGGAGTTAGACCATCTGGGTCCACCCTGGCCCCTCTACTTACTATCAGTGTAACCCTGGGCCACTCAACTTTCAAAGCTCAATTAGAAACATACAGAGAATCTTTTCATGGGGTTATTATGAGGATTGAATGTGCTAATTTTTCTAATGCAGTTAACAGGGTCTGGCTCACAGCAAGGATCTAATATATGGCTATTTTGCGTGAGTCAGGATAGGCTAGGTTATATTGCAGTAACAAACAGCCCCAAACTGAGAAAAACTCAGGGGTTTAAAACAAATGTTTCTTTCTCCCACATGCTGCACACCCACTGAAAGTTAGCAGAAGGGTTCTGTGCATTTTAATCACGTAGGGTCCCAGATTGATGAGCAACCATCATGTTGAAGAGAGCAGGGTGGGTCTTACCCGGCAAACGAATGGTCCAGCTCAGAAGTGAAATGGGACACGTGCTTTCAACTCATTGGCCAGAATGAGTCACGTAATCCCACTGGGAGGCCGGGAGAAAACCTCCCAGGAAGCGGAACGGGGGAGACCCACACGTGGGTGCTCATCGTGTAATTTCCTTTAAATTACCATGAACCTCATTTCACCTTAAGGAACAGTATGATTTCATCCTCCTTTATCCTCAACAGCACTAGATCACAGTGCCTAGCGCAAGGTAGAACTTCAGGACGATATGTTAGAAAGTCTAACTCTAAAAATAGGACAGCTGCAACGCACATAGAAAAAGACTTGATCCTCTTACAATATAATCTGAGGAGACAAAAAATTTCCATCCACACTCAAATATTTTCCCTGTTCACCTGCTACCATGTATATTTCTGCCATTCACTTGATCCTTTACGGTCTTTAGAGGTGCATTTGTAACAGCCCAAGGCATCGGATTGCCTGGGCAGGGTAAGATATTTACTAGCGCGCTGTTTACTCTCTGAGCCCGTTACCAGGGCTGCTGTTCAATTCAACCAGCATTTTCTGAGCGCAGTGCCAGGCAGCACACTCAAAGCCTGGTGGGTCCTAACGTGGACACAATTCTCAAAGAACTCACCATTTAGAAATCTTAGCATGCCAGGCAGAGTCTAGAGAATGGGACAGAAGATGGATACTTTTGAAGGAGGAAATAATTATGCCCGCTAATAATTATAAAGTGCTTTCTGGGTGCCCGGCTGAGCAAACTTAGACTTGGGAGATTTAATCCTCAAAGCACCACTAGGAGGATGGAGACTAGAATTTCCTTTAACGATTGGCAGATTGAAAAGGATTTCCACTGCTCCTTCTCGGGATGGGTCTTTGCAGGAGATATTCGTATACTATCAGGACTCAAAAACTTTGGAGCAAGAAGACAGAGGCAGTGACAGCATTAGAGTTTTCCAGAAGCTGGTTCTGTTAGTAATCCTGCCTCTGTCACTCACTAGCAGTGTGACCTTGGAAAGTTGCATAACCTCTCTGTGCCCCAGAGCCTTCCCTTGTTAGCGTGGGCTCCTGAGTCCTCGTCTCCAGGGAACTGGCACAGGGTAGGTCTCCAGGCATCACTTCCACCTCCTTTTGCCCCCTCTTCTCGAGGTAGGAAGAGTAGCAGCAGGGGCACGGAGACACTGGGCAGGCTCCCAGCTGAAAACTAAGACAGTTTTGAATGAATGGCAAATTTTTTTAAATTTATTTTTAAGACAATTTTCAAATAAGTTGAAACAACTTTTTTCAGAGGCAACCAATAGCACCGACCAGGACTGGGAAGGGAAGAGATAAAGTTATGGAAAATGCAAGCAATTAAACTCTATTAAAAACCCGTATGTGCTTTTTTTTTTTTTTTTTTTTTTGCGGTACGCGGGCCTCTCACTGGCTCACGGGCCCAGCCACTCTGCGGCATGTGGGATCTTCCCGGACCGGGGCACGAACCCGCGTCCCCTGCATCGGCAGGCGGACTCTCTACCACTGCGCCACCAGGGAAGCCCCTGTACATTTTTTTAATGCGGAGAAAGTAAGTCCAAGAGTTGACAAGTGAGCAAGGCTGGGCTCCAGCATCTTGGGGTTTTGGAATGAAAACCCTGCGAAGGGCAGAAAATGTGCTCAGCGGCACTTCTCGCCTTGAGCAACACACACATCTGTGCGCTCGATTGTTTGGGACTTGGCGGCAAACAGCAGTGGCAATAATTCTTTGCAAAGGAGGAGGATCAGCAAAACACAAGGAAAAAAAGAGACAAAAGAAGAGAG
The DNA here is from genome assembly GCF_003676395.1 of Aethalodelphis obliquidens. Lineage (NCBI taxonomy): Eukaryota > Metazoa > Chordata > Mammalia > Artiodactyla > Delphinidae > Aethalodelphis > Aethalodelphis obliquidens. The sequence continues at coordinate 5,621,076 of NW_020837962.1, read as the reverse complement.
CACGTGGGATAAGAGGAAGATGGCGGGGAAGGGGTCAGTTTTCTCTGCCTCACGCGGCTTTGGTGGCTTGTGGTAAATGAGTTTCTAATGATGTTTTTAAAAAGCGGGTCTTATTTACTGGGGCTGACGCAACTCCTGCTTCTTGGGCTGTGTGCTGGGGAAGCAAATGAGGCAGGAGGGAGACGGCGTGAAACCGGGGTTTGCTGGTCTCTTAGTCCTACTGGGAACGACCCCAGGCCATCGCTCCCCCTTCCCCACTCCCTGCACTGGCCTCCGCTGTGTGCCAGCAGTTCTGACCTCGGAGGATCACAGTCCTGTGTGAGAGGGAGACACAACCTGGCTGTGAGAATCCTGTGTAATCAGTGCTTCTTTGGGTGCCCCTGTGTGCCAGGCACAGTATTTTTTGAATGAACAAACAGAGGAATGAATGAATGAGTGAATGGAACACTTGGCGCTCTGTGGGCCCAGGGAGGGAGCACCCCAACCTTTGGAGTGGGGAGAAGGGAAGCAGGAAGGCTTCCTGGAGGAGGTGGCACAGGAGGATTCAGAAAAGAAGACGTAAAGGGGAGTTTGAGGCAGAAGGGAGGGCGTGAGCAAGTGCCCGGAGGACTGTCAGCACATTTCCGTGTGGGAATTTCAGGTCATTGGATTTAGGAGGAGGGTTTTAGAGGCAGGTGTGGGAGACGAAGGATAACCCTAATTGGGCCCTTACTGTGTGCCTGGGACATTTGGTGATACCTAGAGCTACTTTGGGTTATCACAACTGCAGTGGGGGAGGGGGTGCTACTGGCATCGAGGGGATGCAGGTCAGGGATGCTTCCAAGCCTCCTGCAGTGAGTGCACAAGACAGCTCTCCTCCCAAACCCTGCTGTATGCTGACCTTCTGCTGACCACTTTCATTTCCTCCTCCTCCTAGCCCCACGAGGTGGTACATTTATCCCCATTTCTCAGGCAAGGAAAACGAGGCTCTGAGAGCTTCAGTCACTTGCCTAAGATCATACAGCGACTAAGAGGAAGAGTGGGGATTGGAACCCAAGCAACCAAGCTCCAGCTCCCTGCTAATAACTACAGGAAAGAAATCCATTGGCCACACTGTAAAGGTCTTCGGATGCCATGTTACAGAGTTTGGGCTTGTACCTGTTCTGCAACACATGAATATTTTTCATCTACAGATTTTCCACCTTTTCACGCACTAGTGTAATTTCCCCTGAAGAACCAAATGTTGGAGGTCAAACAAAATTCCCATTTGCAAGCAAAGACAGAGCGGAGACAGAGCAAAGGATTTGTCACTGCATTCATTATATACCGCTCCCTCCCCCGCCCCACGTCAGGCAAGCTCTGGCCTATTACTAAATACACCTTTAAGAGCAATTGCCCTGCTTTATTCAGAAAGAACCTTAAAATATAATTAACGGAAGTCTCCCCGGATGGTTTCACATCTTCCCTTCTCTGCAGTAGCAATACCAAGTCCAGTGAGGTCTGTTATTCTGAGACTTCCTTAAAACCCTAATCATGTACACCGCCATTTCTCTGCAGCTCTTCGCGGAGGTGCGATATCCTCAGCGCGTGCTGGTCAGGGCTGCTTTTTCTCCTAATGAAGTCACACTGGGCGCTTTCCGTGAACAGCTGGACCGCCGCAGCTCAGAGGAGAGGGAGCTGCCTCAGCCTCAAGACGACCCAGAGCCAAGCTCAGAATATTTGCAAGCCGATGACTGGAAAATTGGAGTTCGGGACGATCGCCCCTGCAGTCCTTAATTGGATGCCAGCTTCAGAGCAGGACCTTCTCATGCTAGAAATATCCCTAGACTTCACCAGAGACTGGTGAGGTAGGAATTAACCTACCCAGGATACAGATGGAGAAACTGATGCTCAAAGAATCCAAGGTGTGAACTGTGGAGCTGGAATGCAGGCACTTCGATTAGCACAGAGTGTAATGAAATAATCACTTTGCGTTTATTTGTTCAATGGCTTTAAAGCAGAAGCTACTTCTGATTCTGTATCCTACCTAGCACAGCGCCTTTGCTCAATAAGACTAAATCAGCCACACAAAGTGAACACATCACAGACGACCCCTGCAGGGATGCTCTTGACTGATTTCATTCATTTTTCTCTAAATAACTCTAATGGGGTGATAGCTTAGAGTGGGGTCCCTCTGCAATTCATTAAGAAGAACAGAGGGTCTGGAGAGAGTCATGTTTGGATTTGTATCCTGGTTCTGTCTCTCCCAGGCTGTGTTACATAGGGCAAGTGAGTTCACCTCTCTGAGCCTCTCTTCTGCTGCCTATAAAATGGGCATAATAACACCCACTTCACTGAATTACTATGAGAATAAATGAGCCCAGAGCAGAGGAAATTCTTTTATTAAACTTTTAGTACACACTTGAGGTGATCATTTAATTCCCCAATCATTTTTTTTTAGGCTCTTACTCATTTCAGCACTAACTTAAGTTTTATTTTCTCTTTGATATTTGAAGAAAGTTGGGCTCAGAGAGGTTAAGCAATTTGCCTGGGGACACACAGCTGGATGGTGACACGGCTGAGATTTGAAGGCAGAGCGGTGAAACTCTAAGTTTGTCTCTTTCTGAGGTACCTTGATGCCTTCTCGGAGGGCTTGAGAATCTGGCTTTTTGATTCCAAATTTAGAGTGTTCTGGGGGGAAGAGAGGGGACAAGGTAAATATTTCAAAGAATGGGAAGTAGAGGAGGAGAAATCTGTCTTTTGAAAGTGAGCACTGGTAGGTCTGATTCTGAGGAAAGCTGATTCTGCTCTAGGTCTGTTGTGTCTGGGGTTTTGCCCTCTTGAGGTAGTGAGTGCATCACATCAAATCCCTTCTCTGATGGGGAAGGAGTATAAAACAAGAGAAAAAGTACAGGCAAGATGAAAACAGAAGTATATATTTCCTGGAATTAAACGCTGATATATAGCCTGGAGAGAAAACAGGCTGAGGTGTTAAATGGATGGTCTATAGGAACTTGTACCCAGAATATATAAAGAACTCTTACAAATCAATAATAAGAAGATAACCTGATTTAAAAATTGGCAAAATATTTAACTAGATGTTTCTCCAAAGATGATATACAGGTGGCCAATAAGCACATGAAAATATGCTCAACATCATTAGCCATCAGGGAAATGCAAATCAAAACCACAATGAGATATCATTTCACGCCCATAAGGATGGCTGAAATAAAAAAGATAGACAGTAAGGAGTGTTGGAGAGGATGTGGGAAAATTGGAATCCTCACACATTACTGGTAAGGATGTAAAATGATGCAACCACTTTGAAAAATAATGTGATGGTTTCTCAAAATATGAAATGCAGCATTACCATATGACCCAGCAATTTCACTCCTAGGTGAATTGAAAATATATTTATACAAAAACTTATACATGAATATTCATAGCAACATTATTCCTACTAACCAAAAAGTGGGAACAGCCCAAATGTCTAACAATGGATGAAGAGATAAACAGAACATGGTCTATCCGTACAATGGGGTATTATTCAACCATTAAAAGGAATAAAGTGCTGATACATGCTACAACATGGACGAACCTCAAAACATTTTGTTAGGTGAAAGAAGTTTGGCACAAAAGACATTCTATTGTTTAATTCCATTTATATTAATTTTTCAGAAAAGGCAAAATTTTTGAGACAAAAAGTAGATTAGCTAGTTGCCTAAGGGATGAGGGTGATGGAGTGGGAGATTGGGAATGACTGCAAATGGGTGTGAGGCTCCTTTTGGGGTGATGGGAATATTCTAAAATTAGAGCATGGTTATGGTTGCACAATTCTGTAAATATACTGAATATCATTGAATTGTAGACTTATAATGGATGAATTGCACGGTACATAAATTAAATCTTAACAAAGCTATTAAAAAGGACGACTGGTCCACTGTCCCAGCTAGTAAGGGTCAACCATTGAATCCCAAGCAGTGTGACCCTCTCTCTCTTGTCCACTACACAGCACAGCCTTACTCCAGTATGAGGGTAAATCCTAAACTTACGAGGTCACAGATCTTTTTCTAATGTGGCCCAAGAACCCAGCTTGGAAAAGACCAGGAATAACCAGCCCCCAGCTTTGTTGCTGATGAAGATGGTACCCTCAACGGCTCTTGGTGTAGTGTCAGCCACCAGCCAGCCCAGATGCAAGGCGGGGGACTGGCCCCTGATAACACCTCAAGAGTGATCAAGTCAGCAGTATATTCAGCTCGTCTGCTGGATTTGTATCATGGTTCTCCCTGCCAGGCCAGCCATTCATCCAGAATAAACTTCGCAGGACTGGGCAGCCAACTAATTAATTGTTGCATCAATAAAACTCAGGTTTGGCCATCTCATGATGGATTACATTGTTAAAATGAACTTAACAGCCGCATTAAAGAAAGAAAACAAGGGAAATCAATATAGGAGAACTTCCTCAGCCAGAGTTTGCACTTCTCATAGACCAGATGTCAGTGGTGAGACAAGCACTTATCACAAAGCAGAGATGATGTTTATTAGTGGCAAGACCATCCCTAGTTTACATGCAGGATTTTAAAATGAGAAAAGCAGAATACTGGAGCCCTAGAAGGAGTAGAATGTGGTTGGCACAAAGCCCAGTCCCTAGAGTCTGTGAGACCTCAGTTCAAATACCAACTGCTCCACTTCCTAGCTAGCCATGGATTTGGGCAAGCCATCTAATGTGGGCCTCAGTTTCTCTTATCTGCAAAATGGGGATAATAAGGGGACCAATATCTTAGTGTTGTTAGGAAGATTAAATTAGATAAAATGGTGTAACATTGCAGTTCTTGCTAAGAATGTGTTCAGTAAATGTTTGCTATTGGTCATACTATATTTTTCTCTTGTTTAGGTATTTCCAGAAGCAGAATTCTCATCATTTCCGTCCTTCTCCATGACAGGTGATATAGTCAATTGCTCTTTAAATTTACACTTTTTTAAAATTAAATTTTTAATTTAATTTTAAAAATTAACATACATTAAAATCAGTATTTTTGGTGTACAGTTCTATGAATTTTAGTGCATGTATACATTTGTATAACCACCACCACAATCACTGTATTAGTCTGCTCAGACTGCTATAACAAAACACCAGAGACTGGGTGGCCTGAACAACAGACATTTATTTCTCACAGTTGTGGAGGCTGGAAGTCCAAGATCAAGGTGTCAGCAGAGTTTGGTTTCCTGGTGAGGGTTCTCTTCCTGGCTTGCAGATGGTGCCTTCTCCCTGTGACCTTACATGCCAGAGAGAGGAAGTTCTGGTGTCTCTTTCTTTTCTAATAAGGGCACTAATCCCATCCTAGGGGTTCCACTCTCATGCCCCCATCTTAACCTAATTACTTCCCAAAGGCTTCACCTCCAAATACCATCACATTGGGGGTTAGGACTTCAACATATGAATTTGGTGCAGGGGGGACACAAGCATTCAGCTCATAATGATCAATATACATAACAGATCTATCACCTGCCCCAAATTCACTCATGCTTTCATATCCCACCCTCTTCCTACCCCTAATCCTGGCAACCACTCATCTGTTCTCCATCCCTGTAGCTTTGTCTTTTGGAGAATGTCATATAAAGAGAATCATATAGTATGTTACATTCTGAAACTGGTCCGTTGCATGTAGTTCACTTCTTTTTGTTGCTGAATAGTATCCCAGTATGAGTGGATGTACCACCCAGTTTATCTGTTCATTCATTGAATAACATTTGCGTTGTTTAGGTTTTGGCCATTATGAACAGAGCTCCACCTAAATATTCATGAACAGGGTTTTGTGTGAATATAAGTTTTCATTTCTCTAGGATAAGTGTCCAGGAGTGGGAACTCTGGGTCATATGCTAAGTATGCATTTAAGTTCATTAAGATCTACCACCCTGTTTGCCAAAATAATTTCCATTTGCACTAGCAAAGTATGAGAGTTCTAATCAGTTTGTGGGAATCCAGTGTTTGATATTGGCAGTATTATCTACTTTAGCCATCTGAATAGGTGTTTAGTAGTATCTCATCACGGTTTTAAGTTGAATTTCCCTAACGGCTAATAGCGTTAAATATCTTTTCATGCGCTTATTTGCCTTCCATCTACCCTCTTCAGTAAAGTATCTGTTCAAATCTTTTGCCCATTTTGTAACTGGATTGTTTTTTGACAGTTGAGTTTGAGAGTTCTTTATATATTCTGGATACAGGTCATTTCTTTTTTCTTTTTTTTTTAACATCTTTTTGGAGTATAATTGCTTTACAACGGTGTGTTAGTTTCTGCTTTATAACAAAGTGAATCAGCTATACATATAAATATATCCCCATATCTCTTCCTTCTTGTGTCTCCCTCCCTCCTACCCTCCCTATCCCATCCCTCTAGGTGGTCACAAAGCACCAAGCTGATCTCCCTGTGCTATGCGGCTGCTTCCCACTAGCTATCTGTTTTACATTTGGTAGTGTATATATGTCCATGCCACTCTCTCACTTTGTCCCAGCTTACCCTTCCCCCTCCCCGTGTCCTCAAGTCCATTCTCCAGTAGGTCTGAGTCTTTATTCCCATCTTGCCCCTAGGTTCTTCATGATCATTTTCTTTCTTTTTTTTAGATTCCACATATATGTGTTAGCATACTGTATTTGTTGTTTTTCTCTTTCTGACTTACTTCACTCTGTATGACAGACTCTACATCCATCCACCTCACTACAAACAACTCAATTTCGTTTCTTTTTATGGCTGAGTAATATTCCATTGTATATATGTGCCACATCTTCTTTATCCATTCATCTGTCAATGGGCACTTAGGTTGCTTCCATGTCCTGGCTATTGTAGATAGAGCCGCAGTGAACATTGTGGTACATGACTCTTTTTGAATTATGGTTTTCTCGGTATATGCCCAGTAGTGGGATTGCTGGGTCGTATGGTAGTTCTATTTTTAGTTTTTTAAGAAACCTCCATACTGTTCTCCATAGTGGCTGTATCAATTTACATTCCCACCAACAGTGCAAGAAGGTTCCCTTTTCTCCACACCCTCTCCAGCATTTATTATTTGTAGATTTTTTGATGATGGCCATTCTGACTGGTATGAGATGGTATCTCATTGTAGTTTTGATTTGCATTTCTCTAATGTTTAGTGATGTTGAGCATTCTTTCATGTGTTTCTTGGCAATCTGTATGTCTTCTTTGGAGAAATGTCTCTTTACGTCTTCTGCCCATTTTTGGATTGGGTTGTTTCTTATTTTGATATTGAGCTGCGTGAGCTGCTTGTAAATTTTGGAGATTAATCCTTTGTCAGTTGCTTCATTTGCAAATATTTTCTCCCATTCTGTGGGTTGTCTTTTCAGCTTGTTTATGGTTTCCTCTGTTGTACAAAAGCTTTGAAGTTTCATTAGGTCCCATTTGTTTATTTTTGCTTTTATTTCCATTTCTCTAGGAGGTGGGTCAAAAAAATCTTGCTGTGATTTATGTCACAGAGTGTTCTGCCTATGATTTCCTCTAAGAGTTTTATAATGTCTGGCCTTACATTTGGGTCTTTAATACATTTTGAGTTTATTTTTGCATACGGTGTTAGGGAGTGTTCTAATTTCATTCTTTTACATGTAGCTGTCCAGTTTTCCCAGCACCACTTATTGAAGAGGCTATCTTTTCTCCATTGTATATTCTTGCCTCCTTTACCAAAGATAAGGTGACCATATGTGCGTGAGTTTATCTCTGGGCTTTCTATCCTGTTCCATTGATCTATATTTCTGTTTTTGTCCAATTACAGGTCCTTTCTTGATTACATGATTGGCAAGCTTTCACCCTGTCTGTAAGTTTGTATTTTCATTCTCTTAACAGCATCTTTCACAGGACAAAAGTTTTAAATTTTGACGAGGTTCAGTTTATCAACTTGTCTTTTATGGTGTGAACTTTTAGCATCATGTCTATTAACTCTTTGTCTAACCCCAGATTATGAATATCTTCCTCTATATTTTCCTCTAAAATCTTTATAGTTTTGCATTTTACACCTAGATCTATAATTCACTTTAAGTTAATTTTTGTATAAGATGTGATGTGCAGGTCAAGGATCTTTTTTTTTGCACATGCATGTCCAATTTTTCCAATACCATTTGTTGGAAGAGTATCTTTTTCCACTGAGTCTCTTTTTCACCTTTCCAAAATTCAATTGGACACATTTATGTTGGTCTATTTCTGAACTCTCTATTCTCTCCCATTGATCTATGTATGCCAATCCGTTTGCCAATTTCATACTGTGTTGATTATTGTACTTTCTTATAGTAAGTCTTAAAACTGGGTGATATGGTTCCTCTAATTTTATTCTTTGTTTTCAAATTATTTTGGCTATTCAAGGTCTTTTGACTTTTCACATAAATTTTAGATTTGGGTCAAGAGATTATTTTTTGGAAGGCTTTCTTTATTCTTTCTTTCTTTCTTTTTTTTCTCTTCCCTGTGGCACCTATGTCCATTCAGGTTATCTGTCTTATCTTGGTGAGTCTGATAGTTTGTACTTTTTAAGGGATTGGTTTGTTTCATCTAAGTGCTCAAATTTACATGTATAGAGTTGTTTGTAGGGTTCTAATCTTAGCCTTTTAATAGCTGCAGGGTCTGTAGTGTTAGCCCCTCAGTGCTAACATTGGTAATTTGTGTCTTTTCATATTTTTATTTTCCAGTCTTGTTGGAGATTTTTCAAATGCATTGATTTTTTTCAAAGAACAGCATCTTCTGGTTTCATTGTTTCCTTACTCCTTTTCTGTTCTCAAGTCCATTGATTGCTACCCTTAATCATTTCCTTGTTGGAAGCAAATATAGTAACACTGTGCTCTTTGCCTGGGGATAGCTCGCTCATTATTTTCAGATATCTTAAAGTGGAGTCTCAGAATGTTGATTTGAGGCCTTTTTTCTTTTTTAATGTAGGCATTTAATGTTATAAACTTCCCTGTAAGCACTACTCTGTTTCTACCCCACAAGTTGTTATATGCTGTATTTTATTTTCATTCAGTTCCAGATATTTTCTACTTTTCCTTGAGGTTTCCTTTGAACCTCTCTTAGCATCCCATTTTAGTTTATAAATTGTGTTTTTAAAAAATTGAAGTATAGTTGATGTACAATATTATATGTTACAGGTGTACAATATAGTGATTCACAATTTTAAAGGTTATATACTCCATTTATATTTATTATAAAATATTGGCTATATTCCCTGTGTTGTATAATATATCCTCGTAGCTTATTTTATACATAATAGTTTGTACCTCTTAATCCTCTACCCCTATATTACCCCTCCCCACTTTATAAATTGTGATTTTGACCATATTGCTTGTATAATTTTTTTTTGGTAGTGACTTCTTTAAAAATGCTAACTTTTCACAGTTCATTTAGATTCAGTTTTTACCACTTCAAGTGAAATTTAGAAATATTACTGCCATACAGGCCTTTCCCCCTTCCTCCTTATGTTGGTATTATTGTCTTATATATTACATTTACATACATCAAAAATCCCACTAGACAATGTTATTATATTTGCTTTCAATGAATCTATTTTATGGGCATACCCATGGCTTGGGGTTGGACAAAACCCATTTGGTGGGTCAAAACAGAAAAAAAAGAGTGTGAACTATTGGTGAGACCCACCACATGGTTGGTATCTTTCTTGCCACTTGGAAATCTCTGTGAATATTTATAATAACTATAGGCATTTCTAAACATCTAACCTTTTTCTGCAATTAAGCTAAGATTTTATACAGGTAACATTAAATGAATTCACTTCTTTTGAATTAAAAAAAAATTTATTTTAAAGAACTCAAGAGGAGAAGAGTAGTCTATTGTATTTACCGATTCACCATTTCTGTTGTTCTTCCTTCTTTACCAATATTCCAAATTTCTTTCTGCTGTAATTTCCTTTAGCCCAAAGTTTCCTTTACCAATTCTTTTAGAGAAGATCTGCTGCAACAAATTCTCTTACTTTTCCTTCGTAGAAGAATGTCTTTATTTTACTTTCATTCTTGTAGGATATTTTCTTTGTATATCAAATTCTGAGTTTGACAGTCCTTTTTTTGCACATTAAAAATGTTATTCTACTTTCTTTTGACCTCCACTGTTTCTGATGAGAAATTCATAGACATTTAAGTTTTTCCCTTATAAATAATACACACTTTCCTCCAATGGCTGCACTGAAGATTTTTCTTTGTCTTTAATTTTCTGAAATTTGACTATGATATCTGTCTGGCTAAGAAGTTTTCGGGTTTATCCTTTTTGAGGTTCACCAAGCTTCGGTACATTTATGTGGGCAATTATTATTTGAAATATCTTTTCCCACTCCATACTCTTTCTTCTGTTCTCCATGACATGAATGTATTGTCTCTGAGACTGTGTTCAGTTTTTTAAATTCTTATCTCTCTGTTGTTTGGATTGGATAATTCCTACTAATCTATCCGACTCTGTCCTTTGTTAATTTTCATTCTGCTATTGCATCCTTTCATTGAGCTTGTTTATTTTTGTTATTATATTTTTTCAGTTCCAAAATTTCCATTTGGTTCTTATTTATACCTTCTGTTTCTTTGCTGCAACTTTTAATAGGTTCATTCATTTCAAGAATGTGTGCCTAAAAGAGCATTGTTTGTCATAGATGCTTTAATGTCTTTTCCAGATAATCCTAACATCTGTGTCATCTGTTGGACTGTCTTTTCCCATGTAAGTTGAGTTTTTCTTGATTCTTCATAACTGAGTAATTTTGGATTGTATCCTCATATTATTTTACAAGACTGAATGTTGTTTAAATCTTATTGAGGATGTTGATAATTTTGTTTTAATGAACAACTGAGCTTGTTGGGTTGAGGCTACAAGTTCCTACTGCCCTTTTCTTGGTTGTTGTTTCAGTGTAACCTCCACTTTTAAAGCCTTTGCAGTGTTATTTGGATTTGACTCTTGCGTGAGCCACCCATTAGTCAGTCTGGGATTTAGCCAGTGGTCTATTTCACTGGAAAGAACCAGATCCACACATGTGCTGCTCACAACTGAGCCCAGTAGTTCAAACAACATCATGGAGATGTTTTCCTGAGCTTCTATCCCTCTGTGATCTTCCCAATACTTCTTGATTTCTTGGTTCCCCCCATTTTGCTCCTCCATCCAGAAGCTGGGCTTTATTTCCCTCACTCTGCTGAACACTCCCATGTATGGTAGTATGAGGATAGAGGGGAAAAGAGCAAGTTTTTTTTTTTACTTTCTTGGGACCACAGCTTCTTCAATCAGAAAGGAAATTTCCTTCTCAAGAGCTTTAAGCTCTCTGTTGCTGCTGCTGCCCAGATCCCCCCTTTCCTGTCCCTAGAGCTCAACTTAAAGGTCTCTTCCTGGAGCTCTCTCTGTCTTCACTGATGCTCACATCTTGGTTTGGGGGCTACTTTGAGCCCACGCTAGGGGATTCCAGAGGAAAAACATGCTAAACTTACAGATGATTTTGTGGTACTTCCTATTATAGTCTATCCTCACATCTGCCTGCCACTTTCTACTTTTCAGAGTTCTCAAAACCTGATCCCTACATTATGCCTAGGCTTTGTCACTCTATCCAGACAGACAGGCAGGGTACTGGGTACTTACCCCATCTTACCTGGAATTGTAAGAGTCCGGCTGTTTTTAATGCAAGGCAATAGTCTTATAAACTAGAAATAGTTATGGGCTTATTCATTAAAGTCAGGGTAACTCAAGTTTGAAACCCTGTTCTTACTTTACAGGTTTGACCAAATAACTTATGAAATAAGTATTATCTCCTTTTATGAGGGCTTCCATAAATTAATCCTTAGGAGCATCAGCTGGAGATTAGCATAAGCGAAATTTGAACCCAGTTTTGTGCTCTAAGGCCCATTTTTCTCCCAGTACCATGTGCCGATATCATATAATCATTTGATTACCTGCAAGCATAAAGCTTACGCTCTCGTTTCTCAGATAATGGTGATTGATGGCAGCTCTTAAAGGCTGGAATTGGATCATCATGTCCCAATACAATTTTGATCAATAAAACAATAAAAACCTAAGCCAAGTCATTGCTTTCTAAGCCTTTGTTCTTTCACAGTGATTTGTGAGGGGAATCGCCACCTTCTCTGGCTTTGTGCCTTATCCTTTGAAAACGCAGCTGCCTTAGAATCCTGACCCATGACTCCAATTTTACAGATAACCATTTTGCAAAAGAGACAGAACTGAAGTTACTCTTGCCAAATGCAGGTAACATGCTTAAGGAAAATAATCCATATTCTGTACTTGTGAAAAATGAGGGACGTGTAGCTGGCAACTGAGACCCAGAGACGAATTCAGTAATTATATGCACTTTACTTCTGGAAGACACATGCCCCATAGTTCGGCTCCCTTTGGGGCCAAAGGGTCTGATAAACATTGGTCAATTTTAGGAGAAAAAGTTTAATTCACCCAAGCATCTTTCCAACCCACTGGAATAGCTCAGTGACTTGACACCTTTTCATTTGATGTCAAGAAAGTCCTATTACATTCAGGCTACAGAGAAAAGGGTGACTAAGATGACTACGGAGCTAGGATGGAAAGCTCTAACATTATTACAGAAGAGAGTGGGGCTCTGAAGTCTTTAACTGTCAGTGAGTTTTTAAATCACAAATGCAAGGGATAGAGCCCTAAAATAAAAGTCAGGAGATTGTCTCAGTTAGGATTCATTTAGTTGGTCATGTTAGAAAGCGTCTCAAATTAGGTTAAGGAGTGGAACAAAAATGTATTGGCTTAAAAATGTATTGTCTTCAAATTCTAGGAGTTGCACTAACTTCAGGCATGGCTCAATCAAGGTGCTCAGTGACACCAGGAGTCTCTCTCTACATACTTTTCTCTGTATTGGCTTTATTCTCAAGATGACTCTCTGCATATGATGGGGGATGGTCCCCAGCAGCTCCTGACTCCCATCCCAGCTCTTTAACGACCTTATCAGAAAGATAGCCTGCCTTCCTTAATAATTCCAGAAAAAGCTTTAGGGCAGAGTCTCACGAACTCTTATTGACTTAACTTGGGTTATATGCCTACTTTCAACCATCGCTGTGGTCATGAAGTTGCATTTCTCTGACTGGTCAAGCCTAAATTGTTTGGTCATTTCTATAGATCCCTAGGAAGGACCAGCTCAACCTGAATCACAGTGACCGAGAGGATAGAAGAGGTGTTATCCAAAGGAAAATGAGGTTTTGTTGCCAAATGGATGGAAAGGGCAATGGATTCAAGGTAAGAAAATAAAATAAAGGGAGAAAGAAAGAATGAATTAAGAAAGCAAGCTTATGGTTACCAAGGGGGGAAGGGGGGATAAACTGGGAGATTGGGATTGACATATACATACTGCTCTATATAAAATAGATAACTAATAAGGACCTACTGTATAGTACAGGGAACTCACTCAACTCAATACTCTGTAATGACCTATATAGGAAAAGAATCTAAAAAAGACTGGCTATATGTACATGTATAACGGATTCACTTTGCTGTACAGCAGAAACTAACACAACATTGTAAATCAACTCTAGTCCAATAAAATTAAAAAAGAAAAAATGCAAGCAGGCAAGCTGTGTCTGCTCGGCCTGCTGTCAGCACTGGCTCTGGCCCTTTACTAGTTCTCTGTGGCCTTAAGCAAATCCTTTGCCTTCTTTTTTTTTTTTTTTTTCAGTCCGGTTACATTTTAATATAAAACCACTACCCTCAAGGGTTTAAATCCCAGATGAACTACTTTTTCCTTTCCATATGGTTTTTCATTTTAGAAACTGAAGAAAAAGTTTAAAACCTTTGCTGTTTTATTTGACTTCTTGGCGTTTGCTTTAGTTGAGAAATAAGCTTCCAAACTTTGATCGGATTAAGTGCCAGTCCTTACAAAGTTGAAATAAAGGCCAGGATACATGGGCTGTAGCTAAGATACTGTGCAAACATTGGCTAAGATACTGTGCAAAGATACTGTGGCTATACATGTGGCTAAGATACTGTGCAAACATCGTTTACACAAAAGAGTTCCCGAGTTACAGAGTTAAGATCAAGGCTCTCCATCCTTTAACTTTCTACCCACAGGCAGGGGTGGAAACACCCTGGAATTCCTAGACACTGTTTATAACACGCACTAAACTGTTCTTAGGCTACTGCTTAGGATTGAGATGGCTGAGCAACCTTGGCTGGTGTTTAAGCCTCAGTGCCTGCTGTGTACAATGAGCGTCATAAAAACACCCACTGTAGAGAGTAGTGATGAAGAGTATGGCGAGCAGAATTCCAAGATGACCCCATGATTCCCACCTCCTGGCATCCACGCCCTTGCAGAATCTTGTCCCTTGAGTGAGGAGGAAGCTGTGACTTGCTTCTATGCAACAGAACATGGCAAAGGGGATGGGATTGTCACCCCTGTGATTGTGTTACGTTATATAAGTCACCATCTAATACATAAAAAAGGAACCAATCTAAAATTGTACTATTTATTAAAAAAAAAAAAATGTATGTGGTCCAACAGGTCCAGCCAACTGGAGCTAGAGGTTCTCCTGCTCATCTTGGAGAATTAAGCTGCTCTCTTATGACAGGAAGGGACCGTGATAGAGATTAGAGAACAGGTTCTTGGACCTTAAAGAAGTCCCTGGCTGACAGGTGGCAAGGAAAGAGGGACATCAATCCTACAACTACAAGAAAATGACTTCCTCCAAATGACCTCAGGGAAATAGGAAGTGAGCTCTTCCCCAGTCAAGCCTCCAAATAGGAAGGCAGCATGGCCCAATACCTTGAGCGCAGCCTTGAGTAGAAACCCTGAGTAGGGGAACCAGCTGACTCAGGCCTGGAATCCTAGTCCATGGGAGACAGGAGAGAATGCATGCTTGTTGTTTTAAGCCACTAAATGTGTGGTCATTTGTTACATAGCAATAGAAAACGAACACAAGGGGTAAAAGAGATTATGCATGTAAAATGCATAGGCTTAGCACTATGCCTAAGTGCTCAATATTACTTATCCTGAGTATTATAATGAAAGAGTTAGGCATTGTGGATTCAAGACAGTACAAGGCTGTAAATCTCCCTGTGTCCATCAGAGATAGCCTTCTGGGCTGGACCCCAATCGGGGGCTATGCTTCCGTACAGTAGAGGCCAGCGTTGCAGACATCTATACAGCCAAATGATGACCAAGCTGACGAACCACTTATTTGAAACACAACTTATCATCATATAATTTCAGCAGAAATTAGTTTAGTACAATGGGAACTGATCCAGAGTGTTAGCGTTGGAAAGACATCGAGCTTACCCAGTAATGACTGGAGATCACGCAAGGAGGAACAGGTGTTTCAAACAAGATCAGGTTTGAAATTCTGCAGTTGGGTTCATCCAGGATTTGGAAACTGAGAGAAAGGAAAATAATATGTTATTGAGCACCTGCCAGATAGTCTCAAACATATTTTTGCCTTTAGTATGAGTAGTCTATAGGGAAGAAATTATCCGCTTCATTTTACAGGTGATGAGGGTGAAGTTAAGGAAGATGAGCTCAGAAAAGGTAAGTGACCTGCCCAGGATCCCCCAGGGCTAATCCAACCTCTGGATGAATTTGGTAGCTGGGAGAGTACTAGGCGTCTACCATGATGGGACTGTAATATGTGTATATGAAAGGAATCTCGCCCCAAAAGAAGGAAATGAGGAGAATGGATGAGTAAGAACAGGAGCCAAACAACTTTGATTTAAAAACTTTGACACTTGGCTCAACTTGGATCAAATAATATGTTTCCAGGTTTCCCTGGTGGTGGCGCAGTGGTTGAGAGTCCTCCTGCCGATGCAGGGGACACGGGTTCGTGCCCCGGTCCGGGAAGATCCCACATGCCGCGGAGCGGCTGGGCCCGTGAGCCATGGCCGCTGAGCCTGCGCGTCCGGAGCCTGTGCTCCGCAACGGGAGGGGCCACAACAGTGAAAGGCCCGCGTACCGCAAAAATAATAATAATAATATTATGTTTCCAAGAAAAAAAAATGTTAAGGGAGACAATAGGGAGATGTATCCTGAACCCCCTAATGGGAGAGAAGAAATAAAAGGCGGACACCTTCTTCTTTGTTTAAATTTTACTGTGGTAAGAACACTGAGTATAAGATCTACCACCTTGAGAGATTTTTTTCAGGATACATTCAGTATAGTCGTGTATAGACACTGTGTTGTACAGCAGATCTTTAGGACTTATTCATCTTGCATGACTGAAAGTTTATACCTATTGATCAGCAGCTCTCCATTTCCCCCTCCCCGGGCCCTGGCAACCACCATGCTATTCTTTGCTTGAGTTTGACTCTTTTAGACAGTTCATATAAACGGAGTCATATAGTGTTTGTTGTTCTGTGACTGGTTTAATTCACTTAGCATAATGTCCTCGATGTTCATTTATGTTGTCACACATTGCAAGATTTTCTTCTTTTTCCAGGTGGGATAATATTCTATTGCATGTATAGACCACATTTTCATTATCCATTCATCTATCAATTGGACAATAGGTCGTTTCCCACATTTTGGCTATTGTGAATAAGGCTGCAATGAACATGGGAGTGCTAATATCTCTTTGAGATCCTGATTTCAATTCTTTTGAATAAACACCCAGAAATGGGATTGCAGGATCATGTAGTAGTTCTATTTTTAACATTTTTTCTTTAAAATTTTTTAAAATTTAATTTTTAATTGTATATTGGGGTATAGTTGATTTACAAGGTTAGTTTCAGGTGTACAGCAAAGAGGTTCAGTTATACATATACATATATTCACTCTTTCAAATTCTTTTCCCATACAGGTTATTACAGAATATTGAGTAGAGTTCCCTGTGCTATACAGTAGGTCCTTGTTGATTATCTATTTTATATATAATAGTGTGTATCTGTTAAGCCCAACCTCCTAATTTATCTCTGCCCCCCACCCTCCCCCTTTGGTAACCATAAGTTTGTTTTTTATGTCTGTAAGTCTGTTTCTGTTTTGTAAATAAGTTCATTTGTATCATCCTTTTTAGATTCCACATATAAGTAATATCATATGATATTTGTCTTTTCTGTCTGACTTACTTCACTTACTATGATAATCTCTAGGTCCATCCACATTGCTGCCAATGGCATTAGTTCATTCTCTTTTATGGCTGAGTAATATTCCATTGTATATATGTACCACATCTTCTTTATCCATTCATCCATCCTTGGACACTTAGGCTGCTTCCATGTCTTGGCTACTTTTTGAGGAACCTCCATACTGTTTTTCATAGTGACCACACCATTTTGCATTCCTACCAATAGTGGACCAGGGGTTCTAATTTTTCCACAAACTTGCCAACACTTGCTGTCTTTTTTTTTTTTAATGACAGGCATTCTAACAGGTGTGAAGTGGTGTCTCATTGTGGTTTTGATTTGCATTTCCCTGTTGATTAGTGACATTGAACATCTTTTCCTGTACTCATTGGCCATTTATATGTCTTCTTTGGAGAAATGTCTATTCAAGTCTTTTGTCCAGTTTTTAATCGGGTTATTAGAAAAGCACAGGCAACAAAAGCAAAAATAGACAAGTAAGAGTACATCAAGCTAAAAAGCTTCTGCATATCAAATGAAATAATCAGTAGGATAAAAAGCAACGTGAGAAATGGAAAAAATATTTGCAAACTATGTATCGGATAATGGGTTAATTTCCAAAAGATACCTTCCATTTTTAGAGTGGGCATTAATCATTTTCTTGATAGCCTCTATATTGATATTTTTCCTTCAGATTTTTAAAATTGATCACTTAAAATTGAATGTCAGAGGTTGCTAAGGTCTTTCTTTCTTTCTTTCCTTCCTTCCTTCCTTCCTTCCTTTCTTTCCTTTCCTCCCTCCCTCTCTCCCTCTCTCCTTCTCTCTCTCTCTCTTTCTCCCTTTCTTTCTTTCTTTCTTTCTTTCTTTCTTTCTTTCTTTCTTTCTTTCTTTCTTCCTTCCATCCTTCCTTCCTTCCTTCCTTCCTTC
>NW_020837962.1:5498513-5603145 GCF_003676395.1 Aethalodelphis obliquidens | reverse complement strand
TTCCTTCCTTCCTTCCTTCCTTCCTTTCTTTCCCTCCCGCTCTCCCTTTCTCTCTCTCTCTTTCTTTCTTTCTTTCTTTCTTTCTTTCTTTCTTTCTTTCATTTTGTATTAGAATGTTTCTATCTCATCTTATTCCAAACAGGATTTGAGGCAGGTATGAAAGATATATGCAATACTTCAGGTATAATAAATTATAACCAATTAATTAAAATATGCAAACAGAAAACACCCCAACAGAATAAACAATAAAGGGAGAGAGGACCAGGAGCAAGATTTGTTACACAAAATCCACACCAAGGAGTCCTAGACATTTGCTGGAGATTTGCTTCTGTACCTCCCAGCATCTAGAAGAGGCAAAGACAGTTATGAGTTTCATGTCTATACACAGAAGCAAACAACAGTGGCACTGACCATCAATCATGTACAAACTAAGTACCGGGCTTCTGTATATATTACCTCATCTAATCCTCACAACAAAATGCAAGCTAAGTATTATCTTCTGCGTTGGAACATGAAAGAGGTACCTAACCTGAGAGCTGAGAGATAGAAAGTGGTAAGGAGGAAATTCACATCCAGGTCTGATCTCTCCAAGACCTGCCCGCTTCTCATTGCACTGAGCTGCACTTCTCCACTATCAGCTGCCCTGCAAATGTACAACCGTCTCTCGTACCGAAAGCCGAAAAGAATTTCTCGAGGGCTTCTCAGAGGGAGGGCCCTGGGTTAAGTAATGAGCGTGGCTGTCCACAACAGCCTTCGAGCGAACACAGAAACAGTTTACGGGTTATTTCTCACCTTGTATTTTGGTCCCTAAATACAAGTGGGTGGCACCATGCCAAGGTAAAGTTTGGCAAAAAAGCATCCTATAGGGAGATATCCAAGACATGACAGGTCATTGCTATTTTATTCTTTAAACTGATGTAAAGTACTCCAACAGAGAGGCTTCTGGTCCACGGCACTGTCACGGAGGCCCCAGCGATCCTAGTCTACATTCTACCTCTGGCATCTGACTAATGAGCTCCGAAGAGGTCAGCTCTGCTTCAGTTAGTACCTGCAGGGAGATAATGAGCTGCAGCTTGGACTGAAGTTAATTGCCCAGGTTAGAGGCAGAGGGAGGCTGGGCTGAACCCATTTCAGCCAGACACAGAGCTGTCAAGAACAAGAGCGAGACAAGCTGTCGCGAGGAACCTGCAAAGGGGAAGTAGGAACAGTGAGATGTGCTTGGGAGGTTGTGAATTTCAATCAAGCACGGTCTTTTTTTTTTTTTTAAAGAAGATGTTGGGGGGTAGGAGTTTATTAATTAATTAATTAATTTTTGCTGTGTTGGGTCTTCGTTTCTGTGCAAGGGCTTTCTCTAGTTGTGGCAAGCGGGAGCCCTCTTCATCGCGGTGTGTGGGCCTCTCACTATCGCGGCCTCTCTTGTTGTGGAGCACAGGCTCCAGACGCGCAGGCTCAGCAGTCGTGGCTCACGGGCCTAGTTGCTCCGCGGCATGTGGGATCCTCCCAGAGCAGGGCTCGAACCCGTGTCCCCTGCATTAGCAAGCAGATTCTCAACCACTGCGCCACTAGGGAAGCCCCAAGCACGGTCTTAATTAGGACTGAAACAGCTTAAAAAAAAAAAGTCCTCATGTACTCCCATAAGTACCAGCAATGCACATCACAATCTCAGCCTGATCCTAGATCCTGGTACTCTTCAACCATTTATTTATGAAATATCCACTGTGCAGCAGGGCCAGGGAACCAGAGTGAACTCTGCTCTCGTGAGGTCTGCTTCTAGGATGTCTGGGCTCTGTCCCTACACTGGGCAGCTGAGAGAAATGACCTCAGGAAGGGAGGAAGTATGCTTTGCCCCAGTGGATGGAGGTGAAGGTGTCCAGCTTCCTTGAGTGGCACGCACTTGACATCCATAAGCCTCTAAACCCCAAATTCTGGGGACGAGGGACTAGCCTCCCCATCGTGTTGGTGAGTAGCTAAGGATGGAATTGGAATCTGGTTCTGTCTGGCTGTAAACCCCAATTCATTCCATAGCATCTCACTGCTCCTTGACTAGACGATCAAGGGATCTAAGTCATTGATCCCGTTCCTGCATTGAAAATGCCCCTCTGGAACTATTTGTAACCTTTTCCTTTCTTGGGAGAATCTCAAATGAAATAAAACCCCTGCCCTTCGTTATACAAATATGACATGATGTTCATAAACCAGTGGTTATTTTTACACCAGCCTTGCTTATTCAAATCCCCAGTGAGGAGTAGAGATTGCACCAGCAACCTCAACATCAAAATACAACAGAGGATCCAAAAAACAATGTCGCCAACATTGCTCAAAGCAAACTGTAGCCTCTGAGGTCTGCGTGGAGGCGAATTATGTCACACTTTGCACCCAACTGAAGAAGGAGACAAAAAAAAGCATGAGGAAGCAGGTGAGAGAAGGGGAAGCCGACTGCCCAACTGTGGAGGATACAGGAAACCATGAAGAGCAGACAGAGCTCAAAAGGCTCATCTTTCCTAAAAGCCAGCCTACTCAGCTGGATATTTCCAAAGCCTCACCGTATCATTGAACTTGGTGAAGTTCCCAGAGGTGCCGCGTGCTGAAGAATATTAATAAGTCAGGGTTACCTGGGTATAACATTATTTGTATCGAGGTTCAATATTCATAAAACACGATCGGTATGGGGGGAAATCTTGCTTTTTTTCCTGCAGTGTCCCCCCTACTCACCAACATTCTGGCAGACATTTGACATTATCTCAAGGAAAATGGCCATGAATGCCCATGCACTAACATAATGACTTTTAATTTTATTTCTTTGGGCGTTTCTGTGGTCCCAACTAATTGCTTTAACATACCTGTGTTATTTCCATTCATCCTTCAAACAGGTGCTTAGGGCCATTGATTATGAAAAATATAGACTAACAAGGCATCTTCGAAGCAGAGTGCTGAATGGAATGGTGGGAGCATCAAAGGTGAACTCACCTCTGATCCCTTTTGTTACATGGGTTGCCACAGTGATGACAGCTTAGGCTGGAAGGAGACTGGATAATGACAATAATAGGTACCATTTCAAGAGAACTTACTATGTGCCAGGTGCTATGCTTTCCACCTTTAACCCTCAGAAAGACCCCATGGTCTGCTAAGTTGTTGAGCAGACCATGTTGTTGTGTCCAAGAGGAAACTGAGACACAAGAAGTTATGTAACTTGCACAAAGTCCCGTATCTAGAGAATGACACAAACCAGGATTCAAATCCAGGTGGTCTGGCTCCAGAGCTGTCACTGACCTATTGAATATTTGCTGCGTGGAGAAGGTGGTCAGATTTGAAGATGCTTACAAAAGGGATGCGTATTTTCCTTTCTGATTCCTGTAATAGGATAAATATGCAGTGAGCCTGTCCCACCCTTTGGAAACCAACGTGGTCTCTTATAACGTTAACCTGGAACCACGGAGAGACAGCCATTACTTGGAGGACGCCTCCAAGTACACACAATATCTTGAGAGATGAAGAAAAGTTGGATTCTTCCTTCATAAACTGTTTTGAAGGCAAGAAGCCAGCAAGGCAGAAACCTGTGGGGTTGAGGGAAGGATAAAGAAAGAAGAAAGTATATGTTTTGTGGTTCCATGATAAGCACTGGAGGCATCCCACAACTATATGTAGAAGTTCACAGGTATCATCCTTTCCTACAACACAATATCGAATGGTTCAAGACCTACTCAAAGATAATATATTACCATATGACCCAGCCATTCCACATCTAGGTATTTATTCAAAAGAAATAAAAATGTATATCCATACAAAGACTTGTAGATGAATGTTCATAGCATCTTCCTATACAATAGTTCCAAACCAAGAACAACCCAGCTGTCCATCAACAGGTGACTGGATGAACACATTGTGCTAAATCTATTACCCGTATGATGCGATGCTGTGCAGCAATAAAAGGCAATGAACTTTTGATATCTTCAACAGCAACAATGAATCTCAAAAATAACTATGCCAAGTGAAAGAAGTAAGACAAAAAAAGAGTACACACTGTATGATTCTATTGATCTAAAATCATAGAAGATGCAAACTAACCTATAATGACCAGTGTTTTCCTGAGGATGGGAGGGAGGGAGCATGCAGGGGGTTGCAAAGGGACAAGAGGAAACTTTTGGGGGGGATTCATGTGCTCATGATCTGAATTGTGGTGATGGTTTCACAGGTGGATATGCATGTCAGAACTATTCTAACTGTGGGCTTCCCTGGTGGTGCAGTGGTTAAGAATCCACCTGCCAATGCACAGGACATGGGTTCGAGCCCTGGTCTGGGAAGATCCCACATGCTGCAGAGCAACAAAGCCTGTGCACCACAACTACTGAGCCTGCTCTCTGGAGCCCATGAGCCACAACTACTGAAGCCCGAGTGCCACAACTACTGAAGCCTTTACGCCTAGAGCCCATGCTCCCAGCAAGAGAAGCCACTGCAATGAGAAGCCCATGCACCGCAACAAAGAGTAGCCCCCGCTCGCTGCAACTAGAGAAAGCCCGCGCGCAGCAACAAAGACCAAACACAGCCAAAAATAAATTAATTAATTAAATAAACTTATTTAAAAAAACTATTCTAAGTGTACACTTGAAACAGTGTGGTTTACTGTATATCAGTTACATCTCAATGAGGATGTTAAATAAGAGAGTGCATAGGTCTTCTCATGGAGGAAAGTGCCAGACCAGGAGTTATGAACCCAGGGGTATATGATGGCGGAACCTTAACTCGGAATGAGTAGGTTAGAGGAAGGAGAACAAATAGAAGAATAAATAGAACAAAGCTAGGAGACCAGACAGAAGGCAACGCTGTAACCTGGCTGAAGGATGCTGAAGACCGAACTAAGCCAGAGGCCACGAGGAACTGGGGGAGGAGATAGAAGTCAAGGGACAGAGTCCAGGAATGGGTGGTGGGAGCAGTCAGACGAGGAGCAGCAACAAAGGTGCAGTGGGGGGCAAATCAGAAGTGCCCCCGTGGTTCAGAAGTTTCCACTGATGCTCTTCATAGCCAGTGGGAGCTAAGTCACAAGAAGATCTGACTGTGGGACATACAGTTTCCACAAAGAGCTTTGCTCTTCCTTTTCATACTAGAGCTTTCGTGTCATTTAACTGGGCAGTGCAGGCCACCAGGATCACCTGAGCCAGGAGAGAACCCAAACATCACTAGTAATTCAACCAGCGTGCTCTTCTTCCAGTTAATTCCACAGCCTCTTGACAACCTGGCATTCACAGCTCAGAAATCCTCCCAAAGTCTCCTGCCACTCCCCTGCCTCGTGCACTCTCTCTGTTATGAACGCTGCTTCCTTCCTTGAGAAAGTCTCCCTCACAAAGCAATTGCAATACTGCCAGCTACTCCCCAGAAATGAGAGAGACCGAGGGAGCAGGCTGGGGGCATCCAATACCCCTCGGTAACCAACCACTCCTCAGCCCCTGGAAGAGAACAGAAACTCAATATACCTTATGATCACATCTCCACACAAAAGAAACTCTCTAGGCAACTTGTCTTAACACATCAATGTTACAGATGTGTCTCAGCAAAGGAGGGCAAACAGTTCTAATGAAAGTGGGGACTGACACGGAGCTCACACATGACAATGGGTTTGTCATTGATCAACAGTGAAGCAGGGTGACTGACTCATGCTTGTTATGTCTATTGTCAGAAAAAGAGTTTGCACTTCTTTCTTGGGTTCTCAGAGCTAGAAAAGATTTTTGGCATAATCTAGTCAACCATCAGTGAGTGCAAGGCAAGGCATTATGGAATCCCAAGGAACAATGGTGGAGCTTCAACGCTATAGGTTGAAGATGGAGGAGATGGAGAGAGTCACGCGGTGAGAGGTGGGCAGGCCCCAAATCACCAAGGGACTGGTGTGCTCACCTAAGGAGTTTTAATTCTCTCCTGAAAGCTGGGGAGTGACATTCTCAGATCTGTGTTCTGAAGGTCACGATGGCAGACTTGAATAAAATGCAGCCAGTTAAGGGACAGGGAGACCCTAAAACACCAAAGTCTGGTCTAATGTCACAGAGATAATTAGGGATGAAGAAAGGGGGAATTCCCTGGTGGTCCAGTGGTTAGGACTTGGCGCTTTCACTGCCGTGGGCCCAGGTTCAATCCCTGGTCCGGGAACTGAGATCCCACAAGCTGCGTGGCACGGCCAAAAAAATTAAAAAAATAAATGAATAAATAAATAAAAATATACCAAAAAAAAAGAGGAAGGGCTAGTATGGGTACGATATGATGCTGGCTGGCTCACCAAGGCCATCCCCTCCAATCTGCTCACCTTCATGGCTCTGTTCTGTGCCTGCAGCTCATCTTCCTCCCTGGTCCTTCCTTGTGACTTCCAGAGGTGCTAATTCATTGGGTGTGCTGCTTCAGGCACTGGCTTCTTCTTGGTCAGCCTAAGCCAGGACCTCCTGCATTGTTTCCCTAGCTGGACTCCAAGAAGTGCAGCTCTCTAACATCATCCTGTGGCCTAGACTCTCTCAATATTAATACAGCTACACTAACCCTTCTGTTCCTCCAAGTGCCAAGCTCATGTCTGCCTCAGGACCTTTGCATACGCTGTTACCTCTGCAGAGAATGCACTTCCACCTCACTCTTCATCTGCAAACGGTGCCCCATCCTTGAGGGCTCATCGTATATGGTATCTTTAAAGCAGACATTCCTGGTTAACCTCTCCCTCCCCCCCAGCTAAATGACACCTTTCCTTTTGTTTTCCTTAATAGCTCTTTTCTCAGTCTGAAATGATAGAATCCATTACATTCTATGTTTAACAACCGTCCTCCACACTAGACGCCACGGGGCAAGGACTGTGTCTAATTTTCCAACTCTGTATCTGTGGCATTTATCCCAGGGCTTAGCATAGTCTATGCCCAGTAAACATTTGTGTGAACCCTCAAGCCCATCTCGCAGCCTTAATTCTGCTCCTTTCTTGTCTGATACATGCTTAGTTATAGCAGATGCCCTCAAAGCGTTTCTGGAATATTAGAACAGTCCTATTCATAGAAAGAAACCGTTTTTAGTGGACCTTTGGGGTCCTGAGACCTGGGTTCAAATCCCAGCTGTACCCGAGTGGCTATCTAGTGAACGACACTGTAGTCTGTAGTGTAGTATATAGTAAAGTGTGTCAGCACTTAGTAAACAGGAATCGTGTTCCCAGCTACAGAGCAAAAGCTGTGGCTGGACAGGAAATGGCTTCTACTTGGTAGAAGTAAGTGTCTGAAATATTGCCCAGAACTCAAAGCCTTTGTTTTTTCCTGGAAATAAAATAACAGTATAATTCGTTTACACTTTAAAAATAAAAGAGTAGTTTCCTCACTCCCACACTGTCACATACAGAAAGTTTAGGTACAAAGTTTAGGCTGTTGCAAGACACGTCTCCATATAGTACATTTATATTCATGTGAAGTACACTAACTTATGTAATTGTATACATTTGTGACTTGCATCGGGGTTTGAAACCCGACTCTGCCCCTCCCTAGTCGAAAAACCTCAAGAAATTTACTGCACTTTTCTGAGCCTGTTTGCTCAAATGCGGAACCTCATAGGGTTACTATGAGAATGCAGTAAATGTATGTATAAAGCACGTGAAGCCATGTCCCACACGTGGCACGTTCAATGTAAATTTCAGTGGTGATTGCTAATCTACTTAGAACAGGGCCTGGCGAGCGGTAAATACATTCTCACATTAGCGGTGATAAATCAACTTTTGCTGAAGTCCATTGGATGAGATCCGGGATATGTGAGAATTGCCAGGACAAGGGCGGGGGTGCTCTCTGAGCAGCTGGGGGCTGTGCTGCTGGCTGGTTCATGAAACCTTAACGGCTCATCATGCAGGTGCTGATGGGGCACTGTTGCTTTAAGAGAGGAAGTCAAAGATGCTTTTCCTTGAACGCCACAAACAAGTGAGACCGTCAGTGCTATGGGAGGGGCCTGGGGATTCAGATTTTTATATTTCACTTGATATGACGTGTGCTAACCTCGCAAGTGCAAGTCCATCCCCTCTTTGAGGCATACTTTCACAGATACATTAGAGTGGCTTGTTGAAAAGAAAAATCGAAGGTGCCTAAAGAACATTGAGGTTTTCTGAGTTCTGGCTTCTCAGGCATGAGAAAGTGATAAGGAGAACTAAGACCAGGAGAGCCATTTATCCATTTTACAGAGAGGAAGCTGCAGCCTGGGATGCCACCAGATCACACAGTGGATAAGGAGCCAGGGCTGGTATTTGAACCCAGGTCACTGTGGTCTCCAACTCCAGGGCTCTTTTTTTCTGATACTTAGGAGTCTTTATTTATTGACTTTCCTATTCCCAGAGAATCATTGTCCAACAGCATCATATTTATCTCGGTGCACACCTAAAGCTGGCCAATGAACCCTGAAGTCTAAGTCAGCTGGGGGTGGACTACAGGAAAGTGGAGTCCACGGAGAAGAAAGACATGAGATATTTACAACCTCTTTCCTGACCCTGGGTGGCATTGCCTTTGTGTGATGCCTGGAACTGTAGCAGTCATCTTGAGGCCACGAGGTAAGAATAAACCCCATCGGACGCTGGCATACCAAAAAGAGGGAAAGAACATAAATGCTCATCATATGCTCCTTAGTTTCTGAACCATGGAACCCTGCAGAAAAGCCCATGTCCTTGGATGATGGAAAATACACTAGATCTCTACTATATGACTGCCAATAGGATAACTGATAGAAAAACTACAGAAGAAGTGACACGTGCAGTGAAATCTCTCTATAGTCACACAGGGGAGGTCTGGTCTATATTCCACAAGGAGAGTGCTACCCAGTGGTGGAAAACAATCTCTCTCTGTGTCCTTTTTCTAAATGGAAGAAAAGCTTTCCCAGAATATCCCCAGCTGATTTGGCCTCACGGTTTATTGACCATGTTTATGTCACATGCCCCAATTACTATATCAATCACTTGACAAAAGGAATGGAATTGCTGTGACTGTCTTAGATCTCTGGTCTTCAATCCTGGCTGCCCCATTAGAATCATCTGATGGTGCTTATAAAACACAGTCATGCCTGGGCTCTACCCTGTGGACAAGAGTTCTCTCTCCTTGTTCCATAACTTGAGGTCTTGATTCTGAAAAACTCCTCTCATTTCAGAAGGTCAGACAATTTCTCAAGTTATGAAACTGACTTTGTGATACCCAGGGTGGCATATACAGTCATTCACTCGACAACCCTTCATTGAGTGTCTGCAACAGGACAGAAACTGCTCAGATTGATAGAGATGTTATTCCAATCAATACGGCAGGGAGGTTCTTGAGCTCACGGAGCTTTATATTTTAGTGAAGGGAGACAAAAGAATAAACAGATACGTACAGTAATTTCAAATGGTGTCAAATGCCACGAATAAAGTAAAACAAAAGAATGTCATGAAGAGAGACTGGAGATGGGGTGTCCGTTTATACAGAGAAAACAAGGAAGGTCACTTTGAGACAGAGACACTGGAATTGGGACCTGAATGGCTGCAAGGCAGCATAACATTCTTGGAAAAGGGAGCAGCATTCCTGATTAAGAATGAAGCCTGTGTGTTTGAGGAACACTCATGAGGCCCATGTGCCTGGAATGATGGGGAGCTTGGTAGGAGCTGAAGTCAGAGGTGGGCAGAAGCCTCCTGCCTTAGAAGGTGTAGTGGGTTGACCGGTGGCCCCCCAAACTACATGCCCACCCACAACCTGGAAGTGTGACCTTATTTGAAAAACGGGGTCTTTTCAGATGTAATTAACAGTCTTGAGATGATTTTATCCTGGATTACGGTGGGTCTTAAATCCAATGACAAGTGTCCTTGTAAGATAAAAGAAGAGAAGATACACAGAGGAGAGGTGATATGAAGACTCATGAAGACATTGGAGCACAGCATCTAGAAGCCAAAGAATGCCAAGGATTGGCAGCCGCCACCAGAAGCTGCAAGAGAAGCATGCAGCGGCTTCTCCTTCAGAGCCTCCTGAAGGAACCCAACCTGCTGACCCCTTGACTTCGGACTTATGGCCTCTAGAACTGTAAGGAAATACATTTCTGTTGTTTTCAGGCATCACGTTTGTGGTAATTTGTTACAGCAGCCCAGGAAACGAATTCAGAAGTCACTCAAAGTTGACTCAAAGAGCAGCCACTGTTCTGGTCTGAATTGGTGCTACACGTCAGCACCCCGTCCAGCTTCTGAGGAAGCAGGCCAGACTCCTCCGAGCTTGTTCCCTCCCTGAAAACATCTGCCTCTCAATGCTGAACATTCTAGGAAACGTACAAGAGACCATCATTGTGTTGCAATTCAATTCACTTGAATCCACACTGCTTGAAAAGATTACATCTGTATGTTTGAAAATTCCGTTCAATTGTTGAGCGTGTCTTGGCATCCATCGTTGCACTGAGCTTAAATTATCTTTCTGGTTATTATCAAAATCCAACAGTAGCATTCATTGTGCTGGGCCCAACTCTAATGGCTTCAAATAATTATTAGCAATTGCTCATTATCTCTTTTGGAAATCCTAAATATATACCTATATTTTAAGACGTTGACTCATTGGGACTGGAAAGGATACAGACTGCCATTCTTGGGCTAATGTGAATCAGGGCATTGTTCAGGAAAGTAAGAGTCTGTGGGTGTGTGGATGCCAATTTGGAATATTGATCATTTTGATGGATAGGCTAAGCCTTGGTGGGATATCAAGCCTCTGCTTTCAGATGTGAGGCTCAAAATAAGATGTGGGGAGTGAGGAGGGAACTGTTTTACTTTGTTCTCTTAGCCATCTAAGTTTCTCCCAGGGTTGCTTTCCCCTCATGTCTTAGACCTCCATCATCTCGTACCTTAAAACGTTTGAGTGACCTTGATCCGTGGCATCTATGGTTTGTTGACCAGTTGGCTGGGGCTGGCTGCTCCAGGTTGACCTCACTCACATGCCTGGTCATTGGCTGGCAGTTGGCTGGGGTGGAGGTCACGTGTCACCCATCGTTCAGCAAGATGGCCTGGGCTTGTTCACATGGCCGCTGGGTAAGTTTCCAAGAACAACAGCAAAGCACACGAGACCTCCTAAGACCTCAGCTGGGGACTGGCACGTGCTGTTGCCTCCATGACATCCTAGCGGCTAAAGCAAATGCTGGGGCCAGCTGGCATCCAACGCGTGAAGAAGCGGACACATCTTGATCAGAGAAACTACAAGGCCACGTGGCAAAGTAATGGATGCCGGGAGTGGTGAAGACTCAGGGACACTTTTGAAATCAATCTAGCATACACACATATTATAGATAAGGAAATCCCAGTGCTCAGGCTTGGGAACACGATGTTATCAATGGGCACACCACTCCCCTTTACCAGTCCTCATGGGTAGAATCATCTTTGCCTGATAGGTTGAAAGTCCATAAAGAAAGCCACTAACTTCCTCTGCTCCTGAATCACTCAGTCTGCAAAAAATCCTGGGATCTTCTGTCTCTTCCTCCTCCTCTCCTGATCCCTGGGTTCAGTTAGCTGCGGCCAGAGCTCCCCGAGCACAGACACCGGCAGCTTCCAGGGCAACAGCAAAGCTTCCATGGATCGGTCCTCCCTTGCCTAAGTTTTTCTTCCAACTAAGGAGCGACGAGCCTCCCCACGCCATTGGAGCCTCATGCCCTTTCTCCACCCCTTTCTCCAAGTCTGAGAGGGCTGAGGTCCCACTCTTGTAAGAGATGAACACCCAGGTCTATGCTCAAAGTCAGTTAATGGGAAGAGATGGGGATGGGGTAAAGAGCTGGACCTGATGCTTGAACTGCACTCATTCTTTGTTGCTGCTGGTTGGGAGCCATTTTTCTTTGCATCTGTGTGAAAAGGAGTCAGGAAAGAGGCTTAGATCTTGGGGAGGAGGGAGAGGATGGCTTTTGGATTTTAATGAAAGGGACCAAAATCAATCCAGGGAACCAGGGCAGAAACAGACACTATGGTTTCTGCTTGCCCAGCCTCAAGTCCTCTGCAACGTCCAGGACCCCAACCTTCCTTTGGGAATCACCTTCCCAGTAACACTTGTCCACACAAACAGATTTAATGAAGTTGGTCAGAGCCATTGTGAGTCAGCCCTGGGACTCTAGCTAGATGTCTCGGGGAAGAGAAGCTCTCTTTCCGGTGGTTGCTTAGTGGCTAGAATAAAAGGCTGGAACTCTTGGTGGCATCTTGTCACCTCATAAGGAAAGCACATCTACAGATGAAGCCAACACAAAGGAAAGCGGGGACCAGAGATAGAGGGAGGTGACAGCACTGAAGCACTTGGATTCATCCATTCCTGAAGCCAGTATTACTGAATTATTCAGATATGAGCCAAGTCAGTCCTCTCTCTTTCCCACCCTTCCCCCTTTTCCTCTCTCAGTTTATGCAAGTCTAAGTTGGGTTTCCAACAGCCCTACCTCATAAGGAAATTCAGTCATAGCTCCATCGATCTTTTTCCAAGATTCTTAATCAAAACTCCTCCTTTCTTCCCCAACTACAAAATAAAATTGCCACGCGTATCAGTGAATGCAGAGTCTGTGGTGATGAGAAGGGGGCGTGGATAAGGAAATCGCTGCCTGCAATTAGCTGTGCGTCTGACCAGCCCAAAGCATCCTACTTCTCATACACTCGCCCCTCACACTCTCGCGCACCCTCTTTCGTCTTGGAATCGAGGTGAGATCAATGTGGGCGTGCAGTGTCACATGGAAGTCCAGGTTTTCAGTTAATTATCTATTGGGAAGAAGGGGTGGTTAGGGTCTTGAGGTCACCTGTGTCTTCAGGAACCTGATGCTCTCAGACTGCCTCCATTCCAGGCTTCACTGAACCAGTGTGATTGACATTCAGGCTTTCCTGAAGTACTAAGCCACACACACACACACACACACACACACGCACGTGCACACACACACACACAGATACAGAGCATTGGTGAATGTAATATAGTTGAATGCATACAAAGAAAACTGACAAACAATTTGAAACTGGGTAATATATGTAATATATGTATTCCTTTTCATTCAAATGTCCATCTTCTCCCCCACATTTCCACTAGCCCATAGCTGCACAGTCTTGGTAACGCCTCTCTCCTCTCTTTTTATTCTCTTTACCCCTCCCTCTCAAGAGAAGAGCTACGCATACCTTTCTCTCATTCTACACAAGGAGCATCTCTCTCTCTCTCTCTCTTCCTGAAGGACACCGATATCCACAAGCTCATCTTCTACAGCAAATGGCTCTCCAATGCGTTATTTCAGACACTAAAAGAAATTCCTGGCTAGATCTTAAAAATAATATTTTCCCTTTATATCTTCACAGAAAAATATTGGGTAGGAAACATCCTATGGTGGTTGGTTAGATTATAGGTGATTTTTAAAACTTGTATTTCTAATGGTACAGATGAACCAGTCTGCAAGGCAGAAACAGAGACACAGATGTAGAGAACAAACGTATGGACACCAAGGGGGGAAGCGGGGTGGGGGTGGGGTGGTGGTGTGATGAATTGGGCGACTGGGATTGACATGGATACACTGATGTGGATAAAATAGATAACTAATAAGAACCTGCTGTATAAAAAATAAATAAATAAAATTCAAAAATAAATTGAAGATTGTATTTCTAACTAACTTTGGGGAGAAGATATATTACAGTGTTGCATAAGTATCCCAGGCAAGAAAATAAAGAAGAGTAAAACTTTATTTGTAGCCCACACAGTGGTACTAACCAGTTATTCTCAGACCCACAGGACCTGGGCTTCTCTGATAATATGCGGGCTCTGAAAGACACCTATGGCATCCGATTCTAGCCTCTCTTTCTGGAAGGACTTCAAGGACACTTTTTCCTGCTAAACATTGACACTCAGAGCTCAGAGCGGTTAAGCAATTTCTCTAAGGTCATACAGCTCGGAGGACTCAAATGTCTGACCCTACACACGATGTTCTTTTCATTACTGTATATCTCTATCCAGACAGCCTGAAGCTGGACATTCAAGGATCCCAGCCTGCGGAGAGAAGGAGATCTGAAGACGCCGGAAAACACTTGGCCAGGCACCATGTGTGATTCTTATGGGGTTCTCTGACATAAATGGCGAGGGTTCTGGTACAGGACACACAGCTAGAGGGATGGATCCCCTCACACTTCACCCCCTCTGAGAAGGTACGCCCAGCATTCCTGATCACCACCAGAAACATTTCACCTGTGTGAAATGATGCTGGGAATGACCTTCAGAACAATTCTTCCTGTAAAATGATGTGGCTGAAACATGGCCTTTTAAAAATGAATGTGATCAGACTCAATTTGGCTATAGTCCTTCAAGACACTGACTCATCAAACCTTTATTAGAGCCAGAGGATCGTCGCCATGGTTTTCTGCCTGGGAGTTTACGATCAAGTCCCCCACCCCCAACTCTGGAGCAAAAGCAACGTAAGCCATGGATGATGCGTCCCCATCTGTGTGCACATTTGTGAGGATGCGTTGGATCGAGGGGGCAGGAAAATAGATCCCACACTGGGGGAGGCAGATAATCCTTCCCCAGATTCTTCCTCCAAGTTCTGGGCTCTATTTTATGTGGAAGACGATTAAGCATCAGATCTTAAAGTGATAGGACCTTGGTGATAACCATGCAAAAGCGGTGATATAATGCAGCCGCTAAGAACTTGAACCAGACTGTCTGGCTCCTTTGATCATTCATTTCTGCATTTATTATATACCTACTGTGTGCCAGGCACTGTTTTAGGTGCTGGGTCTCTAGCTGTCACTAAGATAGGATCCTTGCTTTCGTAAGGTTCCAAGTCAAGTTGAGGAAGAGAGAATATGAGCAAAAACACAGCAGGTCGAAGTGAGTGATGTGAGGAAAACAAAGCTGGGGGGGTGACAGCGGGCAGGGAAGTCCCCGCAGAAGTGACCTAGCTAAAACCCGAAGGAAGAGAATGAATCAGCGTGGAAATTTCTGGGAGATGAATTCCAGGCAGACACTGCTATTTACTATTGTGACCCCGGGAAATTTCTTAACCTCACTAGGACTCATTATACTCATTTATGAAATGGGGGTCGTACAAGGCCATTGTTAGGACTGAATGCCTTAATCCATATGAAGCCACGGCACAGTGGGTGGGGCTGAACCTTAAGAAACTAATGACACTTGTTATTGACCTACAAAACAGCAACACTATATCGTTCAACTATCTCTGTTTAATAAATGACAACTATTACTATTCATCATTCCTGTTTACTGAGCACTTGCTATGTGGCAGGCACAGTCCTGTTTCTTAACATGGTCTCTAATCTCTGCACTTTAACAAAGTACACATTATGAGCTGCACGTTCTAGAAGAGGGAATCGAAGCTCTGAGAGGTGAAGTGATTTGCCCAGGGCCACACAGCCAGTAACTGGGACTGTCTGACCCCAAATCAATGCTGCTTCATCCCACTCCCACTGCCTGGGGGATCCCAGCACAGCCCATGTGCCTAGAAGATGCTCACCTGAGATTTGTTGAGACAATGGAAACTGAGTTCCCTTTCTACTCTGCGATAACCAAGGATGTTTTCAATAACCGTAAAGGCATCCCCAGTCATCCCATAAACTCATTTCTAAGGTGTCATTTTAAAAAGGCTAAGGAGCTTCCCGCACGTGACGCTGTCACATCTGAGCTGGGGTTTGTTAGAAGGCCAAGCTAGAAATCTCTAAAGTTTTAACCTTGAATGCACTTTGAAATCACCTTTGATTGGGGCCGGGATAAGTATTTTTTTAAGTTCTCCAGAAGATACTATCGGGAAGCTAGATGTGAGAACCAGTGTCTTAAACAACATGTAACCAGGAAGCCTCTGGCCAGGGCAGCAGGGGATCAGGGCACGGCAGCTTCTTGGCAGGTAGGGGGTTATTCTCTTTAACACACAGGACATCTACTGCAAAGCTAAACAAATCGGGACCAACACTCCAGAATGACAGTTATTATTTTTTTCTCTGAACTCTACCCTAAGAGAAAGGTAATGAGGGAGAAAACAGTATAGCCCCCTTGGTCAAGAGGAAGAATATTGACTGCAAACACCTGGATCCTTGCTCTACTCCTTACTTGCTGTGTGACCATGAGCAAGTTACTAAACTTCTCAGACTTCAATTTTCTTGGGTGTAAAAGGTGGATATTGAAGCCTTACCCATGAGGGTATTCTTCTCTCTCTCTCTGTTTATATTTATATATATAATCACCAATATATCAAATGTCATTATAGTTATTATACATGTGTATATTTACTATTTACGTGTAATATATAAATATAAAAATATGTATTTATATATTACAAATATATTATAATAAATATTACAATAAATATATTTGGCAATGTGCCTGCCTGATATCTAGTAAGTATTCAAATAATGCTAGCCCTAATTTTTTTAAAACTACAGCAGCAGTGATGAAGCAGGCCCCCGCCCAGCTGCTGCAGTGGGCGCCTTCGCCTGTTGTTTCCCTTCATCTTCACCACCATCTTGGAGCTGGCTGTCATCTGTTTTACAAATGAGGAAAGTGAGGCTCAGATTAGTTAACTGACTGCCGGAATCACACACCTAGGAAGTAGCGAAGCTGGAAATTGGACTCAGTGTCTGCTCTACCACGGAGCCTCTCAAAGATTCAGCCTCAAATGTGAAACGGGAAATGACTCCCAGAGCCTGACCAGTGTGGGTTAACTGTTCAGCCTGATCTCCTTCTGCAGACCGGGCTAGGCCTGCATATAAAGAGCGTTTTCATTGCCTTGGTGGAGCCCATTTCTGATGCTTTTTAAGGTTTCTGACAATGAAGGGTAAAGCCGGAGGACATCCCTCATTAAAATTCCCTCTCCTGTGTTCCAGGACAGCTTGTCTGCTATGAACTGATTTAGATATAGAGTTCTGGTGAGTGAAAGGGGACAAGTATAGAATCAGGGGAGTCTCTAAGATGCATGTGCCTCGGCTGCGGAGAGCTTTCAATAAGCTTTTTTATTCTTCCCACAATAAGCTCTTCATTAGAGAGTGTGATTCAGTACAGATGGATGGGGCCCAGGAATCTGCATTTTAACAGACACCCCTGGCAATGTGGTGCCCGTAGGCTTTAGTTTGGAGCCAGCTATGAGGAGGAGTAACAGGAAGTGCTCGGCGCCCCATTTAAAGCCTCAACTTTGTTCTCTGTGATCCCAGGGGACCAGCGAATGCCGGGCCACTAGCTTCCAGAGACACGTGAGTTGGGAGCCAGTCCCTAGGGTAGCAGCCAGAAAAGCTGGAGTGCTAGATAGGTGTCCAAACCCTTCGATTCTCAGTGATGAGTTGGGAGCTGGAGGTCCCCTCCTGGTTGTACAGGGCTGGGCCAGGGGTGGGATTTACGGCGAGATTAGGTCTCAGCTGTTCCTACCCATTTTGAAGAATTTTCTCAGTCACCCCGTGTGCAGGAGTCTCTTCAGCAGTTTCTGGATTTCTCTCTGAAGTTGCTGTGCTCGGTAGCTGCTTCTTCGTGCACCCGTGGGTGGGGGGAGAGTCCGGAGTCTCCTATTCCACCATCTCGATGACGTCACCCCCCTTCAAACTCCTTATTGAAGACCTTCGGTTGCTTGTGCCGCAGCAGGTCCTGGGGGTGCAGTGGTGGGTAAAAGAGACTCGGTTTTGCCCCCAGCTGCGTGCACTGGAGTGCACGGAGGCAAGAGCAAGCGCCCCCCAGATACACACGGTGACTCCAGACAGCGGCGAACACCGCGAAGAAACTAAGCTGCGATGCTGGGGAGCATCGTGAGTGCGCCGCCCGGCCTCATCTCCCCGCCCGCGAAGCGCGTTAGTAACAGCACCTTACTGTCGCTTTAGCATCGGGGTTACGCCAAACAATAGGCAAAAGGCCTGAATTCAGCGCCTGGCCCCGACTAGATGCTCAGTGACAGCCTGGGTGGCACGTCTTCTCCACATCACCGTATCTCGTCTAGAGGTGGGCACTGTTCAAAAACCCCCGTTCAGGTGACCCTGCCAGTGCGTTCCTTTTCCTTTCCCCACAGGACATTTGAAATGGCCAGATGGGCAGGGATGGAGATTACATATCAGTTCCAGTTTACGGACATCGACAGGGCTATTTATTCACTGAGACCATTTTGCATTCAAAGCAATGATCATTACCATTCTTTTATACTCACCATTACCATCTAAGTGTTTTCCAACGCGTTCGCCTGAACAAAATCTTTTGCACAGCCAAAGGCACGCGCCGTGGGCCGGGGTGGTCAACGGAGAGCAGTTGTGCGTTCCAGCCACACGTCCTTCTTCCCCTTCCTTGGACATGGCATGCTCCATATCTCCACAGTGCCTTTGCACAGGCTCTTCTCCACCCTCTTCACCTAGTTAACTCCCACTCAGCCTTCATTTCATCTTAGATGACTTTCCTGATCTCCTAGTCTAGGTCACGCTGCTTTGCTGTCCTCCGTATTGAACATTTCTAATGCTGTAAAGGAATGGGAACCAGATGGCTGTTTCCAAGGTCTTGCAGGGAAGCACATTTAAAAAAATAGCAACAATCAAAGTGAAAGCTCCCCAAAGAGCTCAGAATTGTTTAGTAAATAAAAGAATGGCATTCCCTCTACGCTCTGTTATGAAAATGCTGAGAGTTTATTTGAAGAATCCCAGGTCTTTTGGTTTTCTTCTTCTTTTTTTTTTTTTTTACTAGCACAGGAGAGATGAACAGAGCAGAGAAGGCTGGTAATGTGCACATTCAGTTAAGCTGCAACTCACTGAATAAGAAACCGGAGGACAAAAGAGAGATGTTCGTTAGATTGAACATCTACTGTGAACCCAAGCATTGGGCTGGGCAGGCAGCACAGTGTAGTGGATAGGGTATTGGTTCTGCAGTCAGGATGATTTGGGGTCGAGTTCTGGCCCCGCAACTTCTTAGCTCTGTGACCCTGGACAAGTTACAAAACTGCCCCATAATTTGGTTTTCTCAGAAAAGAGGGGAAAATACGCCTACTTCACTGAGTTGTTGTAAAGAATAATAATTAATGAAGATTCAATAAGCAAAAAAGAGCCAATGATTAAAACAGATGGAAAATGAAGAAAGCCTTGCATACTGTAGATTATGTGGTTTGTGAGAGTCTTGTTGAGAAGAGGACATTTACTTTGAGATCTAGACAGTGAATAAGAGCCAGTGGTGAAAGTAGAAGAGGAATCTTAGAAGGTTAAAGGCCAGCTGTGAAAGGTCCAATGCATAAAGAAGGCTGATATACTCAGAAAGCTGAAGGACGGACAGTGTGGCTGGAAGGGTATACAATTCAGACAGAGGTTAAATCACATCATGCCTTAAAGGTCATTGACGGAGGTGGAATTCATTCTAAGGGATGAGTAGGAAATAGGTTGAAGAGGACGGCAAGAGCGGAAGCAGAGAGACCACAGTTGTTGCAGTGGTGCAGGGAGAAGTGGAATGAGGTGGTTGGAGGGAGAAGGCAGGGTGGGGCTGTGTGATGGTGTGTGTGAGGCGGAGAGAACAAAGGCTCTCTGCTTTCTGTTTTGAGCTTGAAGGATGGTGGTACCAACCTCTGCAGGGGGGAGGGCTGCAGGATGAATCAGTGAGCTTTAGGATAAGATGAAGGTTTCAGTTTGGGGGGTGTTAAGTCTAAGATTACAGTTAGATAGCCAATGGAAAAGTCAAGTAGGCAAAAAAGTTTACAAGTCTGAAGCTTTCGAGGGAGGTCTAGGCTAGAAATACGAATTTGAGAGTTGTCAGTCCGCAGCTTGCACTGAATGCCATGAGGCTGAGTGGGGACATAGGCGGAATACAGGGAGAAAGAATACATTGAGGAAAGGAGATTGAGCCTTATGGGCTCTGTAATTAAACACACACACGTACATACACACACACACACCACGGACAATGAACTGGGGGACAAAGCTATTTGAATTCTGCCTCTGCCCTTTACAACCTTGGAAATTTTGTGCAAGTTACCCCCGCCTCTCTGAACCCCACTTCTTTACCCACAAAACAGGAGAATGTTACATCCCAAGGTTGTTATGAGGATTAGAAATGATGTGTGCTAATACCTTGGGTGTGTCATAAAGGCACTACAAATTATAGGAGGCTTGGGGGCTGCTTTTTCTCCAAGACCCCTCCCTGATCTCCCAGCCTCTGCCCCCAACTCTGTAATTCCTTGACTCACACCACATGCTTTCCTAATCACCTTCCAAACCCCCAGTAGCAAAAGGCAGATCATTGATAACTCTCTGTGGAGAGAGATTAGATGACAGCCAGATTTTAAACAGGGAGGTCACATGATCTGTGGGGTTTCTTTGATTTCAGATACTCCTCCACTTTCCTGCCTCCAAGCAATAGCTGGCTTATCTGAACAATCTCCAAACTTCTCATGTGGAAAAAAAAATAGACCATTTGGGATGAGCCACTTTCTAAGCTGCGTGCTAATAAGTGGTGTTCTTATTGTTATTATATTTGCTTTCAAATCAGCAAGAATTCTGATTGGACCGCGTAGATGGGGGACAATATTAGCCAGTGGTGTGGCGAAAATAAAAGCTATTCTTAGAAAACCTCTCTTTTGATTAGACCCTGATACTTACTGGGTAGTTGATGATGTCAGTAGGTAATCTTGAGGGATGTCAGTGGGTGTTGAGGGGCTGCAGAAGGCGGAGGAGAATGAATGTGTCTGTACGTAGCAGAGTGCTGGCCACACCTCCTCCTGTCAGGCCTTTCTCACCTCCAGCATCTCTCGACCTGTGCTTCCACCACTTGACCCGCACCGGGCGCCTCTTAAATATTGTGCGTGAGGCCAAAGGGAAGGTGATGAAGAGCTCAGGCTCTGGGTCCACACAGGTTGGGCTCAAATGTGGTTTTTCTTTTTTTCCATTTCCCATGTGACCTTGAGCGAGATACCAATGACTCTGGATTTCCATGTCCTCATCTGCAGCCTGGGAAAAATGATGCCACCTGCCTCAGAGCTTGGTTGTGAGGATTAAATGGGACGATTGTGTAAAAGATTAAGGCCCTTAGTGGGAATGTGGTGTCTGCTCTATAACTGTCCGTTTTTGTCATCGTATTTAGCGATCCTCTTACTATTTAAAGCAGGTGCTAATGTTATCTCTGCCCCTTCCCCCTTTCTCCCAACTTACCCAAACTGATGCTCAAAGACGTTAGAGGATCGCTCTGGAGATACAAAGAAAACGATCTGGGATTTGAATCTGTCTTCCCCATTCACGAGGCTGGCGTTGTTTCTTCTACACCCGTAACCTTGAAAGTGGGATGGAAAACTAATGACCAAGCCACCAGGAAGACTTGTAACTGACTGAAGGATAGTATCCTAGGGTGTGTGTGGGGAGAGGGGTGAATAGACAGGTCAAAGAGCCACAGTCAGCCTGAAGACATGCCCACCATGTTCAACGAGGCACATACACACGTTCAGCAAATACTGATTGAACTTCCAGAAGTACCACAAACTGGGCCAGACACTGAAATGAGTGAAAGGTGACTCAAGGCACTGCCTTTGTGGAGCTTACAATTTAGTGGGAGGGGCTGGAATAATGCATATAATCACCAAATAAATGCAAAATTACAACTGAAATAATTTCTACCCTGAGGAAGTAGAGAGTCCCTGATACACACACTCACACACACACACACACGCGCACATGCACACACACACACCCTGGGTCCCTGACCTAGTCTGAGGGCTTGGAGAAAGCTCTCCTGAGTAATTATACTCGTTGTTATGTAATAATAGTTAGTAATGCTTTTACAGCATTTCTATGTGCTGAGACGCTGAGCTTTCTTGTTATGCTTTCCATATTAGCCTCACAGCAGTCCTATTATATATTGCTACTAGTGTGCCCATTTTAGAGACGAGGAAACTGAGATCCAGAAAGGTTAAGTGATTTGTGTGCCCAAGGTCATGCAGCCAGCACATGCAGAGCTGGACCAGGCAGTTGGCTCCAGAGTCCGTGCTCTTAACCATCCTGAGATCTGAAGGTTGTGTAGGCTTTAACTAGACAGAGGAAGGAGGCAGAGGACAGCAGGCCCAGATTCCCTTTTCCGCAGGGAGCTCACAGGGTGCTCGGGACTGAATGCAGCTGAGTGGAGCTAGAGCTCAGGGAGCCGGGAGCGCGACCAGAGAGTGCACTGGAGAGAAAGGCGGAGGTGGGCCAGGAAAGGCCTCCAGATCACGGTAGAGGCTTTGGTCTTTACTGGAAGAACCATGGATATCCATGGAGAGTTTTTAAACGGGGAGGTCACATGATCTGCGTTTATTAAAAGTTCACTCTGGCTGTTTTGTGAAGCACAGGTTGCAAAAGAAGCAGCAGGGAGACTGATGCTGAGAGCATTCCATCATCGTCCAGGATGAGATGATGGAGGCCTGGACCAGAGGGGCGATGGCAGAGTCAGAGAAAAGCTGACAGATTAAAAAAAAAAACCCTTAGGAGGCGAAATGGACAGGGACTTTGTGATTAATTGGTTCTGTGGGTGAGGGAGAAGGAGAA
Organism: Aethalodelphis obliquidens; assembly: GCF_003676395.1. Classification (NCBI taxonomy): domain Eukaryota; kingdom Metazoa; phylum Chordata; class Mammalia; order Artiodactyla; family Delphinidae; genus Aethalodelphis; species Aethalodelphis obliquidens. The sequence goes on along the minus strand of NW_020837962.1, from coordinate 5,580,710 downwards.
GTAATCGTTCCCTCATTGGATCGAGGGCATAGAGAGCTGTTCGCCAAATCCAAGGCTGGTCCAAAGACAAAGGAAGAGGGAGACACTTGGCAACAGTCTGGGATCTAAAGTGACTCAATAAGTTATAATTTAACTGGGATAAGATAAATTCTTGCAACTGGGCCCCAAATAGCCACTGTCCCAGAACATGGTAGGGGTGTTATTTCTAAGCAGAGCACATAGCGGGGCAAGACCTCGGGGTCCGAGTCAACTGGAAATACTGTATGAACTGTCCGTGTGACATGCTCTCCCAAACACTCATATTGTCACAGGTTGTGTCCCCAGGTGACTATGAGAAGACACCTAGGGTATGACATGTACAATGCTGCCGTCATACATTCAAGGAGTTGACAGACCCCACCGTGTCGTGATGGTGTCCAGGGCACTGACAGGGAAACGTGTAGCATTGTCTGAGCATTTGTTTTGTATCAAGCACTTCACACACGTAACCTCTACGTCTCCTCCTGACCTTCTAATATGTTAACCCTGTTGACGAGCGGACAGCAGCTCAGATATTTAAGTGACTTGTTGAAGGTGGTGCATCTCGCAAGAGACAGAGAAGAAATTTTAATTTGGGTCAATGTGATTCAAACTGTTACGCTTTTCCCACTATACTGTGTTGCTTCTCAAGACAAAAGACAAAATGCTAATAAAATGGGAGGATACATAGCTTCGAAAATACAAACGTGGTGGAACTGGATATTTATTTTCTGATACAGATATCTCATCTGTGAAAAGGGGATAATAATAGTACCTACACCCTAGGGTTATTTTAGGGATGAATGATATATTGCAGGTGAAGCACCATCCTGGGTCTGACACATGGTCCTTGAGAGTGTGAGTTTCTATTACCATTATATTATTATTATCATCATGATTGTTATCGTTGAAAGGGAACTGAACTTAGCCTAGGTGAGTCCAGAAGACAAGATGAAGGCAAATGCGTAGACATTATAGAGAAGCTGGTTTGTCTCAATGGTGCCGGGAGAGACTTTCAAACAGGTGGAGCCTGATCCACTGCGCGAGGAGTGGCCTCAGGAAGCGGTGAGCTGTCCGTGACAAGAGGTGCCCGAATCTAGGCTAGACAACCACTTACGGAAACAACACACGAAAGATCTGCTCATCACACAGCTATACAACCTCCGCTGGCCCTTTAAGCTGAAAGTCTGATTCTACCTCCCCCACCTGCTCTAAAGTGACAAGTTTGGTTGTGACGTGGCGTAAATCTAGGGCGCCTGCTCCAAAAATAACTGCCCAGTAAGGCAGGAGGAGGAGTCGGGGCTCGTGTACTCACCTTCCCTCGGATTCAATCCTCATGCATGTCACAAGGGCTAAAGAGACAGTCCCTCCGACCCAGCCCTTGACTTTCTGCGGCGTCTCACCTCGGGCAGGTGCTACCTGCTCCATCTGCCCCTGAGAGACCCAGCTCATGGCTGCCCCAAGGGGAGGACCCCCTACCTCTAGCCACGGCCTACCCTCTTTAAGGCACTGATCCAGAATATCAAGAAGTCATGCCTGTGAAGGAGAAGCTGGGCTTCTGCTCTTAAGAGCTTCAGGCAAATTCACCCTTGAGAGCTCTTGAGGCCTCATATAAGGGATTAATTGACATTCAGCAAAATGAGAGCCCCTTTAAGATAGGGATTATATTTTATTTGTCTTTTTTTTTTAAGAGCCTTTGCTGTATGTGCTCATTTCTTTTTTTTTTTTTTATCCTTTTTTAAAATTTTTGGCCATGTTGGGTCTTTGTTGCTGCACACGGGCTTTCTCTAGTTGCGGCGAGCGGGGGCTACTCTTCGTTGCAGTGCGCAGGCTTCTCACTTCAGTGGCTTCTCTTGTTACGGAGCACAGGCTCTAGGTGTACAGGCTTCGGTACTTGCAGCATGCAGCCTCAGTAGTTGTAGCACGTGGGCTCAGTAGTTGTGGCTTGCAGGTTCTAGAGCACAAGCTCAGTAGTTGTGGTGCGTGGGCTTAGCTGCTCCACAGCATGTGGGATCTTCCCGGACCAGGGATTGAACCTGTGTTCCCTGCTTTGGCAAGTGGACTCTCAACCACTGCACCACCAAGGAAGTCCCATTTTATTCATCTTTGTATGTCTCACATAATACATGCTCAATGAATATCTAATAAATGAATATAAGAGGAAATGAGCAGGCATTTGAATGATGCAATTTATTCATTTGACAAATATGAATCTACTGGGTTTCAATTCAACTTGGTGTTTACCATAAGGGTGCAGTTTAATACAATCATTAGTGTGTGGTCATAGGTTTAGAAAATATCTCTAGGCTAGGAAGAGTTTCACAATGTTGGTGGAGGGGTACAATTGATACTGAAATTTCTGTTTCCAGGGCTTGGCTGTATGCAAGATCTGCTCACATGCAGCAGAAGATGAGAGACAGAAAAAATAGTTGAACCACTTTGGATAAATGAGGTCAGACATACTTGGCCCTCTCCTACACTCAGCTCTCTCCCCCCCTCTCTCTCTCTATATATAGTGGTTTTAAAATATGGCCAAAAATTCTTTGATACTCCCTTTAAGAGGTGAAGCTTAATCCCCACCTCTTGAGTGTGGGCTGAACTCAGTGACTCATTTCCCTCGAATAGAATATGATGGAAGAGCTGGTGGTTCACTTTTGAGACTATTTTATAGAAGGTGTTGCAGCTTTCTCTCTCTCTCTCTGTGTCTCTCTCCCTCCCTCTCATCACTCGCTTTCCCTAGACAAGTCAGATATCATGTTGTGAGCACTCAGGCATCCCTGTGGAGAGACCCACGTGGTGAGGAACTGAGGGCTCCCTCCAGCAGTCACGTGAGTGAGCTTGCAAGAGCTCCTTGAGCCCCAGTCAAGCCTTCAGATGCCTGAAGTCCTAGTTACCATCTTGACTGCAACCTCATGAGAGACTCTGAGTCAAAACCACTCAGCTAAGCTGCTTTTAAATTCCTGACCCACTTTGAGGTAGTAAGTGTTTGTTGTTTGAAGCCATTAAGTTTTGGGACAATAGTTTTTTGGGTTTTTTTCCTTTGCGGTACGCGGGCCTCTCACTGTTGTGGCCTCTCCCGTTGCGGAACACAGGCTCCGGAGGCGCAGGCTCAGCGGCCATGGCCCACGGGCCCAGCCGCTCCGCGGCATGTGGGATCTTCCCGGACCGGGGCACGAACCCGTGTCCCCTGCATCGGCAGGCGGACTCTCAACCACTGCGCCACCAGGGAAGCCCGGGGCAATTGGTTTTGTAGCAATAGATAAGTAATGTGGTTTTCATTCCCATTCTTGGCACCAAATTGTGTAGTAGTTAGGGTCCAATTGGATAAGAGCCACTAGGAGGTAGATAGATAGATAGATAGATGATTGATAGATAGATAGATATAGATAGATATAGATAGATAGATAGATATAGAGGCAGATGATAGATTTGTTGATGTGTTACAGGGATTTGACCTCATGCAATTAAACAGTGTCTGTAAGGTTCTTGTCTTCACAAGACAAGATTGAAGATTGAAGATTGAAGTGTGAAGATTGAAGTGAAGATTGAAGTCCCCAAGGAAGGCCATCAGGAAGGGCAGATTGATATGACGGGAAGGAGAAGAGCAAGGGCACTGTGGAACCCATGGAAACGAGCCTGGAACTCACGATAAGAGAACAGAACTTGTGTCAGTTTCTCACTGCCTCCAACCTTGATGACATAGAGTCCTGCTCGAGAAGCTGACACCCTGTGTCATGGAACTCAGCACACATCTGGACTTGGAGTTGGAGAAGCTGACTGGGGACTTGGGGCGGGGGATGGTGGAGCAGGTCAGCCTGCGACCCCACCCCAATGAGGTGAGCCAGTCAGATAAACAGCACCATGTATGCACTACCCTGACCTTCCAAGCATAAAAAACCAATGACTGCTTCCTCCCTCCAAATCTCCCACCATATCTCTTGTAACCCCCAACCAGGAAGGTGACACAGTACAAATCCAACACACTCTCAAGTGGTCTCACCCACAACCACAGTTCTTTTGTTTGTTTTAAAGGAATCAATGTTATTTCAAACTTTATTTGGTAATGTTCATTCAACAACGCTTTCCAAGGTTACATTATAAAAAGAAAGAAAGAACAAAATTTCAACCCATCCTTAACAAAGGCAGACATGTATCCATCTAAAACTCTAGCACATCAGATAACAGCCTCAACTGTTAAAGTAAGAGAACATCGTATAGAAAAAATGATACTCTCCTCAGGGAGAACAAAAAGAAAATGTAAGGAATTTCTTGAATCAACTTGGTATATGGGCAGACCTGGCATAGCAACTTAGCTAATTCAAAGTGCTATCAGAGTCCTTCATTAGGGTGAGACTGTAGGTGACATGTGGGTGAGTGTTACTGTGCTCTATAAAAAAGGAGGAAAATTAATCAACTTTTTAAACTTTACAGTGTGTAATAAAAAAGACTAATGTTTCAAGTCACCAGTGGAGGGTCCAAGAGACTAACAAGTTTATAGACCATCTTCTAAACTATTTGAGGCCTCTTATTCAGGACTGAGCAAAAGGGAAGGTCTTTAGTAATTTGAAGTATGAATAAATAACTAAAAATAGCTAACATTTTAGAGTGTTCCCTTTGTGATAGGCATTTCATTCTTTACATTATCTCTAATTTCTCAAACCTAGAAGGTAGTAATATAATTATTCTCAGTTTCAGATAAATCAACTGTCTTTGAAAGATTAATTACCTTGTTCAAGGTCATAATGGCAGGAAACGTTGGAGGTTGGTCTACCTCCAAACACCACTCTCTTAAGCCCTATCCTATATTACCACCTGTGCTGACACACGGTAACCTGCATTTTGTGGGGCTAACATTAGATGATCCTCCACATCCACAGTTTTAATTATGATCTGTATCTTTCTGCTTCCAAATTATCTCTAGTTCAGTTCTTTTCCTGTGCCTCACACAGTCCATTATCTTAAAAAAAACCACTTTATTGATGTATGATTGACATGTAAAGAGCTGTATATGTTTCATATATACGACTTGATGAGTTTGGGGATAAGTACATACCCATGAAACCATCGCCACCATCAAGGCTATAGACATCCCTCACTTCCCAAAGTTTACTTCTGCCCCTATTGTTATTGTAAGAACACTTAACATAAGGTCTATCCTCTTGGAAAATTTTAAGTATGCAATGCAGTATTGTTAGCTATAGGTTCTATGTGTAAAGTAGATCTCCAGAATGTATTCATCTTGCAAAACTGAGATTTCACATCCTCTGACCAACATGTTCCCCTTCCCCCCTCCCCACTCCACTGCCACCCCTGGCAGCCACCATTCTATTCTCTGCTCCTATGAGTATGACTATTTTAGATTCATATACAAGTAAGAACATACGGTATTTGTCTTTCTGTGTCTGGCTTATTTCACTCAGCATAATGTCCTCCAGGTCCATCCATGTTGTCCCAAATGGCAAGATCTCCTTCCTTTTTAAGGCTGAATAATATTCCATTGCATGTACATATACCACATTTTCTTTATCCATTCATCCATTGCCAAACATTTGTTTCTATATTTTGGTTATTGTGAATGCTGTTGTGAATATGGGGTCCAGATGTCTCTTCAAGGTTCTAATTTCAATTTCTTTGGATATATACCCAGAAGTGGAATTGTTGGATCATCTAGCAGTTGTAGTCTTCACGTTTTGAGGCACCTCCATACTGTTTTCCATAGTTGTTGCACCAATTTACATTCCCACCAGAAGCGGCTGAACCAGGGTTCCCTTTTCTCCACATCCGTGCCAACACTTGTTATTTCTTGTCTTTTTGATGATATCCATTCTAAAGAGGGTGCAGTGATATCTCATTGTGGTTTTGATTTGCATTTCCCTGATGATTAGCATCTTTACTAATGTGTCTGTTGGATCACAGGTTACTTGTCTTTAAGGGAAACCTCACAGTAGGGAAATGTAGACATACAAAGGGACAAATAACATGCTACAATGGAGAAACGTCCAAAAAATCATGGGAGTTCAGAAGACAGTGCCTCTAACTCTGGGTGAACCGAGAAAGGATTCATGGGGGTGACACTTGAGCCAGGACGTAAAAGATAATTGTGTATTTGTCAGATGGTGAAAGAATATTCATGAAGAAGAGGAAACGGTATTTTTAAGGACAAAGGTTTGTTTCGGCTGGATCAGCATCTGTGTACAAGGAAGTAGTGGGAGTTAAGGTTAGAGAATTCGTGTCAGCAAGAACAGACCAGGAAACTCCATGCCAGGCATGCCAGAGACCTTGGTCTTTACACTATTAGGTGATGGGGAGTTATTCAAAGACTTTCAGTTGGGAATGACATGGCCAGAATTTTATTTTAGAACAATTCCCGTTGCTGGTAAATGGAGAAAGAATTAAAGGTGAGTCAATATTGGAGGTAGGGAGACCTGTTATTAGACTGTCACAATAATTCATGTAGGAGAAGAGGAGAGATGGAAATCAGACAGTGAAGATGGCAAGCAGGAGGCACGTGGGAGGTACAGACAGGGAAATGAACCAAAACTGGAGGAAGGAGAGAGAGAGACGAGTCAAAAGACTGTCATGATTTTGGCCTGGTGAGTGGGAGCTGATGACGCTCTGCTCTTAGAAAACTCTAGAAGGGAAGAAAGCGCTGGTGAAAGGAGGAGGATACATTTGGTTTTGAAGATGTTGCATTTGGGATGCTTTCAAGATATCCAAGAGGCAACTGAAAATATGTATCTGTGTTGTTATTTTACTTATCTTTTTTTAAAATTTATTTTTATTTTTTTATTTTTTTATTTTACTTATCTTTAATGAAAAACTGTGAGCTTTACAACCCTGAGCTTTATCCCTTACGGCCAACATTGAAAACTGCTGAAGGCAATACCAATACTCACACTTCCTGTAAATTACTCTCCCCTGCAGCTTATGATGGAATGTGAGTTGTTAAGATGGTGGGAGGGGATTGGGAAAGATGTAGAATTAGGTTTATGGTTTAACCCACGGTAGTGGCTTTGGGATGCCGTGGATTATGAAGCCTGCTGGGCATGTTGACTGCCCTGAAATAGGCTCGTATCTCCACATTCCCTATTCTGATGATGTTTGTATGTCTTGAAGCCAGCCAAATATGCTATGGTTTGGTGAGTCAGATTGGACCCTGGCTTCTTTAAGTTACTCTGAGCGCAGCAGGGAGGCCACAGGTAATCAGTCACATTCTTGGAACACAGCATTATAAATTTTCAAGTGGAAGTCTGTGTGCTTTTTCTCATTGTGCTTGGTGATGGGGCCACAGAGTGGGATCTGGGTGCTGTTTGATAGAGAATGACCTCCTCTTCCTTCTATCCTTTACTGTACATTTGTATTCCTGGGCTCTTGTTTGGATGAAAGGCTACAAGCAATCAAAAGTAACAAGATCTCTGAGCACATCTGATGCCACTAGCTCCTGGGGCCCAGCCTCTGAACTGGGAACTGGGATGTCTTATCTGCTTAGGAAGAAATGGAAGAGGAGGAGGCTATCCTTTAGAATGCACGGTTGCCTGCAGTACTGCTGAGTTAAAAAGAACAAGGCTGCTGTTTCTTCCTCAGGCAGGAACAGAGACAAAGTGAGAGAAAGGCAAGAGAAAGAAAGAGAAAACTTCTGGAACCCCCTGGCATGTCAGTGGGTGGTGGGAGATAGGGGACAGCTGGACACTTCTTCAAGGGGGGTAAAGGCTTTCAAATGGAAAGTCATAGCACAGTCTCCCCCTGGCTCCTGCCAGCGTGCACACTGAATGGAAGTTTTTGCTGAACCATAGTGCACAAGGCTTTGCATACACAGCCCCAGAAATTTTAGCATCTTGGAGTTTCCAGAAGCAAAAATGTGGACCTTTTCCATCTGCTGTCTAAGGAGAGTAGTGAAGACCTGACACCTACATCCTTGGAACTTTCAGTACCTTGGAGAGCTCGGCAACAAAGCCAGGGGCCACTCTTCTATCTGCTTCCTTAGGGGAAAGTCCTGATCTATGACCTCTAATTCTTGGACCATTCTCACCCCCAAGGAGAGATACCCTCTGTCCCCAGAAAAGCAGAGGTCAGATGGTATGGACTTCCAGTCACTGGAAGTTGTTTTTCTTTGGACACACCCTGAACACAACTCCTAAGTTTTGGAACTAAAAATAGTACAGAAGGAGTTATCTTTTATTGATATATGGTATGGTTGACAATGTCTCTGCACATGCCTAGGAAGCAGGCAGAGTTGGAGCTGAAAATCTTCATTTTGCCGATATGCATGAGAAGACTACGAGAATAAGAGAAGAGAAGTGAAAAGACAAAAGTCATACAGTAAGGATGTGGCCAAGAACTCAGACTTCCTGGCTCTTCTCTCTGCTTCCTGTTTATTTAAAAATACTTACTGGACATTTACAGCATATAAGGCATCAGGGACACAGAGGCAGTTCCTGCCTGTACACTATTGGAATCTAGGTAATAGTGAGCACTAAGCAGAGATGAAAAATCATGGGATATGAAGTCCAGCTGACATGCGCTTACCCCTGGTCCCAGCTTCACAACGACCTGGTTGTATGGTCTTAAGGAAGTCACTTCAATCTCTAAACCTCGGTTTCTAAATATGTAAAATGGGGACTATAATCCCTGCTACAAAGGAGGGCTTTAAAGATTTTAAAAGGGTTTTTACAAAGATGGGTTAGTTTAGTGAACTTTAATAATAAATTTCATCAGAACTCTTGGAAAAGAAGGTAACAGACACCCCCAAACTCCGTTTCTAGCAGAAGACTACAAGGTGTTCCAAGAGAAACGTGTTTGGTTTTATCCTCAGAATGACAGCACATTTGAGCTTTTCCCTCCCACAGGAACAGAACTGTCTGTTAATTAAGTTTGCTTGGCTGTCTGGTCATCTGGCTTCAGCCAGCAGAATCTTGGGGGAGAAAAAAAGAGAACTGAGCCATTTAGGGTAGGCAGGGCACTGGCAGAAGCAAATGTCCCAAGTAACGAGTATAAATCGCCTCCTAATTAGGAAATAATTATGCCCCCAAATGGGGCTACATGGGTGTAAAGGCATCTCACAAATTGCCGATTAGTTTCATAGCAGTGATGGTATTTAGTGCCACTTCAGTTAATGGAAAATGTGTTGGAAATGGCCCATCTTTGGCTGCTCCAAAAAAAGAGAAAAGGCCAGGGAAGGAGAGGCTCCAGAGACAGGGAATGAGGCAAGAGAAAAGAGAAACATTCATCTTTTTTCTTGGAGTGTGGACTATAGTAAGAGCTTGGAACATGGAGTTAGAACGGGGAAGAATTTTGATTTTATTCTGACGGTAATGCAAAGGTACTGAAGGCTTGAGACCAGGTGAGGGATATGATCTAATTAGAGTCTTTAAAAGATTACCCTGGGACCTAATGAAACTTAAAAGCTTTTGCACAGCAAAGGAAACCATAAACAAGACAAAAAGACCCTCAGAGTGGGAGAAAATATCTGCAAATGAAGAAACTGACGAAGGATTAGTCTCCAAAATATACAAGCAGCTCATGTGGCTCAATATCAAAAAAACAAACAAGCCAATGCAAAAATGGGCAGAAGGCCTAAATAGACATTTCTCCAAAGATATACAGACTGCCAACAGACACATGAAAGGATGCTCAACATCACTAATCATTAGAGAAATGCAAATCAAAACCACAATGAGGTATCACCTCACACCGGTCAGAATGGCCATTATCAAAACATCTACAAACACTGAATGCTGGAGAGGGTGTGAAGAAAAAGGAACCCTCTTGCACTGTTGGTGGGAATGTAAATTGATACAGACACTGTGGAGAACAGTATGGAGGTTCCTTAAAAAACTAAAAATAGAAGTACCATATGACCCAGCAATCCCACTACTGGGCATATACCCTGAGAAAACCATAATTCAAAGAGTCACGTACCACAATGTTCATTGCAGCTCTATTTACAACAGCCAGGACATGGAAGCAGCCTAAGTGTCCATCAACAGATGAACAGATAATGAAGATGTGGCACATATATACAATGGAATATTACTCAGCCATAAAAAGAAATGAAATTGAGTTATTTGTAGTGAGGTCGATGGACTTAGAGTCTGTCATACAGAGTGAAGTAAGTCAGAAAGAGAAAAACAAATACCATATGCTAACACATATATATGGAATCTAAAAAAAGAAATGGTTCTGAAGAACCTAGGGACAAGACAGGAATAAAGACACAGACGTAGAGAATGGACTTGAGGACACGGGGATGGGGAAGGGTAAGCTGGGACGAAGTGAGAGAGTGGCATGGACATATATACACTACCAAATGTAAAATAGCTAGCTAGTGGGAAGCAGCCGCATAGCACAGGTAGATCAGCTCAGTGCTTTGTGACCACCTAGAGGGGTGGGGTAGGGAGGGTGGGAGGGAGATGCAAGAGGGAGAGGATATGGGGATATATGTATACATATAGTTGATTCACTTTGTTATACAGCAGAAAATAACACAACACTGTAAAGCAGTGTAAAGCACTCTAATAAAAATGTTAAAAAAAAAAAAAAAGATTATCCTGACTTCTGTATGGAGAATGGAGACATGGAGGCCAGAGAAGAAGCAGGTGGATGGGTTAGAAAGCAGTTGCATTTGTATAAATGGGAGGTGATGATCTGGGTGACGGTGGTGGAAGTGATGAGAAGCAGATGGATTCTTAATGTATTTTAAAGGTCATGCAGACAGAGCTGGTGGATGGATTGAATGTAAGGGGTGGGGCGGGGTCGGGAAGAAGACTGAAGGATGACCAGAAGGTATTTAGCCTGAGAAATCAGCTCAGTAGCAGTGCCAGTTCCTGAGTTGGGGAACTCTGGGGAGGATAAGATTTCTACTGGGCCTGGGGGATGGCCCAATATACCTTTTAAGATATTTTGGGATCTGAATGTCTTTCAGATCTCTAGGTGGAGTTACTAATATAGATATGGATATGTGAGTCTAGAATTTATAGGGGAGGTCGGACCCAAATATAAGAACGTAGGAGTAATCGGTGGCGTTTATAGTCAAAGGTCTGGGTAAAAAACAGTAGATAAGATAGAGAGTGAAGTAAACCAAGAACAGATTCCAAGGCACTCCATCTACATGCCCATCCAGCCACTCACCCACCCAACAGCCACCCAATCTTCCAATTAGCTATTCTCCTATCCATCCAAAAATGCCCACTCTTTGTTAGATGCTGGGCTGGGTGCTAGGATTCAAAGATGAAAAATTATATATTTTCATCTGGATATGAAAAGCCCTAGAAAAGCTCACATTCTAAAGAGAGATAGCACACACTAAAAAGTTTAGTTAAAGGCTGCTAAATCATGTGAGAGATGGGTGTGCAAGGGCTGGCTCACAGAGAAGTCAAGTGTTAACTCTGCTGCTGGGAGAGAGCTTGGAAAGACTACGAAGAAGCTTCTATTGAAGATACAACTTGAAGGAGGATCAAGAGTTGGCGAGGAGACGTGGAGGAGACCAGCATTCCAGGAAGGAAGAATAGCATGAGTGAAGGCATGGAACCCCGAGAGCTCATAGTGTCTTTGGAGAGGAGCAGAGAGACGTTAGGTGCATACGGCACGTGGTAGGAAGGGGTTTGTGGGGATTGGAAGACTTTGTGTGCCGGGCTATGGAATCCGTGCTTTCCCTTTGGGTCATTTGTTTTAAGCTGAAGATTTTAAGTAAAGGAGAGGTAGAGTGAACAAGGTCAGATTTTTTAGAAATGTCATTTGATCTAGGGATGGGAGTTGTCACATGAAAATTAAATCTAGATTTAGTAAGGAGGGACTCGATTATAGAAAAATTATTGCAAGGAGGAGAAAGGGACTATTGCAACAGGGGGAGGAGGACTGTTGGAATAGGGGGAATGCTCCGACTATAAGCTCTGCAGGCGCCTCACGAGTTAGGTAAAAAGAGCGCTTCTTTTGTAGGAGGGAGTAAACAAAACTGGACAGAACAGGGTGTGGGGATGTGAGATGAACGGGAGTGGTGGGATTGGATAGTAGCAGACCCAAAAATCTGAGCCCCGCCTCTTCCCAGGAGGAGGCTGTGAGCTGGCTCTGGCTGCTCAACAAACATTTTGCTCCAACTGATCAGTGAGAACAAGAATGTCCGCTAATCATTTATGAGGCAAGGATTGGGGATTTGGAGGCTCTGTGTCTGGCCTTGGCATGGAGAAGGGGGGCACCCATGGGTCATATCGAAGTCATATGGAGAAGGGTGGTCCTTTGCAGTCAGCTGTTGCCTGGGATACAAAAGGAGAGGAGGTCTTTAACCATCACTCTTTTCCAGAAACATAAGTCACAGGGCTCGGTGAAGTCCAACGTTATCAGAGTCAGTGCTGCAAGTGTGGGAACTGCACAGGAAGATGCGATCCAGGTTAGGGACAGTGGCAAAGCTTGCCAGTAAAACCCTGAAGCCAACTCCTGTATTCTTCCCAATTCCGTGCTCCCCCCTCCACTCCTCCATTGCACAAAGGAGGAAATAAGTGATTTTCCCCTTTGTACAAACACTAAGCCCGCCCGAAACGTTAGTGATGCCCTCAACCGCAGCAGCAACAACAAAGACCACAACTCCATTTCTCATTTTCATATCAATTGGCAGAAATTATCTTTATTAGAAAAATGAAATTCTCCTGTATTTACATTTTTACACGATATGACTGGGCACTTTTGTTGCCTCGGGAGTTATGTACATATCAGTTTGCACACATATTTCAAACCCCATTCCTTAAGACAGCTGATAACACGCTGAACAAAAATAAAAGACGTACTACAAGGAGACAACCATAGTATATACTTCCTCTATCATAGAAAGGTGTTAAGCAAACGTATAATTTTGTAGCTATGCTTGGAAATATTTAATACACTTATTAGCACTTCCTCATGCAGTGGATTAAAACATGACAGGTATAAACTGTTACGGTTGGTAAGTGAACATCTTATTCCCAGATGAAAACCACTGAGTAGAGAACACAGCTTGCTTGGGGCTCCTCCATACAAGAGATCGAGCCAGTTCTGATGTGGGTTTTAGACTGTTTGAATGTAGCTGTGAATGGAAACCCTCTGCACAAGGACTTCAAACCCATCCATGTTGGGTTAAAAATGAACTCAGACACGGACCTTTCAAGCTGCTTAATTCAATTCCTTTCTTGTGAGTAATGACCAGCTTGTGTATTATTATGCAACGAGTCTTATAACACGAATGAAAGACGGACAGTTTACCCTCTTTTTCTGGGTGAGAAGGCCATTATTTACGATGTTTATGATCTGCTTCTTTTTCAAGCCACCAATTAACTCACCTAATTCTTTCTGAATATTCAGCTTGAAATATATAGACTATACATAAACATACGCACATTCTATTGTGATATACTACATTGAATTATCCCGACTACATAATCTGGAAAGTATATGCTTTTAAATTTGTTTTAGCAAGGGAATGAACAAGATTAAGATTCAGAGTTAAAAACAACTGTTAAAGAAATATTTTGGGACCCTCAGGCTTGGAAGGCATCTGAGCCATATCTAGCCATGTAATTAGTTGTATTGAGTAGCTTACTGAATTTTCTATGAAAATGTTACTCTTGACCTAATTTCTTATTTGAAAAAAAATAAATAATTGACATCCTTTCCCAGGGAAAAATTTGAGAAACATAAATGTTACAAGTGCCACTTTCATCTTCCCAAATCCATCAGGATTTTCAAAGATGATCACCTGAATTTGACCCCAAATAGTCATCTGAATCTTTAGTTTCTACCCTGGAACATTTACTTAATGGTCATGGCCTCAGAGCTGTGTCTACAAACCTTATAAACTAAAGATTAAAAAAAATAAAGATTTGGAAAGTCAATACTGTTCATTTGTTTGAATTAGCTTAACTGAGAATAGAAATAATTCAATAAGTCTTAGATGGCTAATGTAAAAACCTCGGTCGAATTCAAAACCCTATGATTGTTCTTCATGGAAAAATTGACAATGTTTTTATATTTCTGGACCTTCACTATTTGCTCAGCTATCAATAGTCTTTGATTTGAGCCCTTTAAAAGCTTGAAACAGCAAAATGTCCGATCAATGAGAAGCATTTAAAATGTCAAAGACAAACTTATGTTTGCTAGAGAACAATTAACCTTATTAATTTAAAAGGCAGCTGTGGTATTGGCTACTTGTTATATTAATATCCTTTTGAAGGCTCATCTTAAATCCTTCCCAAAGGTGTGAGAGAGAATTAACTGGAAGAGGTTATGACCCAGGGCTACTGCTAATGAGGAATGTTCTCAGAATTGCAAAAACGCAAACTCATTGTTTCACAAATGTAGTAGATAAGAGGGATTTATGAGTGATAATCTGTTTGGTCTTGTTTGTCTCTATGTACTGATGACACTTTTTTGGAGGAGGTTAATCTGAGAAATGACTCCATTTTCAACAGGTTGGTCCCTGCTCCCTGGAGAGTTGTGTGCTTTGAAATACGGCCGCAGTGAAGAGATAACCACTGGCCAAATTGTTCTTTTGAGTGTTCCAGTTTCTGCAAAGCTCAGCGTCCCTGGGAGAGTGTTGTCATGCACTTGTAGACCCAACAGGATCTCAAAATAGCTATGAAATAATAATAATCTTTCTGTCTTAAGAGACTTTACTGCCAGCTTGAAAGATATAAAGGGCTAGAGCATTTCTCAGGGACCAGGACGACCTTACATTAGGTTAAATGACCCCCAGAGCGGGTGGAATCACAGAACCTCTCCGGGAAACATTCCTTCAAACCCCGCTCAGTTTCCTCATCTATAAAATGGTCCTAATGTGTCCCACCTCACAGTAAATAAAATGCCAGGAGAGGGAGGTGTGGCTTAGAACATGGGAGCGGGGTGGGGGGGGGTGGGGGTTCAAGAACGGAATGCGTCATTGCCTCAGGGTCATCGCGTACACAGTGTATTACACACTACATCATTTTAGACTCCTAGAGAGCCTGGTGGAAATATTCCAATTGGACATTCTTTAATGAGATAAACCAAACAAGCATTCAGTGGTGCAACAGTTATCTTGATGTCAATGACCAGGAAAGTATCTCTAAGACAATTTGAAAAAAATAGAACAGACTAAGAAGGGAAAAAAAATCTTAATAGCTGCCCCTCAGTCATACTGATTACCAAACTCTTGATCATTTATGCAAAAACTTTATTTTCAATTCCCTGTCACACCTCTGAACCGCATTCTGTCTGCTTGGCAAAGACAAGCAACAGAAGGGTGCAAAGAGCATGCCCTTTCTGAAAATGGGCCACAATGTTTAGGAGAGCGTTAATGGGGGCCACAAGGCAGTGTGTGTGTGTGTGTGTGTGTGTGTGTGTGTGTGTGTGTGTGTGTGCAACCGCACATATGTGAGAGCATATTGTTTGCATATGTTTAATGGAATTATCCCTGATGTCTACTAAGAAAGAGAAGAGATATTAGGAAGGGGATATTTAAGATTAGGCACATGCTAAGTAGAGAAAATAACTCCCCAGGAACCAAAAAAAGTAAGTGCTGAGTGCAAGCATTCAGGGGAGAGACACATACAGCATTCAAGTCTCAGAAGGGACCATGAACAGAGGTGGGGTCCCGGGAGTTTTCAACACACCCCAAACCAGACGACGAGGGGTAGGACACCAACCAACTTCCTCACCACAGAGGCTGAAACTCAAGCAATAGCCCCAGGGACCTCAAAACAGAATATCTCTTTTCCTGACTTCTATTCTGACCTCCCTGGAGGAGATCAGGCACTTTGAGACTATGCCTAATATTACAGATTTATTAGCGGATTCTGTGGCTGATGAGGCTGAAACCAATCTGAGCCTGTTTCCTTATCTGTAAAGTGGGAGCAATCATACTTAACATCCTAAGGTTATTTTGAGGATTGCATTCTAGGACACGCCTAGAATACAGTCTACACTCAATGTAGATATATTTTGATATTTCCAAATTCAGGTGCTGAACCAAGGTGTGTCCTTGGGATGAACAGATAATCCAACGTTCCAGTAACGTACAGAATAGGATGGACAGAGAAAAAATAAGCTCCCTTTCCACCCCACCATCTTTCTGAAACACACCTTGACCCCTTTTGCCATCTCCTTGTCCCATCTTCTCTCCAGGCACCTGATGTGTTCTCTTTTGCCAGCCACAACACGAGGCACTTGGGACTCAACAGGAATTCTCTCTACTTCCCTCCCTGATACATTTATACCCTGAACTACCCAAAGTATTCTTCACAAGTCAAAAACGAAACCAAACAAAAAAAGGTTTCAGAAAATAGTCTTTTCACATCATGGTCTATTTCCCAATCCTTTGAGGATTTTTTTCCACAACCTTTTCTTAAAGCACATGTCACAAAGCAGGGCTGGGAGGAGGCATGATTTGGCAACGGTTGGAGAACTGAATGGAACCAGATCCAAGGCTGCCTGTGCAAAACCCGAGAAGGGCAAGTTTGTTCACCTGATCAGATGCTCCTGGGTTCCCTAAGTACTGTCTTTGAAGGTTGAAATAATCAAGGGCATCTCCAGGAACAACAACTAGATTCTCTAAAGTTACTTGGGAGTGAGCCTAGGGAAGGGATTGCCTGTCAGTTTGTTTGTTTGAGCATGGAATCAGATAAATTTTTATCTCCTGACAAAAACTTTATTTATCATTTCCAGTTTTTTCATGTAGTCTATGTTTGCATTTCATGGGTCCTCAGCTATCTTTTGTATTAGGGAACTGAAGTTCTAGACCATACACTACTTATGGGAAGAGACTGTACTTTCTATTCCCTTTGCAGCTCCCCAATCCCAAATTGTCCTTAAAAGGAGAGTGGCTACTCAGTCAGGCTCCATCAGCTAATCAGTGTCCTGTGTTCATCCCTGGCTCATGAGAAATATAACAATATTATCGCAGTGATCACTGCCAGCTTTCAACTTTGGTTTGAGGTTTTAAACTATATCCCTTATCAACTCTTCCCAGGGAACAGGTAGGTCCCTGAAAAAAAGCTTCTCTTCTCCAGGACTCTGAAGCAGGAGGTTTTGGGGAGCTTAAAGGAAAACCACATTCAGAGAGGGATGCGTGGGTCTGTATAGGGCAAAAGGCAAAGATAGCCAGGTCAGTTCTCTTAGGTTCTCTGGCTCTGATCCCAGAGGTACTCAGGGGAGCACTCCTGTGAGAAACCTAGGAACGAGTTAGCCTGGAAAGGGGGACCAAGCTAGGAACTGGACCAGGAAGTCTCGGGTTCTAGACCTGACAACCTGACAATCTTATACAGATGACTACCGCCCCTTTGGCATTTCATTTTCTCTTAATTTTCCCATCTCCCTTCCCCTCCCGCCAAACCTTGGTGTAGTTCTATAAGTTCTGGCTTTCTAAGACCCTTCTGGGCAGGCACCTTTAGCTGATACTATACTGAGTACTTCCGGGCACAGAAAGAGTGTGGGTGGGGGAAGAGGAGGAGTTTAAACAGGAAATACGCCCTTTGATGGCTTTACAGAAATCACATACATGTCCGTATCAGCACTGTAAAAGTGAGCAGAATACATCCCACAGCCCTAACCCCAGATATATATTTTTTTAATAAGGGGCCAAGAACTCCAACACCCAAATCCCACTTGGGCTCCATTATCCTCCCTAGAACTGAGATAATTTTTTTTAGAAAAACAGTGCCCTCTTTACATAAATATCATCCCATCAATAACCAGAATGGGTTTTCCATGTGTTAATATCATTATCACCATTTAAATTTTAACATAAACTTTACATTATATACAATTTTATTTGGATAATACACTTACTTGTGAATTGTAGTAACCAAGCATGTATATTATATACATGTGTACATGAGCATTTATATTCACAGGATAAGTGCATTTGATCATCTCTGATCTCTACCAAGTGGCAAGCTGACCTCCTCTGATACAATAAGATATGAACAAAGAATATTGTAAAGGGATTGAATGGAAAAGGGCAACTGCATATTGGGAGAACTTTTCAAGTACAGACCCCACGTAACCTCTCATTAAGCACTTGCAACCCTGTTTACCAAGAGAAGATTGGGTATCCAGAAAGGTCTAGTTTTATCTCAAGTGAAAATAAACACTGCTTTTCAAATGAAAATTGCCTTTAAGTCGTATTAAATACCAACCACTGAGTTTAGCTCTCACCTGTTCAGTTTTGGTTTTTGTTGGTGTGGGTCTTTCCCTTGAAGTCCAATTATGTCTACTCTAGCTGTGCTTAATACAAACAGGCTCTATTTCAGAAACAACTCATGTCCCCCTTTTAAGAATTCATACACAACAGTTACGCACAAAGAAACAGTACAGGGTTTGCATAAAGTTAATGAATATATTCAGCTCTTCTGAAAGATATTTAGGTTTCTCAACTTAGTATTTATTTAGGTCTTAAACCGCAAGGGATTTCAGTGCAAGCTATTTATTTATATGACAACTGATTATTAAGGCTGCACTTTTTAAGTTTAAAGGAGATAAATTTTTAATCACCATTTAACTAACACCAACTTTTTTTCTTTTTCATTAGCAATTCCATCTGCAAAGAATTCGGGGCATTTGTCATTTCCTGAGAAGGATGCAGAATATTAAACACACATCAGTGGTAGCCATATGCAGATGCAGAATATTACCACTGCACATCAGCGGTAGACATATCAAATAGAATCAACAATGTACGACTGCGTGGCTGCCGCGGATCCTTTGACTAATTAACTGCCTTGGCTAGAGTCCCATTTAAGTGAAACTATTTCATTTGTAAACAAGGTGTAATTTTCTTTTTTCTCCCCTGAAAATAGGCGTGAATTGATTTGACTGATTTTGCTGCAATGGGTGAATTTGAATGCTTTCATCAGAGAACCTATGTATGAACACTTCTCAGGCACCTTATGAAACAGGGAAGAGAAAACCGGCTATAAGCCATGAGACAGTGCTGGCTACAAAAATGCAGTGAGATTTGCAAAGGACACAGACTAATGAGTAGGGTGATTATAATCCTGCACCTCTCACGGAAGCCTCACTGGCAGAAAAGTAGACCCACTGGTGACCTGCCCTCTCAGAGCATTAAAACTAGAGGTGGCCTAAGAACTTGCAGGTGTAAGGATAATGGAAACAATTTTCCAAAAACCCAAAGGTTTCCCAGAGTAGAATTCGCATCCTAGAAGACTCTCCTCATACACAGAATATTTTAAGTTGGTTGCATGTGCATACTGTTACCTATCTGAGGACTAGTTGGGTCCTTCTCAAGGGGAGAAAACCATTTGGAGTTAATGCAATATTACGGATGCCGGTTCCGACTTGAGTCAGAGGAAACTCCAGCACACATTTGGGTTCAGAGATTCTGGATCCTTGGCATCAACAAATCTAAGGACTCAGAGCCTAGACGTGTCAGAGGAACCCTCTGTAACGAACCCATAGTTCAGGGCCTCCTATGTAATTCTTATCGCCTCCTGTACTGTAGGTGTGATTTACTGTTGGATGTTATATTCCTGCTACTCTTTCTCCAAAGAACTGAAATGACTTGGATTACCTCTGAATAGCTCAACATCACTACCTTTCACTTGGAAAGTGACCGTCCCATCAATGGTCGATTGTCTGAAGTTTGGGATCATCACTATTAAGAGTCAGTGAATTTGTGGAGGAAGGAAATGGTATTTATTACATAGCATCCAATCCTAGTTATTTTTTTTAAAACACTTTAGGCATTAAAGGAAGTGTATACTTTTTCCCACTACATTACTGTCGGTTCTTCCCAAAGCCATGTTTTTAGTCTCTATACCCAGGGAGGCACGGGGCTCATAGCAGAACGAATGCTGGTATTAGAAGAAGGGTTTTTGCTCTATGGGGTCATTCCAAGTGTAATTCTCACCCTCCCTGGAGATCTCTGCCGTATTTGGCAGCTCCCTGGTTTGGAGGACCCTGGAGGAAGACAGACAGCCTCTTTAGGCTGGCGATGTACCGCTCTTCTGTATTCTGGGGAGACGTTTCAATTCATTTCACGTCAAGACATGCCAGTCTTGTGAGGAAATGGAGGTGATCCTGGCTGGGGCTGTATAGGTCTAGAATGCAGTGGAAGGGCAAAGGCAGTAAATTCTAAAAAATGCTATGGTCACAGGTGTGTCTAAGATTAGAAATTGGGGGGACTATTCCGGGTCTTTCAATCTGGGCTTCTCCATTCTCTTGAGGCAGAAAAGGTGGAACGTCCAAGAAATAAAACGCAACATTCGAGTGCGCTCCTCCTCAGCACCTGGTTGGCCCCTTCTGCCTCTCGACCTCAAAAACTTTCTCACCCACTGCCTCCCTCTGCCTCTCTACCACTGACCCTGAACTTTACCGCAACCACTTTTCATCATTAGAGGAATATTGTAGGTCAGGTGCACTTTCTCAAAGAGGGAGCCACTCAGTGAATCCTCAAGCTCTAAGAGAATTATTCCTGGCACCTGCCCACTCATGGGAAAGCACTGCCTACGAAACAGAACACAGCATGACTAAAAGAAACAGGCTAACTTTTCAACCTGCCATTCTGTCCCCTCCTCTGGGAACCCGAGCAAAACGCAGGAGGAAACCAGGAAGTGGTCAGGCTCGTTTACATTAGCCTAGGGCTTCTGTAACATGACACCACAACAGACCCAGGTGCCCTGCAAAATGAGTGGCTACTTAGCCCAACCTTTTCAGGGATATTCATGTATTTAAAACACACAATTATTGGATTAGAACGATATAAAGTGTTCAATTAATATGGCTGTGGGTTTCATCATATTTAATTTTTAAACTAGAAAATTCTTGTCTGATGAAGTATCATAACAACTGCCTTAATTCTGGGGGGCCACACTGCATGTACCAGGCACTGTGCTAAGAGCTTCTCACGCATAAAGATTCTCTACCCTTCCCCCAAGGTTTACAAAATGAGTATCACCTCATATCATTTATGCACAGGTTTGAGTAGAGTGAGAATGGAGGTGACTCGGAAATGACAAATGCTTCGAGGAATTTTTCATCTCCCGTTGGTGCTAGTGAGGCAGTTTGCCTCCAACAGAGTGACTATTCCAGAAGAGAGAAATCACTTGTCCCACTAAAGTTTATCCACAATTTGGAGGCTGCTCAGGGTAGATGCATGAGTGTCTCTCATGTTTTGAAGGCTTTTGATTTAAGGAAGTGGGGCTGGAGACGAGTGTCCAGCTGAATTTCAGGACGTTAAGGAAGATAACCCTACAGCCATGCTGGCCTTCAGCAGACGGATGGCCTTTTACTTCTTAAGGATCGCAGTACACATATGGCTGCTGGCACATGCCACCACATTCACCACACTGGGAAGAGCAACACGCAATGAAACGCCACCACGGCGATTCGGGGACTGAACGAGTGATGGTTACTCTGCGGGGGAAGGGTAACAGATACTATACAACCCTGAGTCATCACCAGAAGGGGGAAATGCAAACTTACGTACACAGGAGTCTTCGGGATAAACTACAACGGCCGCTGTGTCATAGACAGAAGGTCCACACTTACACGATATTGAAGACACAAATGTGTGAGTTTATGCAGCTCTGAACAAGACCATCGAAGCCAAGGGTGAGAGAGTGTCTGTGAAATACACAAATCGACATCCAAAGGGATTCCGGCAGCTCTCTGCCTGAGGGCCCTTCTGGCCTTTTACTCCAGATGTGTCTTGGAAATGGACTACCGTGAAGCTAGCAGAGTGACCACAAACACACTGATTTGCTACTCCTTGGGGGAGCCTGGAGTTCTGGGGTTGGGCCGGGGCTGTGATGGAAGGCATAACAATAAAGCTGGACCAGTTATAAATCCAAACTTCCTAATCTCTTGCACGTGTCAATCCCGCTACAGTGCAGATGCATTCTTGTTTTGTCTGTGTCAGATTTACATGCATACCATATTGCTTACTCTGTATTAGAGAAACCATTAGGCATTTCTGATGAGGAAATTACATGGTGGACTGGCCTTAATGGAATTTGGAATATAGGAAATCATCACATCACCATTGGCATCCAACGCGTCATTATTGCCAACATACCTAGCAGGCATGTCCAGGAGACTTGCCCTTTTATGGGTTGATTTTTGGTTAAGGACTCACCTATCTGGTATCTGCCACGCTCAGCACACACCTCACAAGATTCCTTGAGTGGAAGACTGTGGCATGGAGCCATGTGCAAAAGAACCAACAGAAAAATACCTTCCTAAATCCTCTTGCTCTTGCAGGGCACTATTGGACATCCAACTTTATCCTCCGGAACGTTGGCCATTAACTATGTTTCCCTATAGATAAAACATTAATGGAAGGTTTTAAACATCGGATTCAATACTAGGCATTTTCTTGTACACGCGTCTATTGCTGCAGGAATTTAAAACCCTGGGGGCAGAGTACATTTTATTCTTATTTGCAGCATAAGGCATAACATGCTCCGAAATATACACATCGCTGTGGCCTCTACTGTCCCTGGAACAGTATGATGCCGTCGACCTCAAGGACGATCGGAGATAGCTGTCATTCACTGCCTGGGATGGCAGAGAGTGTTTATAAGGGTCCGAGGGGCACCTCCCAATAACTAAGCGTTGGTCATCCCCATAGGAGTGGAGGAAAGGGTTATCGGAGGTGTGGTCTGGCAAGAGAGACTTGCTCCGTTTGCTGACCTCCAGACCCTGGGGGAAAAGGGAGCCTTTGTTCCCCGAGAGTTTGCTGGCGGGGACACTAAAGAGACTCCCGTACAAGTTTCCCTCCAGAAGCCGCTCCCTGTCCTTGAGGCTTATGCTCCGGGAGGGCCTGCTAAGGTCCAACTCCCTGGGTTTGTCGAGGATGTTATCGTAGGAATGCTGCCGGCTAATCCTCAGCTTGTTCTTTTGGAACTGGAGGGCGCTGCTCTGTGCCCAGTCCTGCTGGTAGACCTCCTCCTGGGTAGCTGGGTTACCTGTCTCCTGAAGCATCTGGTCTTCGTCAATGTCATAGAGGTTCCCCATCCGTAGGCAGGAGTCGCATTTGAAGGGGGACCTCATGGTGAAGTGGCCTGAATAGGTGGGCAGGTTGGACAGGCAGCTCCTGCAGTGCGTGGAGTTCTGCCGGTACCGGTCGCTGCCCTCGCTGTGAGGGGAACTCTTGTCTTTCAAGGTGAAGTGCTTGGAGTAGAGTTTATACTGGTCATTGTTGGGGAGCCCATCTTCATCGTGCAGGGGACTCCTGTTCATGGGCAGTGTGGAGTCCCCCTTGCGGAAACTGTCACTATGGTCCTGGTAGACATTGGAGAAGTCCACGTTCTCGGGAAGGGCCACGTTTTCGACAAACTGGGGAGGATCGAGGTGGAAACTGGCCTCCCTCTCCCCATCAATGGTGTAGATCTTGTCCCTGGGGGAGCTCACTTTGGTTTTCAGGTAGGAGCGCTCGACCTCGCTGCAGTCCTTGGGGTACTTGGAGGCCACTGACCTTTTGAAGTTGTCCTTGGCCTTGTGGTTCTTACTGTTGTCAGGCTCCCGGTGGCACGTGGCCCGGCTCGAAGTTTCTGAGATGTCCGAGTGGGCCACCTCTTCTGGAAGGTACCTAGGACTCTTTAGGGAGTAGCTCCTGTTCTCCACGGTTCCCTCATCCCTCTGGGAGACTGGGTTCTGGGTCAGCGAATCTTGGCGTAGAGATTCCATGGATTTCTTCCAAAGCTGCCGGGGCCTGGAGTTCCCTTTGGATTCCGTGCTCACGGCCACCTCCACTGTGTTAGGGTTAGACTCATTGAGAGTCAGAGGGTGCTGGCCCTGGAACACATAGTTGTTGAGGTTATCCTTGTGCCTGTTGGCCATGAAGGTTTGCAGTTCATTCATGTTGTCCCCAAAAATGCTCTCTTTCCCCTGAAAGGACTTGTTGTCTGAATATACCAAGTTTCCCTTATCTGAAACCATGTCCATGATGAGGGATCCTCTTTGAATGAAGTCAGCAGCTCTTTTGGGGGAATCCATTCTTGAGGAGTTCACGTTGGACAAGTTGGAAATGTTTTTGGCTGACCGAAGGAGTTTTAACATGTTGCTCTGGGATCCGGTCAGATTGAAGTCTGGAGACTTCTTCTTTTCTTCAATGTGCACCCCGTGAATGCAGCTGTAAATGCCCTGTGGGGAGGAGCACAAAACACCATCCTCAGCAGCAAGGACATGAAACCATTTCACACCTGAACTGTACCTGCAAAGGTGAGACATGACCTTCTTATAGGAGTCCTGGAGAAACAGTGAAATCCAATCTGAATCCTGATAATGCTTCCTGAATGTATGAGACCAGTGGCAAAGCATCAGGCGTATCTTGTCGCTCTGGCACAAGATATCAAGATTATCTGACACTTTTGCCAATAGTCATACATAGAGTTTGAGAAAAAATATCCACTAATCCTCAAAGAACTCTAAGGGTCTCAGCACCTCCAAACTGGCGTGTAAGGATTTGGTTGACCCTCCCAACACCCCAGTCACCAACCCTTACTTTTATTAAAGTTTCCCAGGATCATCTTTGGACTTTGGATACCAGAGAGTCAGCTATTGACAAACAAACTGAGTCAGCATACAAGGATCACCAATCATTGATTCCTCTGGGGAATTACTGCTACCCCTACACTGAAGCCATCAATTAAAGCATGAGACCCAATATTTATCTGAAGGAAATAAAAACACTAAAAAAAATACATGCACCCCAATGTTCATCACACCATTATTTACAGTAGCCAAGATATGGAAGCAACTGAAGTGTCCATTGATAGAGGAATAGAAAAGAAGATGTGGTATGTACACACAGACACACACAGACACACACTGGAATAGTACTCAGCCATAAAAAAGAATGAAATCTTGCCATTTGTGACAACATAGATGGACCTAGAGGGTATTATGCTGAGATAAGTCAGACAGAGAAAGACAAATGCCATTTGATTTCACTTATATGTGGAATCTAAAACCAAAACAAATGAACAGCCACAACAAAACAAAACCAGATTCAACAGAAACAGAGAACAAACTGGTAGTGGCCAAAGGGGAGGGGGTTAGACAGATGGGTGAAACCGGTGAAGGGGATTAAGAGGTAAAATCTTCAGCTTTAAGATAAATAAGTCATGGGAATATAATGTACAGTATAGAATATATAGTCAATAATATTCTAATAATTTTGTATGTGATAGATGGTAACTAAAGTTATTATGGTGATTATTTCATAATGTATAAAAATACTGAGTCACTATGTAGTACACCTGATATACAATATTGTAAGCCAATTATACTTCAAGTTAAAACCTCTGGAACAGTCTCTCCCAGCTCCACCCCCCCAACAAAAAGAAGAAGAAGACCTGAGACCCATGTGTGGTCAATCAGACATTTTTTGGAGGAATAGACATAGATGGTGGGATAAAGAAACATCATATGGTTTGAACCCCTGGAGCTCCCTTCTTGGACTTTTCACTTACCCGCTCAATATATATATATATTCTTTGTGTTTTGGCTGTGTGAGAATTTGTTGAGCATAGTTAGAGTTTTAGTTACTAAGAAGAGTGGAGAGTCCTGATGACGCGGTGATGCTGCATTTAAATCCATCCAGGGAACTGAATGACTGAGGGACTCGGGGGTAGCTCAGATATAAGCACCCCATCCATACATCTCTTGTTTTCCACTCCACCTTCTTCCTGTCTTAAAAATAACTGTTGGGCTTCCCTGGTGGCGCAGTGGTTGAGAGTCCGCCTGCCGATACAGGGGACACGGGTTCGTGACCCGGTCCGGGAAGATCCCACATGCCGCGGAGCAGCTGGGCCCGTGAGCCATGGCCGCTGAGCCTGCGCGTCCA
The DNA here is from genome assembly GCF_003676395.1 of Aethalodelphis obliquidens. Taxonomy (NCBI): domain Eukaryota; kingdom Metazoa; phylum Chordata; class Mammalia; order Artiodactyla; family Delphinidae; genus Aethalodelphis; species Aethalodelphis obliquidens. Next base: position 5,554,888 of record NW_020837962.1, on the reverse strand, counting down.
GAGCCTGTGCTCCGCAGCGGGAGAGGCCACAGCAGTGAGAGGCCCGCGTATCGCAAAAAAACCCCACAAAAAACCAAAACTGTTTACTTTTCCTTGAAAGTACCTCAGGGGCAGAGCTCTCGATTCATTCTACAATAACAGGCAAAAGAGCGTCAGTGGTGTTGTGATTCGTGCTCCTCCCTTCCCCACTCCTGCCCCCAGATTTTGGCCGCGGTACCTAAAGGGAACAATTCGGTCCAGGCTGCAGGATTTGACCTGGTCCTCCCAAGACTGACAGGGAGCCGGCCCAAGAAGGGGTTTGTTTGTAAAAGGGATGCGGTAGCTGCTGCTGACTTTGGCATAAACTAGTGGGGACTATGGGTTGGTAACTCTGGACTCTTACAGCGGCTCCATCAATTCCCCATGGTGGGGATGCACTGAACCTGCAGGGACGCTCACAGAACTGTGACAGCCTCAACCTGTTTGCACTGCTGCGTTTTTCTTGTAGTTTTCTAGAGACAGTCTCCACTCCGTCGAGGAACAGTAAACAGAAAAGCCTACAGTTGTACATTTGAGCTTCTCTTTCTCTGACCCCCTTCAACCCCAGGCTGCACGGTGAAGGCTCCCTGAGGCCAAGGCCCTGGCATCGGGCACTTCCCACCTGCTGCAGCCTTACCTTTAGTCTCTTTCTCGATGCTGTGTGGTCTCCTTCCCTGTTCCCTCCCAGGAAGCAGTGCCTCCTCTTTGCTTCCAGGGCTGCTGGACGTCAAAATCATACACACACACCATGTATTTCACATAGCACCGTGCTTTTGAATCTTTTATGTTAACGTATGCCTTCCCTGTCCAATTGAGTAATGTAATAATCTCCTACAGTGACCTAGAGGGATTCTGCTACTATGGGTGGAAATCAGTGTGTCTCCTACACGTTTGAACCAGCCAAGATCATAGCCTTTTTTTCCTGTTGCTAGCATTACAAAAACACTAGTTTTTAAATTTTTTCTAACTTTGCAATTTTATTTTAATGAGCTCCCCTCCTCCTTTTAGAGACTCTGAGAACTTGCTTCTACCCTTCGCCATCAGGGCAGTGTGCTCTCGCCCGCCAAGATGAGCTGGTCGTCTCTGTATTTGCAGGAGGCCCACAGAAGTGGCCAGGGAGCTGCGCTATGTTTCAGGAGCAGAGAGGATGGCTGCTGACTGCTTTTTCTCATCCCTGGTTTCCGCTGGGACTCACACAACACAGCTAAGGCAGTTCCCAGGTGCTGATCTGCCTGGCAAAGCTTCGGGAAGGAGTCAACGTGGTGCCTGTACCCCAGGTTTGGATGAAAGTGTTCACCAACTAAGTTGACCTATCTTCCAGATGCGCTGGTGAGGAAGTGGGATGTGTATTACAGAAGGATGGGAAGAGCCAGAGACCTGGAACCCACTGGAAATGAGCCCCAGCTCCATCCTTTTTTAACTCTGTGACCTTGGCTGAGCAACTACATCTTTTTGGGCCTCAAGTTCCACATCTGTAAGATGGGAATCATACACTCCAAGGTGGGTACAAGGGCAAGACCTGATAATGCAAGCAAAGCACCTGACATGGAAGGGGCTCCAAAAATGCTAGTGGGTGAGCTGCTCAGTCATCCCCGATGTGCCCTCCCTGTTTGTCACCTCACCTCTCTCTCCTCACACTAGTACAAGCACACAGCGCCCGTTTGATCGAAGCTGGAGGTTTGCTCTGGAAAGCCACTGCGGCTTTCTAATTAGATAAGTTGCCTAAATCCTACCTCGGGAGCCAAATCCCTGGGCTGGAGTTTCTTTCTTCCTTGCAGAGTTCTTTCTTTCCTCCTCTCTATTATTCATAGATTCCGGCTACCTTTTATGGGTTGTGGAAATAAGATGCCCTCTCGGCCCTATAATGGGCTCAGATGAAATTAGCGTTGAAGACTCAATGTGCCGTTCCAGACAGCTTGCTCTGTTCCACTCCCCGCCCCCTTTCTCACTGGGGCGATACTGTCCTCCTTGGTTCCCTGGTGCCTGGGCCTGATCCCCAAAGTGTCTGCTATGGTCTGCATGTTTGTGTACCCCACCTCCCAATTCATATGCGGAGAGCTTAGTCCCAGAGGTGATGGTATCAGTGGTAGGTAAGTGCTTATGTCATGAGGTCCAAGATGGGGCCTTTGGGAGGAGCCCTCCTGAATGCGATAAGCGCTCTTATAAAAGAGACCCCACAGAGCTCCCTCATCCCTTCAACACAAGGGGAAATCTGCAGCCCGGAAGAGGGTCCTCACCCGACCACGCTGGCACCCTGATCTCGGACTTCCAGCCCCCAGAACTGTAAGCAATACATTTCTATTGTGGATGAAGCACCCAGTCTGTGGCATTGTGTTATAGCAGCCCGAATGCACTAAGACAGTATCTGACTTCCATTCTGCTGGGCTCCACTGTGGGTCAGCCAGAAGCTGTGCAAGCTCTCCTCTGGGCTCGTTGGGAAGATGCCACGGTTTCCACCTCCCTGGCCTCTGGCTTTGCTACATCTCCCATTCCTCACGTCTCTGGAGACAACCGAGGTGGTTCTTTTTTACTGGTGACAGTGAATATTTTTTTCAACATGAAAGGGACAGCATTGCGGAGAGAAGACAAAAGTTAAGAGCATCCCACAGAAGAGAGGACGCATTTCTGTAAGTCGTAATAAACAAAGGCCACAGCTGTGGGAGAAACTTGGTTCTAATGTAAAATAAATGACTCTGTGAACTCTGACCTTCACCCTTGGCCGTGCCAGGAGGGCAGGCATCTGAGGTTTGCATTTGTGTCCCATGGGACATGGGGTCCTCTCTCCTCTAGGGAGGGGGAGACAGAAGTTCCAGTTCCAGCTTGTCAAGGCACAACACAGCAATGCTGTGCCCAGTCCCCACTTTACCCCCGTCCCTCAAGATGCTTGGAATGGGAGTGAGGGATTTAGTCCATTTCTCATAGTGACAATCCTATTAACTTGGCTTCTTTAATGGTATCTCGGACAGAGGGAACACTCTTGCAAAAACAAGCAGGATTTACGAGTAAAGGCAATAGTGTGCATTTGCTCATGGCAGTCTCAGAATCATTTGGATATGGAAAGCCTCTAGTAACTGGTGAAGAGAATTAGCTTAAAGTTGGCTTAATACCTAGCTGTATGCATGCACGCTGTTATTCTTAAGCAATCTGTGTGTTTAGAGGCCATCAAGCTAATTAGGCAATATGTATTTGCATAGAACTCAAGTTTAGAGTGCCACTGAATGGAGAAAATAAATCCTCCTGGCTAAGCCCATGTGTACCTTCTGGATGTCTTAAAACCACCAAATACTAAGAATACACAAGCTCCTCTTTAGATGATTATTTCATTTTCCCAATGAACATTAGCATATAAAATTAGATGTTTCTAACCACATATTTTTCACCATGTTTCAAATCCTAATATGTTAAACTCTTTCAGAGTAAAAAAATTCCAAGGTGAGTAAACGGAAGAAATAGGTAGATAAATAGATGGATGGATAGATGGACAGATGGATAGATGAATGGATGGATGGATGACTGATTGACTGATTGCCAGGTGGATAGATAATGTTATACTGTGTTGGAAGACAAGTGAGCGATATGTACGTATGTGCTTTTATTGTGATGCAAGTAAGTGAGTAGCTTGTATTTAAAAAGTAAAAATAGGGCTTCCCTGGTGGCGCAGTGGTTGAGAGTCCGCCTGCCGATGCAGGGGACACGGGTTCGTGCCCCGGTCCGGGAAGATCCCACATGCCGCGGAGCGGCTGGGCCCGTGAGCCATGGCCGCTGAGCCTGCGCGTCCGGAGCCTGCGCTCCGCAACGGGAGAGGCCACAACGGTAAGAGGCCCACGTACCGCAAAAAAAAAAAAAAAAAAAAAAGTAAAAATATATATTATATGAGTTGTGTGCACATACACGTTGTGTAGTATGATTTGTATCAAATCTCTTGTGTTGCTTGTATTTGATGTTCGTTGCTTGTGTAAGAGTGTGGACTCTGGCTGCTACCACACCACCTGGAGTCAAATCCTGGCTCCAGCAAGGCTGTGTGGTGTTGGGTAATTCCTCTAACCTCATAAATTTGAGTTTCCCCAATTCTGGGCCAATATCAGAACCTACCTCACAGAATTGGTTTGTAGGTTAAATGAAATGATGAGTATAAATTCCTTATCTGGTGCCAGGGACATACATATACCTACAAATATAAGCATTTTCCACAGTCGTCATCGTTATTGATGAATTATGACACGTGTACCTGTTTATGGCCACACACACGCCATATTGTGTAGCACGTAGTGAGGTTTCCGTGGCTCGAACGTGAGTGCACTTACTACAGCGTGTGTATTCTGTGCTGTGGTTTATGTCGTGCTGAATGTATATTTTGTTTCCTGTTTGATGTGTGTGCATTTTCTCGTGGTTCTTCATGCCTGTGTTTCACTTCAGGCTCTGTTACATCGTACACGCTTTTGTGGTTAGTTAGCTGCGTTCACACACACAACATGGCTTTGCATGTAGATTTCGTTTTGTCACACGTGATCTGTTGGAATGCATGCAAACATCATAACATCCTACACAGGAATTTTAATAATGTCCTAGAGCATATCTGGGTGCTCATGAGGGAGGCCACAGACTGGCTGTGTTTGGTCCGTGTGTTTTTCTATTTGTCAAGGGAATTAGTTACTAGTATTCAAAAGCTGAAAGTTTTCACATATAATCAGATGACTGCTTTCTCTTTTAAAAACTGGAAGACCTGATAAGACTGGCTCTGCCTTCCGCTAAAACCATACTCAGCAGGAGTGGAGGACGACTGCCCCCTTTGGGTGTGGTGGGTTTTACGCAATGTGTCTTAGTTCTCCACATTCTCCATTGTTCCCTCCCTTTGACACCAGGGTTCAGCTGCTATTTTTAGTTTCACTTCTGCTCTTTTTCTCACGCCCGGCCTGCCTTACCTATTCACCTTCATCTCTAGCTTGCATCTGGCTTATGAACACAGAAACTGGTGCCCTTCCGACAAATCCAAGAAGGGTTAATGGGTGAGGGGAGGGTGTGGAGACACCACACCCCCACCCAGGAGTCAAGAATCCCTGATTCTCTGGAAGCCCTGTGCTTTTCTGGACCTGCCTGCCTCAGAGGGAAGTAGCCGCCAGGGGTACTGACCCTGCTGATGGAGAAGAGCAGGCCCGGCCGGTCGGAGCACACGCCCGTGAAGCAGAAGCGCAGCTTCCAGTAGAAGAGGTGTTCCCAGATGAAGGTGATGAGGCTGAGGGCCATGGCGGCCGCCAGCATGTAGAACACACCCGCCATGTTGTCGACGTCCAGCTGGCTGCTCATCACCTCGTTCTTCTCGTTGTGGCAGATCCCCGTGAGCCACAGGGTCTCCAGCTCTTCCATCTCCCCTGGACAGAAGACAAGAGCCACAGGCAGTAAGGAGCAGGGCACGCACTGTGGGGCGGACACGCCTGCGTTCGGGACAGACACGTGTGATTTATAGCTGTGCAACCTCAGTGAGGGTGACTGAGCTCTCCTGGTCTGCGTTCCCTCACTTGCGGGGTGAAGATAATGATGACAACAGCATCTATGTAATATCGCTGTAGGAGGATGAAGTGAGATCATGTATAGAGAGAATCTGGCTCAGGCCCTGCCTTTTTTTTCTTGGTCATCATTACTATGCTCTCCCCACCCCTCTTTTCTCTATCCCCGGCCCCAACACCCACCCAAGCCTGGAACAGGACATGGGATAAGCTGGCCGAAGCCTACATTAGAAAGACTCGCGTTCCCATTCTGACTTTGTCATAGACTAGCTGTGTGACTTCAGAGCCACAGTGATCCTGTCTGTGAAATGGGTATTATAATAGTGTATACTCCCTCGAGTTCTAGGGAGGATATGAGCTCACATATGCAAAATTCCTAAACGTAGTGCCTGGCTCATGGTAAGTTCTCCTAAATAGGAACCTTCATGGGTTGCTGTAAAGGAAGTGCCTAGCACACTGCCTGGTACACAGTTGTCCTCAAATATATTTGTTTCTTCTTTCCTCTTCCTTTAGAACATCCAATATTATTCCAAAAAGTCACCCCAAGTAGTGCGCTTAGAGCACAAAGTGTTCCTTGACAAGAAATATCCCAGTCGGCTCTGAATGGCCCCTTGCAAACTAAACACCTCCCCACTTCAGTAGGCAGCTAAAGAAGCCGGTGGGGTTTGCAATGGAAGAAAAAAGTAGGCACGGTTGACATTATTATGTCTCTCTTTTATGCACATTTTATCCAGTTGTCATTTAGGAGGAAATTCTCTAGTCTAAATGTCTAGTAATTATACTAACTGTCTAGCAATTCACTAGACTATGATTCAGGTCTTTAAAAATTATCCTTCGAAAACAGTGAAAATCAAGGAAGATGCATAGAATGTTAAATGAATAGTATGACTACATTGTATATACATACGATCTCTAAGACATAAAAGATGTATGGGATTAAGAACTATAAACTACTCTGCATAAAATATATAAACAACAAGGATATATTGTACAGCACAGGGAAATATAGCCATTATTTTGTAATAACTTTAGGTGGCGTATAATCCATAAAAATATTGAATTATTATGTTGTACCATTTAAACTAATATAATATTGTAAATCAACTATACTTCAATAAAGAACACTTGCAGAGGCATGCAGCGGGCGTGGTCTGGAGCTGGGAAGTCACAGCCGCCGCCACCGCTGCCACCGTGATGTGCGCAGGTCCTCACCCGGGTGTTCATACCGCAGCCTGTCAGGCGACCGGTGTTGTGGCCACTGCAGCCGCCCGCAGGACCCTTGGGCGCGGAGTATGTGCCACCTTGGCACCTAGTCCCTGAGGCAGGGACGTCCTGGCCCAGAAAAGAACGCTGTTTAGGTGTGAGCCTAACCACCTAAGTGAGGGCACTAAAGCTGCCTGGGGAAGGGCAAGGCCCGCGTTGCCGAGCTTGGGCTCGGGGCCCTGGATTTGTTTGGGTTAGCGGAGATTATAAAACAGCAAACACTGGTGAGGATAGAGACCAATGCTGGCAGGAATACAGGGAAAGAAAAAATCCCATGCTCAGTTGCTGGAGAAATAGGAAAAGGGAGGCATGAAGACAGTTAGAAACTTGTCCTAAGCCAGTTAGCTCAAAAGTGGAAGAGCTAGGATTCAAATCCAGAGAAGTGTCCACTTCAGACTTCATTCTGGGAGAAAGTAGCGTAATTTACAAAAGGAGAAATGAGACAACACATCCTTTCCTAGAAGAGCATTTACCAATTCCCAGTCTGTGGTGATTAACTGCTTGCAGGATCTTGGTTCCCAGGCCAGAGGTTGGGCCCGAGCTCCTGTGGTGGGAGCTCCGAGTCCAAACCGCTGGACTAACAGAGAACCTCAGACTCCAGGGAATATCAACTGGAGTGAGGCCTCCCAGAGGTCTTCATCTCAGCACCAAGACCCAGCTCTATCCAACTGCCTGCAAACTCCAGTGCTGGACGGCTCAGGCCAAACAACCAGTAAAACAGGAATATAGCACCACACATCAAAAAAAAAAAAAAGAAAAAAGAAAAAGAAACGACAAAAAAAAATGTTACAGACGAAGGAGCAAGGTAAAAACCTACAAGACCAAATCAATGAAGACAAAATAGGCAACCCACCTGAAAAAGAATTCAGAGTAATTATAGTAAAGATGATCCAAAATCTCGGAAACAGAATGGAGAAAATACAAGAAACATTTAACAAGGATCTAGAAGAACTAAAGAGCAAACAAACAGTGATGAACAACACAATTACTGAAATTAAAAATACTCTACAAGGGGGCTTCCCGGGTGGCGCAGTGGTTGAGAGTCCGCCTGCCAATGCAGGGGACACGGGTTCGTGCCCCGGTCTGGGAAGATCCCACAAGATGCAGAGCAGCTGGGCCTGTGAGCCATGGCCGCTGAGCCTGTGCGTCCGGAGCCTGTGCTCCACAACAGGAGAGGCCACAACAGTGAGAAGCCCGCGTACCGCAAAAAAAAAAAAAAAATACTCTACAAGGAATCAATAACAGAATAACTAAGGCAGAAGAATGGATAAGTGAGCTGGAAGATAAAATGGTGGAAATAACTGCCAGGGAGCAGAATAAAGAAAAAAGAATGAAAAGAATTGAGGACAGTCTCAGAGACCTCTGGGACAACACTGAACGCACCAACATTCGAATTATAGGGGTCCCAGAAGAAGAGAAAATGAAAGGGTCTGAGAAAATATTTGAAGAGATTATAGTCGAAAACTTCCCTAACATGGGAAAGGAAATAGTCAATCAAGTCCAGGAAGCACAGAGAGTACCATACAGGATAAACCCAAAGAGAAACATGCCAAGACACATATTAATCAAACTATCAAAAATTAAAAACTAGGAAAAAATGTTAAAAGCAACAAATAACATACAAGGGAATCCCCATAAGGTCAACAGCTGATTTTTCAGCAGAAACTCTGCAAGCCAGAAGGGAGTGGAAGGACATATTTACAGTGATGAAAGGCAAAAACCTACAACCAAGATTAGTCTACCCAGCAAGGATCTCATTCAGATTCAATGGAGAAATTAAAAGCTTTACAGGTAAGCAAAAGTTAAGAGAATTCAGCACCACCAAACCAGCTTTACAACAAATGCTAAAGGAACTTCTCTAGGCAGGAAACACAAGAGAAGGAAAAGACCTACAAAAACAAACCCAAAACAAATAAGAAAATGGTAACAGGAACATACATATCGATAATTACCTTAAATGTAAATGGATTAAATGCTCCAACCAGAAGACATAGACTGGCTGAATGGATACAAAAACAAGACCCGTACAAATGCTGTCTACAAGAGACCCACTTCAGACCTAGAGACACATACAGACTGAAAGTAAGGGGATGGAAAAAGATATTCCATACAAATGGAAATCAAAAGAAAGTTGGAGTAGCAATTCTCATATCAGACAAAATAAACTTTAAAATAAAGACTATTACAAGAGACAAAGAAGGACACTACATAATGATCAAGGGATCAATCCAAGAAGAAGGTATAACAATTGTAAATATTTATGCACCCAACATAGGAGTACCTCAATACATAAGGCAAATGCTAAAAGCCTTAAAGGGGAAATCAACAGTAACACAATAATAGTAGGGGACTTTAACACCCCACTTTCACCAATGGACTGATCATCCAAAATGAAAATAAATAAGGAAACACAAGCTTTAAATGACACGTTAAACAAGATGGACTTAACTGATATTTATAGGACATTCCAACCAAAAACAACAGAATACACTTTCTTCTCAAGTGCTCGTGGAACATTCTCGAGGATAGACCATATCTTGGGTCACCAATCAAGCCTTGGTAAATTTAATAAAATTGAAATCATATCAAGTATCTTTTCCAACCACAACGCTATGAGACTAGGTATCAATTACAGGAAAAAAAAACAGTAAAAAATAGAAACATATGGAGGTTAAACAATTCAGTACTAAATAGCCAAGAGATCACTGAAGAAATCAAAGAGGAAATCAAAAAATACCTAGGAACAAATGACAATGAAAATACAATGACCCAAAACCTATGGGATGCAGCAAAAGCAGTTCTAAGAAGGGAGTTTACAGCAATACAATCCTACCTCAAGAAACAAGAAAAATCTCAAATAAACAACCTAAACTTACACCTAAAGCAATCAGAGAAAGAAGAAAAAAAGAACCCCAAACTTAGCAGAAGGAAAGAAATCAAAAAGATCAGATCAGAAATAAATGAAAAAGAAATGAAGGAAATGATAGCAAAGAACAATAACACTAAAAGCTGGTTCTTTGAGAAGATAAACAAAATTGATAAACCATTAGCCAGAGTCATCAAGAAATAAAGGGAGAAGACTCAAATCAATAGAATTAGAAATAAAAGAGAAGTAACAACTGACACTGCAGAAATACAAAGGATCATGAGAGATTACTACAAGCAGCTATATGCCAATAAAATCGACAACCTGGAAGAAATGGACAAATTCTTAGAAAAGCACAACCTTCTGAGACTGAACCAGGAAGAAATAGAAAATATAAGCAGACCAATCACAAGCACTGAAATTGAAACTGTGATTAAAAATCTTCCAACAAACAGAAGCCCAGGACCAGATGGCTTCACAGGTAAATTCTGTCAAACATTTAGAGAAGAGCTAACATCTATCCTTCTCAAACTCTTCCAAAATATAGCAGAGGGAGGAACACTCCCAAACTCATTCTACGAGGCCACCATCACCCTGATAGCAAAACCAGATAAAGATATCACAAAGAAAGAAAACTACAGGCCAATATCACTGATGAACATAGATGCAAAAATCCTCAACAAAATACTAGCAAACAGAATCCAACTGCACATTAAAAGGATATTACATCATGATCAAGTGTGATTTATCCCAGGAATGCAAGAATTATTCAATATACACAAATCAATCACCGTGATACAGCATATTAACAAACTGAAGGATAAAAACCATATGATAATCTCAATAGATGCAGAAAAAGCTTTTGACAAAATTCAACATGCATTTAGAATAAAAACTCTCCAGAAAGTAGGCATAGAGGGAACCAAACCTACCTCAACATAATAAAGACCATATATGACAAACCCATAGCCAACATCGTCCTCAATGTTGATAAACTGAAAGCATTTCCTCTAAGATCAGGAACAAGACAAGGTTGCCCACTCTCACCACTATTATTCAATATAGTTTTGGAAGTTTTAGCCATAGCAATCAGAGAAGAAAAAGAAATAAAAGGAATCCAAATTGGAAAAGAAGAAGTGAAACTGTCACTGTTTGCAGATGACATGATACTATACATAGAGAATCCTAAAGATGCTACCAGAAAACTACTAGAGCTAATCAATGAATTTGGTAAAGTTGCAGGATACAAAATTAATGCACAGAAATCTCTTGCATTCCTATACACTAATGATGAAAAATCTGAAAGAGAAATTAAGGAAACACTCCCATTTACCACTGCAACACCTAGGAATAAACCTACCTAGGGAGACCAAAGACCTGTATGCAGAAAACTATAAGACACTGATGAAGGAAATTAAAGATGATACAAACAGGTGGAGAGATATACTATGTTCTTGGATTGGAAGAATCAACATTGTGAAAATGACTATACTACCCAAAGCAATCTACAGATTCAATGCAATCCCTATCAAACTACCACTGGCATTTTTCACAGAACTAGAACAAAAAATTTCACAATTTGTATGGAAACACAAAAGATCCTGAATAGCCAAAACAATCATGAGAAAGAAAAACGGAGCTGGAGGAATCAGGCTCCTGGACTTCAGACTATACTACAAAGTTACAGTAGTTAAGACAGTATGGCACTGGCACAAAAACAGAAATATAGATTAATGGAACAGGACAGAAAGCCCAGAGATAAACCCATGCACATACGGTCACCTTATCTTTGATAAACGAGGCAAGAATAAACAATGGAGAAAAGACAGCCTCTTCATTAAGTGCTGCCGGGAAAACTGGACAGCTACATGTAAAAGAATGAAATTAGAACACTCCCTAACACCATACACAAAAATAAACTCGAAATGGATTAAAGACCTACATATAAGGCCAGACACTATCAAACTCTTAGAGGAAAACATAGGCAGAACACTCTATGACATACATCACAGCAAGATCCTTTTTGACCCACCTCCTAGAGAAATGGAAATAAAAACAAAAATAAACAAATGGGACCTAATGAAATTTTAAAGCTTTTGCACAGCAAAGGAAACCATAAACAAGACGAAAAGACAACCCTCAGAATGGGAGAAAATATTTGTAAATGAAGCAACTGACAAAGGATTAATCTCCAAAATATATAAGCGGCTCATGCAGCTCAATATCAAAAAAGCAAACAACCGAATCCAAAAATGGGCAGAAGACCTAAACAGACACTTCTCCAAAGAAGAGATACAGATTGCCAACAAACACAAGAAAGGATGCTCAACATCACTAATCATTAGAGAAATGCAAATCAAAACTACAATGAGGTATCATCTCACACCAGTCAGAATGGCCATCATCAAAACATCTACAAAGAATAAATGCTGGAGAGGGTGTGGAGAAAAGATAGCCCTCTTGCACTGTTGGTGGCAATGTAAATTGATACAGCCACTGTGGAGAACAGTATGGAGGTAACTTAAAAAACTAAAAATAGAATTACCACATGACCCAGCAATCCCATTACTGGGCATATACCCTGAGGAAACCATCATTCAAAAAGAGTCATGTACCACAATGTTCATTGAAGCACTATTTACAATAGCCAGGACATGGGAGCAACCTAAGTGTCCATCGACAGACGAATGGATAAAGAAGATATGGCACATATATACAATGGAATATTACTCAGCCATAAAAAGAAACGAAATTGAATTATTTGTAGTGAGGTGGATGGATCTAGAGTCTGTCATACAGAGTGAAGCATCAGAAAGAGAAAAAGAAATACCATATGCTAACACATATATATATATGGAATCTAAAAAAAAAAAAAAAGGTTCTGATGAACCTAGGGGCAGGACAGGAATAAAGACACAGACGTGGAATTGGACTCGAGGACATGGGGAGGGGGAAGGGTAAGCTGGGACGCAGTGAGAGAGTAGCACTGACATATATACACTACCAAATGTAAAATAGATAGCTAGTGGGAAGCAGCCGCATAGCACAGGGAGATCAGCTCGGTGCTTTGTGACCACCTAGAGGGGTGGGATAGGGAGGGTGGGAGGGAGACGCAAGAGGGAGGGGATATGGGGATATACGTATGCATATAGCTGATTCACTTTGTTATACAGCAGGAACTGACACAACACTGTAAAGCAATTATACTCCAATAAAGACGTAAAAAAAAAAAAAACCCTGTAGAGAAAATAAAGGAAATACTCGAAATGTTTGATTTTCTTTTGAAGTTAGTAATCATAATTGTTGGTTTCACATTGCTCTCTGTTTTAGGTTTTGTAAAATCTGTGTATATTGCTTTTGGTCTGTTCTCACTCTTGAATGATTCGGCTGAACACAGAAATCTAAGTTGACAATTATTTTTCCTTGACATTTTGAAGATGTTATTAAGCGTCCTTCCGATCTGGACTGTAACTGTTGAGAAGTCAGCTCATAATCTATTTGTCATTACTTTCTATGCAATCTGTATTTTCTCTCTAATTGCTTTTGAGAATTTCATTTTGTCTTTGGTGTGGAATCTAGGTGTGAATGTTTTTATTCGTTCTGCTCTGGACTCAGTGTGATTCTTCAATCTGATGATTCATAACTTTAATTCTGCAAAAATTTCACCCATTGCTGCTTCAGCTCTTAACTCTCCCCATCTTACCTTCTTTTAAGTTAACAGACTTTATTTTTTAGAATAGCTTTATATTTAGAGAAAAACGGAGCAGAAAGTACAGAGTTCCCATACACTCCCTCTTTCCATTTCCTTTGTTTTCCCTTTTTAACATCGGGCATTGATGTGGCACATTTTTATAAGTTATGAACCAAATACATTATTATTAACTAAAGGGTACAGTTTACATTAGGGTTCAATCTTTGCTGTACAGTTCTGTCAATGCTTAATGTCATGCATCCACCATTACAGTATCATACAGAACAGTTTCAGCGCCCTAAACATCCCCTGGGCTCCAGCTGTTCATCCCTCCTCACCGCTCATTCCAACTCCTGGCAACCACTGATCTTTTAACTGTCTCTACAGTTTTACCTTTTCCAAACATCATATAGTTGGAACCATATAGTATGTAGCCTTTTCAGACAGGCTTCTTTCTCTTAACAAGATGCATTTAAGGCTCCTCTATATGTTTCCCTGGCTTCATAGGTTCTTTTTTTGTTTGTTTGTTTTTTATCTCTGAACCGTATTGCATTGCATGGATGTATAGTTTGTTTACCCATTCACTTATTGAAGGACATGTCGGTTGTTTCAAAGTCTGGGCAATTATGAACAAAGTTCTATAAACATTCATGTTCAGGTTTCTGTGTGGACATAAGTTTTCAACTCATTTGGTCAAGTACCTAGGGGCATTACTGCTGGATTGTATGGTAAGACTATGTCCAGCCTTGCAGGAACCTGCCAAACTGTCCTCCGAAGTGACTGCACCATTTTACATTCCCACCAGCAATGAATGAGGTTCCTGTCCATGTGACACATCCTCACCGGCATTGATTAGTGTGTCAGTGTTTTGGATTCTGACCATTCCAATAAGGTGTGTAGTGGTATCACATCGTTTTAATTTTCAATTCCCTAATGACACATAATAATCCTATCTTTTCTTCTTCTGAAATTGTTTAAAATATTCTAGATCTTCTCATTGTATCTTCCAGGTTATTAACTTTGTTTTCATATTTTCCATTTCTTTATTGTTCCATCTGGCAGTTAGCTGATTGCCACAGATCTATTTTCCAGTTCATGAATTCCTTCATTAGTAATATTTGGCTTTATGTTTTAATTTTTCATCTATTTTAATTGTGACATTCATCTGGCTCTTTTAAAATTCTGCCTATTCTTTTTATGATAAAGTCCTACTCTTTTGTTATGACTTTTAAAACTTTGATGCATTTAATAATTTCACACCTACATTCTTTCAGATTACTCTCAGCCCCACACTCCATCCCTGCCCCCTTAGTTCTTGGGATTCTGATTCTTCTGTTTGCTGTTCATGCTGACCTTCATGGTGGATTACTTTCTTGTGGTATTTGTAACTTTTGACTATGAGCTAATCTTCAGCAGAGCTGTTCTCCCCCTAAACCCCGTGGGACTCCCGAACATCCTGGGCTACATGTAGGCATGTCCCTACAGAGGCGTCCTGGGTTTGCTTCCGCCATGGTTCCAGGGCCCTTCAAAGTACCAGTTTTCATATAAAATAAATTTTACTGTAATTACTGCACCATTTAAGTAATATACACTTAGATCTCCATACTCATTTGGGTTTTAATTTCTCACTCAGCTTCAAATGGATGGCAAGCTCCTTGTACTTTCTTTGCTTTGATGGACAGTTTTTTCTAGTTTCCTTTTCATGGACTCATTGACAGTCTCAGATTTATGCAGTGGTATCATTTTCTACCCTCCTTGCACAGTTCAGGGTCCCCACGTGGATGTTAAAGCCCCAGGCTCCATCCCTATTGCCTGTATCCCTGTAGGCACCTCAGCTGAAACGTACCATGAGAATATCCCATTCCCCTCTGTTTCTGACACCTAAGGATTTCTCTTTCTTTTGACCTTGGCTGTGCATTGTGGGTTTGTGTATGTGTATGTGTGTGTGTGTGTGAGCGCACACACCTTCAATTCTGCATTTTTATGCGTTTGTAGCATCAAGGGGTCCCGTATCAGTCAGTTTTCCACTGTGCCACCACCCTTTGTACGAGTATAACTTTTGTAATAATGATTTTTTAAAAGCATGCATATTTACAGGAGAAAAAATAGGAAATGTATCCTCTTATAAATTCTTGACCCACAAGGAAGGGTGCTGGTTGACCAGTGGTGCAGGCAAAGAGGTGGGAAGGGATATCTTGATTTCAATTCCTTTCCTTCCAACAGCCTGCAGTGCTTTCATATAGTCACAAATGTCCTGGGACACTAGGCAATATGACCTCACTCTCCACCCGACACCACAATTGACTCGTCCAAATTCGCTGCCCACCATGTGCTTCAAGATTTACATGATGGCTTCCTCCTCGCCCCAAAACACCGATGCCATCCCTCCAAAAATACTACATGCTGTTGACCTTTTCCCTCCCTTTGGAGTTTGTGAGGACTCAAAAATGGGTCTTTTCACCACATTTTGTCAAATTCCCAGCAAGTCTTCCCTTTGGTGTTGTCCCAAAGAGACCCAGGTTTGGATGCCTGTAACAGGGTCAGTCTCGGTAGAAGGAACATCATTTTGATTTCTTTCAGGATGTAAATATAAAGATTTTTCCTCTGCCCTTTGTGCAAACACCTCTGCACACCTCTGCACAAACACCCAGGCCCACGTCCCGAAAGGGAAGCAAACGCACATTTCTCAACACCAGTTCCAACCTGTTCCAATCATTTTCCAGCCGTTCATTTCCTGCCTCGTGGCCTTTTCTACTAGTGCAGTGAACTGTAGTTCAAATACTTTCTGATTTCATTTTTAATTTACTCAAGTATATTGTAATCTCCTTGAGGGAGATCAGGGACCACGTTTTTTGACTTTGATATTTCTCATGGCCTGCAGCACATAGCAAGCATTGGATCCATATTTTCTGTTCCTGTTTCTTTCCTTATATCTCCAGGCTTTAATTGGGCAGCATTGTAAAAAAAAAAAAGGTCAGATATGTTGGGTGAGTTTTTCTGCCACATAAATAGAGGAGATAACAGAGCAAAAGGGAACTTGCAGTGGCTTGAGAGTGAAAGGCTGGGAAGTCTGCATGTCCTCAGCTAGGGAGAAGAAGCAAATGTCATTTTTTTCCAGGAAGCAGCCCTGTGCTGCTCTTTCCATGTCTGTTTCTCCCATTACAAAGAGGCCATGATCTTTGTCAATGTGATCTTGTGAAGTGGAGCCGGTAAATGGGAAAATTAAACGTCTTTCCTGAAGGAGACTGATTCTTGCTGGGAGGACAAAAGCTAAAGGTGCTCCTGGGGGCAGAGGGAGCCTGCACAACTTTGGGTTTGCAGCCAGGGCCATACTGTCTTTCTCTCTCCGGCAGACAGCATTATCTGTCTACTCACAAGGTCGAAGCCATGGGTTTCATATTTGAAAAAAAAGAAGATTCAAATAGACATCATCCAGCAAATCACAGGAAAGAATGTTTGAGGTAGAAAACACTAGAATAAACTACAAAAGAGAGTACCCTTCCCTGAAGGGTTTAGGGAGTGTGGCGCATCATTCCGTAAGGTCTAGACAGTGACCGGGGGTAGAATTAGGGTCAGACTGCCTGCAATCAATTCGCCTTCGACACTCACTACCCATTTGATCTTGGTTCCGATACTCTGCTTCTCTATCCATCCACTCAACCATTCGTTTACCTATTTTTCTAGTCTTTTAGTTAACAAAGTTACACAAATTCTATTCTGCTTCAGGCACTATACTAGAGTTTTCACAGATTAACCCAGGCAGCCCTCATCTCAACGTAATGTGGCTGGTGTCACTGTCCCACCCATTTTACAGATGCGGCACAGAGCGGTTAAGGAACTTGCTCAGTCTCTCTGAGCTCCAGGCCTAACATCTACCAAATGCAACACAACAGTATTTACCTATAGGAGTTTTGTTGGAATTAAGCGGGGCTGCGTGCATACATCGTACCTGGCACACCTTGATTACTCAGTATGTATCCCTGGAGAGATCTTTATTTCCTGCCTGAAGCCAGGCAACTGGTGGGTGGGGTGGATCACATACCCCTCCCTGAGCCCTTCCCGTTCATGGAGTCTATGATTCCAAGAATGCATATCCAGAGAGAAGGCGTAGCTCTCCAACAGGAACTTGCTATGTCCAAAGTCAGAGAAATCAGTTCCTTCTCTGCCCTCAGACTCGTCCTCTGCTTCCAGAGGGACTGCAGTTGTCTTTCAGATTAGATTTCATTCTAGTCTGTGAGGCTGTGTGAGTGCTAAGGGGATTGCTTCGGGAAAGGATTTTATAGCATGCAATGGACTAGCCTTCAGACTGCCTCAGCATTCCTCCCCCGAGGTCGGTTGTAAAAAGTCCATTTTGAACCTGTACCCCTTAGGTTTTGTCCAGGGCCTGAGAATTTGCTGAAATACATCTGAAATCAGCCCACACATATACCCTTGCAGGCACACATCTACATTTTTTTTTTCTTGGTTTCTGGCCAAAGCCCCTGACCCTAGGCAGTGATGGTATGGAAAGGAACAGTGTGTGGTTTTGAGAAGCTGGGTTTGATGTTCTGTTTCATTCCCAGTCAAGGAAGCGAATGCTTTGGGGGTCTCTGAGGACCTCATTGGGTTGTGCCTTACTCCCTCACTCATTCATTCACTCACTCGTTCATCCATTGTAAAAAGAACATTACTAAAGCACTTAGTGCGAGATCGGCATCTCTGTATTTTCACAGAGATGAATAACACATAGTCTTTGGCCTCTATCAGCTCAGAGTCCTGCTGGAGAGACAGTCCTGCAAACCAGTAGTTATGGCAAAATGAGACGACTGAATTTGCATAGGGCTGGAGGTAGCAAGAAACATGGAATGTTTTGCCATCAGAGGATGGTTCAAAATTTGGGAGAAGAAAGAAGCCATCAAAGGAGAGGCCTGAAGGGCAGGAGCCAGATGGCAAAGGACTCAGCTTTTGTGCTAAAGGATCTGGGGTGTCCTGGGAACAGTGGAGCCATTGGATGAGACTAGCTGTATGCCTGGTAGACCCAAGATTCTTCACTTGCTGTCCATGTTTTTGCAGTCCTGGCCTGTAATTGGAAACCACGTGTAAGATTGGCTGTTACAAGACATGGAAGCAACCTAAATGTCCATCGACAGATGAATGGATAAAGAAGATGTGGTATATATATATATATATATATACACACACACACAATGGAATACTACTACTCAGCCATTGAAAAGAATGAAATAATGCCATTTGTAGCAACATGGATGGATCTAGAGATTGTCATACTTAGTGAAGTAAGTCAGACAGAGAAAGAGAAATATCGAATGATATCCTTTATATGCGGAATCTAAAAAGAAATGATACAAATGAACTTACTTACAAAACAGAAACAGACTCACAGACTTAGAGAACGAACTTATGGTTACCAGGAGGGAAGGTGGGGGGAAGGGATAGTTAGGGGAAGGGATAGTTAGGAAGGGATAGTTAGGGATGTACACACTGCTATATTTAAAACAGATAACCAACAAGGACCTACTGTATAGCATGGGGAACTCTGCTCAATATTATGTGGCAGCCTGGATGGGAGGGGAGTTTGGGGGAGAATGGATGCATGTGTATGTATGGCTGAGTCCCTCTGCTGTGCACCTGAAACTATCACAACATTGTTAATCGGCTATACTCTGATATAAAATAAAAAGTTAAAAAAAAAAAAGATTGGCTGTTACAGGTGGGTGAGGAATGGCAAATTTGACAATGGTGCTATAGTGTGCAAGAAGGTCACCAGCAAATTCTATCCCAGTGATACAGATCTGTCAGGGTCCTCCCCTGGTCTCAGAGGCAGGCAGTACAGGCAGACTAAACTCTCCTGCTCCCAGGCTTTGAAGTGACTGTAAGAAATTACAGTCACCTGTAAGAAATTGCTGATGAGGATCCATTGTAAACTGTTATTAATATCACCACCACCCATAACAATTTACTCTGGATCTACCAGTTGCATGGTATCGTGCTGAAAACTTGGCAATGGCTATCTTTGGGGTCCAGCTCAGAGGTCTCCACCTCCAGGAAGTCTTCCCTGAATGCACAGGGATGTGAATATGAGACTATGTTTTCTCCTTCCATGACATCTTGGATATCTCCTCAATAGAGAACCTGTCACACTGGAATATAACTGCCACTTGCTTCTAAGTTCTCCCCATTGGGAGGTGAGTTTATTCAGGGTGGGGATCTTGTCTTATTCTTCCTGTATCCCCAGTCCCTGGCACAGGAATTGGCACATAGTAGGTGGTCCATAAAACTGTGTTGACTGTAGATGACACAAGTCTCCTCTCCTTGATCAGCTTGTGATCTACTGGTCCGAGGATCAGCAAGAGCTAGGGAGAGGAAGGAATCTGTGAAACCCCAGGCAAAGGGGTCAGGAATAGTTTCTGAAACACAGAAATCAAGGCTGACTCTTGGGGAAAGCAAGTTCCAATCAAAGATGCCAGTGATAGAGTCCAGTGGGCCCCCACAGAGATGCACCTTCCGTCTACAGCCTAAAGGTGTCAGGGGGATGTTGCTGCTGATCCCATTAGGGTTTGCTGTGAACACTGAGAGGGAAACTGACCCCGTTTCAATCCTGTTTCATGTCTTTCCCCAGGGACCGGCCACTTTGGGTTTCTGAGAAGCCCGAATGGAATTGGAATGGCAAAGGAACAACTTTCTTTGTAGAAAATATAGGGCACCCTCATCAACAGGCTTATGTTCTCAGTGAGAACAGATCCGGTCTCTGTGAGCTCTGAGCTGTGGTCCTGGGAGTGATGGTGGTTGGGGGCTGCAGCACTGAGACCAAGTCCTTTCCTTACCAGTTGCCCTGGAAGGAAGCTGCTGGTCAGAGCTGGGATGTAGTCTGTGGCTTTGGAACAGAGTGAGGTCAGCCAGACCTTCTGATCACTGACCTTGGGGCCTTGCTTCGCTACCACACTCTAGATTAAAAGCCAGATGACCTTGGATCTGGAAATAATGGCATTCCAGAGCCTAGGACCTCTGTATCCATGATCTCTAAATTGAACAATTTGCTAGAGAGAAAAAAGTACCTTTGGGGGGAGGAGAGGAATAGTACAAGATTCTGGACACAAATAGACTGAATTTGGAAGATAAATCTCCCTTATTTAAATGTCAGAATATTCCATTTCTGTATAATGCTGAGAAGTCACAAAACCAAAATAAAAATAGGGCTAGGCTTAAATGTACCCAGTTAGATGCAGACACGGGCTGTCTTTGCCATAAATGTTTTAGCACCACCTTCCAACTGAGGTCTCTGCTCTGCGGATGGAGCTCAAGTGTTGCAGAACTCACTGCTGCCTGTCGCCATCTGGCTGAGATTTCATAGGCCACCTGATCAGCCGTGCAAGTTGGTGTTGGGGAATTTTATGCACACAGGTCCCCAACCTGTGTCTCTCGAAGAAGAAAAAGGAAGAAGAGGAGAGAGGATTGGGCAACTCCATCAAGCATCAAACAACGTACATGGTCACAATTTTCCATTAGAGGGTGGAGTTGGCGAAATATAACTCTCTGGAGGAAGACTGCAGAAAAACGGCAAGAAGTCCAGGAAATCCTGTGTACCAAGCCCTTCTGGAGTCAGCTTCACACGCCTATAGATGGTCAAGTTGCTATAAATGTAAAGGAGTATGCATTTGCGAGCATAAATGGATTCATAGTAACTTTTTGACATTGCACATTTTCTCCATCAATAGTCCTCAAAATCCTATGACTCACTGTGTAAGAGTGTGAGGGCCTTTTAATATCACAGAAAGATCCTTGTGTTTTAAAAGGCTGGGCATGTAAGGAAAAAAAAAGAAAAAGATAGCAATAATCCTACAACCCGTGCCAAGAAATATCTTCTTTCTTTCAGCAAGTAACATGACATCACCGCCTTTCAGTTCCTTTTTAACTGAAGTGCTACCAACAAGCTCTCTGAGACTGTAAAATCCTTAAGCAAAGCGATCACACCCACTGTCCATTTATCTGCATTTAAATGCCTAGGACAGTGCAGGGAGCTTAGTGGGCACTCAAGACTTGGTTGTGGCTTGAAGGAGAAAGAGAATGAGAGAGAAAAAAGGAAAGAAGAGAGGAGAGAAAATGGAGGAGCAGAGAGGGAAGAAAGAGGAAAGAGAAGAACAGAAAGGGAGAAATGAAGCCCTTATAGGGAGGATCCTGTACCTGTTGTCAGAGCTATCCACAACTAAAGTAGAAGAAGACCCGGTTTCTCTTTCTGTGGAGCGTGGTGGGGTGACTTGGAGGGCTGGGCTGGGCCCTACGAGAGCTCGCCCATCCCATTTGATGACAGCCTCCTCTCCCTACTAATGGTGGTGGTGCTCCTCTGGCTTCCTCTCCTGTATCCCAAGTCTGAAGTACCAGACGGGGGTGAGCCCGTGGCCAGAGGTGCCTGGGAGAGTGTGTGGGGTAGGGGAGTAGTCAGGTTCAGATTCCAACGCAGGAGAGTGTTTGGGACAGACGTGACGATCCTCTCGTCCCATTCCGCTACGATGCAGCTGAAGTCAAGATAAAGAAGCTGGGAATGGAATCTGGGTCTTTCAGCTATTGGCTATGATCATACAACAACCAACCACACAGACCCTGAGGAACACACCGAGAATTCAGTTATACAAGCCTGCTTTACCTCTCTCACGGAAGGTAGAAACAGGGCACTCAGAAATTAAAGGAGGGGGGAGGGATAAATTAGGAGGTTGGGATTAACATAAACACACAACTATATATAAAATAGATAACCAACAAGGGCCTACTGTATAGCACAGGGAACTCTACTCAATATTCTGTAATGACCTGTATGGGAAAAGAAGCTGAAAAAGAATGGATATATGTATATGTATAACTGAACCACTTTGCTGTATACCTGAAACTAACACAACATTGTAAATCAACTATACCCCAATATAAAATAAAAATTAAATTAGAAAAATTAAAGAACAACAACAAAATAAATTAGGGGAGCCACATGCACTGCTGGTGGGAATGTAAATCGCTTGTACTTCTCCTGAAAACTTTAGAAGTATCTACTGAAGTGGAGTATATGTACATCCTATGGCCCAGCAGTTTCATTCCCTGGTGTATTCCCCAACAATTAAGTGCCTACATGCACCAAAAATATGTGCAAGTATGTTCAAAGAAGACAAAAATGAGAGATAACACAAATGTCTATCAATAGCAAGTGTATAAGTAACTTCCAGTGTATTTGTTCAATGGAATACCATGTAGTAATGAAAAAAACAGTAAGCTCTGATTAGTAATGCAGTAATATGGACCCAAGTCATAAAAGACACAGTGAATATATGTTGTATGATTCCACCATTCATTTAAAGTTAAAAAGAAGGCAAAACCTACCCATGACCATGGAGGGCAGAATGGCAGTTACCTCTGGGAGCGATATTGGCTGTAAGAAGCCGCGAAGGACCTTTCTGGGGTGCTGGTCATGTTCTAGGTCTCAATCTGGGTGGCAGTTACACAGATATACAAACCTTTAACTGGGCACTGAGATCTGTGCAATATAATGAATGTACAGTCAGCCCTCTGTATCCACGGGTTCTGTATCCCCGGATTCAACCAGCCACAAATTGAAAATTTTTCAGAAAAAAATTCCAAGAAGTTCCAAAAAGAAAAACTTTGATTTGCAGTGCAGCCGCAACTATTTACATAGCATTTACATTGTATTTACAACTATTAACATAGCATTTACATAGTATTAGGTATTAAAAGTAACCTAGAGATGATTTAAAGTATGTGGGAGAATGTGCATAAGTTATATGCAAATACTACTCCATTTATATAAGGGACTTGAACATCTGTGGATTTTGGTAACTGAGGGAACCAAAGGAACCAGTCCCCACTGATACCAAGGTTGACTGTATATTACAGTCCACAGAAGGGGAAAAAAAAAAAAAGAAGAGTGGCATAGTAGAGGTCTAAGGTGTTCTTCCTCTTTGGGGGTCAAAAGAGGGAATAACAAGAAAGTGGAAGGAAGCTGACTTCCTAAACAGAAAAAAAAAACCTCATTTTTAAAGAAATATGAACTTTTTTTAACAAAAATGTCTTAAAGGATGAAGGGGCATGAGCTATGTCAAATTCTCCCATATTATTGGAATTATTTAACAAGACATGTTTTACTTTTATAATTTAAGCCAGAGGTCAGCAATCTTTTTCTGTAAAGGGCTAATTAGTAAATATTTTCAGCTTTACGAGCCATATAGTGTCTGTCACAACTACTCAGCTCTGACCTTGCAGCTCGAAAGCAGCCATAAAAACACAAAGTGCATGAAAGGATGGGATGTGTTCCAATAAAACTTTATTTACAAAGACAGGCAATGGGCTAACGTGGGCCATAATTTGCAGGATCCTGATTTAAGCAATCAAAAATGGAAATAAAATGATTACAAAATAATATATATATGAACAAGAATAAATCCCAATTTAATCATTGTTATCATCTATGATATTTATTGGGTACCTACTGTTTGATGGGTATATACCAAGTATACTATTTAACTTGGTGAGATTGGTGCCATTACAATCCCCAATTGAAAGAGGAGGAAACTGGCCCTTAAAAAGGGTAAGTAGGGCTTCCCTGGTGGCACAGTGGTTGAGAGTCCGCCTGCCGATGCAGGGGACGCGGGTTTGTGCCCTGGTCCGGGAGGATCCCACATGCAGCAGAGCGGCTGGGCCCGTGACCCATGGCCGCTGAGCCTGTGCGTCCGGAGCCTGTGCTCCGCAACGGGAGAGGCCACAACAGTGAGAGGCCCGCGTACCGCAAAAAGAAAAAAAAAGGGTAAGTAAATTTCCTAAGGTCATAGAACTGGTAAAGGTCAGTTCTTATATCTGAACCCAAAGCCTTTGTTCTTAACTGCATGCCAAGCTGCTACATCTATGATTTTTTTTGTGTGTGAAATGGTACCACCAAAGTTGTAATAAATTACCAGGATATACAAAATGTCCACTAAAATTTGTATGTAAAAATAGTTAAATGCCCCCAAAAGATGAAAAGACAACTCACTTTTTTTCCCCCATTTTCACCAGTATTTGAAGGAATTCAAATTAAGGCAACACTGCACCTCCTAAAATATCAAAACAAATGGTAACACTCGATGCTGCTAGGTTATTGTAAAATTGGTCCATTGATTCATTATTAGAAGCACTTTTCAATGGAGACAAACCTTTGGGGCATTAATATGAGACTACAGAGTGAGGCTCCTAGAGATGTTTACAGCCATTAACGCTTCAAAATCTACATCTAAGAGATCGTTACAAATAAACAATTCAAAAGAGAAAAACAACGGGCAGAAAGATGTTCATTCCAGCATTATCTACATTAGGAAAAAATGAAGTGTTTAACGTTAGGAAAATAATGTAATGAATTATGGCTTAATAATGATTATGGTATTTTAGGCAAAAATTAAAATAACTGTGAGGACCAGATTATGTAACGCCATGCAAAAATGTTTAAAATATACTGGTAAATGAAAACAGTAGAACACAAAAGTGTATATAACCAATAATTATACTTATTTAAAGAAATGTGTCTGTAAGTAACAAGGTTCAGAAGGTAATATATAAATTGAAAACGATTATGTTAAGGTAGTAGGTTGGGGTGATTTTATATGTATATTATATTGCCTTTCCAAATTAAAGTGTTCAAAAAAATGTAGACTGGGACTTCCCTGGTGGCACAGTGTTTAAGAATCCGCCTGCCAATGCAGGGGACACGGATTCGATCCCTGGTCCGAGAAGATTGCACATGCCTCAGAGCAACTAAGCCTGTGCACCACAACTACCGAGCCTGCGTGCCACAACTACTGAAGCCCACGCCCCTAGAGCCTGTGCTCTGAAACAAGAGAAGCCACTGCAATGAGAAGCCCGCGCACCACAAGGAAGAGCAGCACCTGCTGGCCGCAACTAGAGAAAGCCTGCATGCAGCAACAAAGATCCAACGCAGCCAAAAATAAATAAATTTATTTAAAAAAATGTAGACCGAGAGGGATTTGAGGTCATTGCTTATCCATCCCATAAATCCTACATAAGGGTCTGTGACATCAGTGTTTGACTTACCAGCAAACCATTCATTATGTTTTATTTCACCTTTGATGGTTCTCTCAACATTTGACTTTCCCTGGTTTGACTGATTCACTGCTTGTCAGGCAGGAATATGGCACCGCTGACCTTGTTCTAATCCTGGTGTCAGATTGATAATAAACACTGCAACTCTGGATCTCAAGAGACCTATCGGGAAATTCACTGTGAACTTACACAGATGAAAACCCTCAGAGCTTTAACAGAGAGGGAGAGTCAATGGCTCTCCAGGATATTTATGGATTTTATCTGTTTCTTCAGTAAGTGCCGTTCCATTATTATTCCAAATATGTCTCTAGTTAAAATTAGGAGGGAGATAAACAAGTCTAATTTCTATGGTACCATCTGGTCACAGGCCAGTGAAGGAGCAGTTAGGTCCTTTATTGCTACTCTATGCTTAGGATTGACACATTTCTTCCTTTGAAAACATTTTATTTCCGAATGAGTAGTTTGCCCTGGACTTCGTTTTTAGGTCATAGGAGGCTCAAAGTGACTTAGTTGCTGGGCATCAAAATGTTCATTTTAATCATCACCGCCTTTGGGTATATATCATCAAAGCTGCTATTTTGTGTATAAATGAGGTTTGGGTGCATGTAAAAGTCACCCACATAGAGTGGGAGCATTAATGAAATCCATAGGAAAAAATTAGACTCAGTCAACTCATCAGTAATGGTTTCCGGCCACATGTCCCTGGTGGTTTCCAATGAGACCACATCTGCATGTGTAAGGAATCAGGACAACCATCCAATCCAAACCTGGTTCCAGATCTAATTTAATCAATAGAAACACTGGCTCATTTTCTGCCCAAATGTGGGTCTTTCAGTCTTGCCTGCTTTTTTTTTTTTTTTTTAATGCTGTTATTATGGTCAATACATGACAACGAAATCTTTGGAAGCAACAAACACTTTCATGTCTATTTTGTTCCTTTCTGAATGAGAAACATTCAAGCCTATTTGACTACTTCTGTTAACAGTCTAACCCAGTATCTCCTATGTTCCTTTTTGTGGTCAGCGTGCAGGCTGACACAGCTCCACACCATTTCTTCCTTGGGTTTTCACAATCACCAAGGTCTCTGGATATGGAAACTCAAGTAAGAGACCTGAGAGAAGGAGGATGAATAAAACACAGGGCCAACATCCAACTTCATAGACTCCAAATGGGTGGGGTCTATTGGCCACTGACATTGATATCCAGTACCTGCTAATCAGAGAATAAGCGGCTTCTAAATGCTAAATACTGTTATTCTAAAGAGTGGTTCTTAAGTCTTATTGTGCATTAGAATCACCCAGAGAAGATGTAAAAATGCCCTGTGGGGTGAAAAATTAGGTATCTGTACTTTCAACAGGCTCCCCAAGTGAGTCTGATGAACACAGAAGTGCCAAAAGCATCTTTGTAAGTAAGGCGACTGTGAAGGCAACAGAGCAAAAGCCTTTAAGCATTTTTATGTCCCACCACCTGGAGCTTGGAAGCTGCTCAGTTATTCTTCGTTGATGAATGTCTAGAGGGAGAACGAATGAATGAATGAGCAAATGTGTGAATAAACTGGGGGGCTTTGTCTATGGTCCCTGGCCTTTGCTAACTTGATTACAAAGTCTGTGATTTACAGAGTAGACTTGCTCAGCCCAAACTGTGATTTCCACCTTTGAAGTCTCAATTTGATTAAAATACGTTTAGCAAGGAACAACAGCTTTCTGAAATGCTGGGGATTATGCAGCTCCGAGGACCTCTGTGGGGAGCAAGAAATACCAGCAACCAAGACGGTCCTTGTGAACCTGGAGAGGCTGCTCTGCAAGCCTGTATTGGGGCCAAACATCTGACTCCTCTTAATTACGTCCTGTCCCTGTTTCATTCCTTCTCATCTCTTGCTTCTGGGTCCTGAGTTTTCCCCAAACTGCCAGGGTTGAATGATCTCAAAAATTAGGCTGAGTCTTTTCCCATGGTGCCAGTGCCTGGGGCATGGACAAGTCTCCTTCTCCGTGGAAAGATGGAAAAAACATAGGTCACTTTCTCTCCCACCCTCAACCCCTGTCGCCAAGTTATTTTGCCCAGCATCACCTAAAGGCGAACCATGCTGTTCCTTCAGTGAAAGAGGAAGGAACAGAGGCTGGATGCTGACCCACCTGTGTTTAAATCTCAGCTTTGCCCCTTCCCAGGTGGTAACGCCTGCCTTATGAGATGTCTGGGAGGGTTACGGCAGATAAAGGAGAAGCAATACAGCATAATGGTTCAAACGAAGGCCCTGGAGCCTGCTTGCCCAGGTCAGACTGGCCACATACTAGCTTGACACATTACTTAACCTTCCTGTGACTCAGTTTCCTCAACCTGTAGACAGGTAGTTGTAATCGTAACTCAGGTCATTGAATCACCGTGAGGACTGTATGAAATTAATACATATAAAGACAGGTTATTTTATGACCCATAGTTATCCCTCTGTGTTACCTGTCATTATAAACGTCCATAAAAATAACATAACAATGATAATGGTAGCTTTGAATGACTTCCATTTAGAGTCATGGAAAACTCTCTTCCCCCTCCAAGTAAGTTCCCAGATTCTCGGCACCTCCTCTCCCACACATCCCCCATCCTTATTTTGGTGTTTATCTCTTAAAATGGTCCAAGGCTACTGGTTGACACAGGGTGTTGCTGAGTCATCTGAGGACACAGGGGCCTATGTCATGAAGAATTGATGGCAGGGAAGGCCAGCAGGAGACAGATTAGACTTCTCCGAGGCAGGAGTGAGTCAGCCGGGGGTATGTGTCCAGCTCCCCCAAGGAGCCGAGAAGGGGTAGCGGACGGCTGCCAGGCTTGTTCAGTGTCATCTTCAATATGGCTAATGGCTCAGATGAACAAACCAGCCTGCTCTAGATGCCCAGGCTGAATATTGCCTGACTAGTCCCAGCACACCGCTCTCCCTGGTCTCTCCTCTCCCCATCCTGCCTTTCTTTGCCCTCTCATCTCTCCTTTTCCTCCTCCTCTTTTTCCCTATCTCTTCCTCTGTCCTTCGTTTTGGACCATTCTTTTCTCCTTTATCCCTTTATCATTTTATTCCTGCTCTTCTTTCCTTTCTTCCCCTCGTATTCCCTGTCCCTCTTTCCTATCTGCCTCTTTCTTCCTTTTTCCATCTAAATCTTTTCCCTTCCCTCGGAAAAACCTACGATTTCAAGTCTTCTCTGCCTTTCTTGTCTTTCTCCAGACAGTCTACGACCAGAGTCATCATACTTTTTCTATAAAGGGCTAGATAGTAAATATCTGGGGCTCTGCAGGTCCTCTAGCTTCTGTTGCAACAACTCAACTCTGCCATGGTAGTGAAAGCAGCCACAGACAATACCTGAATGAACAGATGTGGCTGTGTTTCAATAAAGCTTTACTTTCAAAAACAGGCAGTGGCTGGATTGGAGACGTGGTCATAGTTTGCCAAACCCTAAGGAAAACACTCCTTCTCTCATTCACCTCCTTGATTACAAACCACAAACTCACCAACGATTTATGATCCACTCCGGTTCTAAAAGCCAGGGAATATATAATCTTGCTGATTATCTCTCCCAGAAAAATTGCGTTAAAAAGAAAAAGTAAAACAGAGATATTTGCTACTATAGCACACAAATTAGACAACAGAAGAACTTGCCTGCCTCATAGTGAATATGGGGGTCAGAGGTTTGGGAAGATTGTCAGACTGAACAGTGATTTAGTGATTACCTCTTTGGGTCTCTTCCCTAGAGACACCTGATGTCCTTCCCAAAGAAGAAAACATCCCCTTCATCAGAGAAGATATTTAATTAATGAAATAAGCCCCTCCAAAGTATATCTGTGGTGTTTTCAAATCCATTCATTCATTTATTCATTCATCCACGGAGTTTTATTTGAGCACCTACTATGTGCGAAGCTTAGGAACGAGTCCTAGGGGAAACGAAAGGGCAACAAGAATGGACGTGAAAGAGTGTGCCCTCCAGGGACTGACAGTGCAGGGCACGGCAGGGGACAGGGGACGTGGAGAGGACAGCAAGGAGTAGGCGTCTAGTGTGTGCCAAGCACCGGCCTAGTTTCTTCATGTTTGTTCTCACACTCAATCCTTAAACAACTCCAATTTAAAGATGAGGAACCTGGCACTCAGAGAACTAGACTGGCCATGCAGCTAGGAAGTTGCAGAACCTTCCATTGCACCCCTTTTATGTGTTGGTTTGCTAAATGCCACAGGAATGCTGTAAGCATGGAGCTAAAGGAGTTTATAGTTTATAAGCATATCTAGAGCTGTAGTCTTTAAGGAAATGGAGGAGTACATGGGCTGAAGGATGGGTCAGATATCAGAGTAGGAAATGGGTTCAGGAGAAGATGTAAGAAGGGACTCCATTTTTAAAGGGGGTTGCATGGAAAAATCCACGCTTACCTGAAAAAAATTCCAAATGGTGGAATTTCAAATACTGTAGGCAGCCGAGCAGGGAAAATATTTAGGAGTGAAGTGGCCTTCAGTGATTTCCTCAACCCACACGCCATACCTTTCCTAAGCCAGCCCTAAGAAGACGGGCTGCAAAAGCCACGCAGAGATGTGCCCATCCTCAGAGTGGAAGCGTGGGTGCCTCACCACCCAGGCTGCAGGGGTGTTGAGCTCTCCCTGAGACTCGGATGTTGGCCCAAAATATTAAGCTGGGAAGCTGGATGAGGACAGTGCTGCGGATGTTAGCAACCCATCCAGTGGCTCAGAGCAATTTATGAGAATCTTAATTAGATACACAAAGAACTTCTGCAATCACACAAACACCCTCGACTCTGGCTGGCAGCACGGGGTCTCTCACCATCAAAAGCCATCCTGCGAGCTTCAGTGGAAGAGCCGCCGACAAATAAAGGAATCAGGAACACTAACACTGACCCACCCGGAAGCAGGGAGGGGGATTCTCCACTGACTACCACGCCCCCCAGCACTCCCCCCACTCCAAGACCTGTGAGCATCTTACCCTGGCGTGGTGCTTTCCAAAGCTCTAGAGTCTATCGCTGCAAGGTTCCTTATTGACACAAGAGCAGAGGGTGTGGTTCTTTCTGATTTGTTACCAATTTGAATGAGTCTTTAAGGCGATTGCTTGCAAAGTTGCAGTACAAAAGGGACAAAGGGAACCCAATGCACCTATCCAACTGAAATGATATAGATGGAATCTTGAAAACATTTCATATATGATATTTATCATATATGCCCAAGTATGATATAATTGGGGTCACTAGCTAGTTTTAAAACTGGGAGAGTCCCAGCAAAATAGGTTGAGTTGGTTATCCTAGAATACAATATGAATACAAGAGATACATGTGTCATATCTTTCAAATATTTACATATGATATCTATCATATATACCTAAACATAAGTGCAATGGAATACACCATATAAATAATTTATAGAAGTATATGATAGGGCTTCCCTGGTGGCACAGTGGTTAAGAATCCACCTTCCAATGCAAGGGACACGGCTTCGATCCCTGGTCCGGGAAGATCCCACATGCCCCAGAGCAACTAAGCCCGTGCGCCACAACTACTGAGCCTGTGTGCCACAATTACTGAAGCCCGTGCGCCTAGAGCCCGTGCTCCGCAGCAAGAGAAGCCACCACAATGAGAAGCCGGTGCACCGCAACGAAGAGTAGCCCCCGCTCGCCGCAACTAGCAAAAGCTTCTGCGCAGCAACGAAAACCCAATGCAGCCAAAAATAAATAAATTTTTAAAAAACAATGGTTTCCTTCTATTTTCTCAGCATCACTTGTTTCTGAATAATATTATTATATCATCTTGTTCTCCCTGATATCTTTTTGCTGGCCTCTATACATCGAAAGTGCTTTTAACCTCTATGATCTTCCTTCTGACTCTTCAAATCCCAGAATCACATAAAAAATTACGAAATCCATGAGATTGCTGGGGCCTAAGAGATCTCCTGTTCAACCTCCCCTTTGAAACCAGAAATGCCATTTTTTTTAGGTCCCAGACTTACTCATTCTTTATGTTCTCACTCAGCTGTCAGCTTTTAGGTGCCAGGGTGATAACAGGGACCCACCAGTTACTTGCTGGTCGCAGGATAAGTTAATGAATGCAGCTTTGTGAACTCTGGCCTATTCTTATCTTTGTCTAGATCTTACTTGTTTTCTTTATGACTTATTCTGTCTTTTCATTCTTCCATTTAAAAAAAAAGCTGATCTATCTCATATTTCTCCTTGAGCATTCTCTCACCTACCCAAGATACCAAAGAGTATATATAGGTATGTATATATATAAACACATATATAGTATATATGAACTCATAGATATATACGCATTATTACAAATATGTTCATACTTTGAGATTAGATATTTTAGTTTCATACATTGGCAACCAACTGGACTGTAAGCTCCTTGAAAGAAAGAAGGAAAAGACCATGAGATCGCCTTCTTGGAACATCAGTGCCTGAGAATGTGTGTTTCTCAGTAAACGTTGGGTATTGATGATCAATGCTGAAAAGTACCTTTGAGTGTCCCCACGGTGCACTCAACTGTTCCAGAAAGAACACGACAGTTAGACAGGAAAAGGAAGGAAAGGTCTTACTGGGACCCTGTGTGTCTCTTAAGGGAGATCAGTAGCCTGTTTCCTAGGGAAATGTCTGGCAGGCTTCACATAAGAGGTTTCACAATAACCAAACACTCCATTCAAAGGTTATATTTACACAGCTCATTAGGAAAATTTTTTATACTTTTGACACTCATTAGACTTGTAATCGTCCACCGAAGCTACTCTATAACAAGAGATAAACACTCCATTCCAGAGGATGAATAATAATTGGGGACCGCTCAGCACTGTGCTCTTTCCAGGTCTAATTTCAAAGCATAATTAATCCTGCTGAAGCTGCATGAGATAAGTGAAATATTTACGCAGATGTGTTAACTCATGTATTTACTCCTAGAGAGAGATTCAGAACTGGACACGCTTTCCGAGAAGATTATCTTAAGACGCCCCCTGGAGCAACATCATTTTCTCTCCAATGTCTTTGCCCCCAGGCGGTCTCTAAAGATGAAGCTGTGAAGACACATTTTCCAGCCCAGAGAGTCTGACCAGAAAAGCCACGAGTGAGTCGGGACAGAAAATATCTCCAAGAATTTGGATGCTGTGCTCGTACAAAGAACACACCTCTGGCTTATCTGGCTGCCTTTACTTTTTATTTTTTTTAATTTGCCACAAAGAGGACATTTTCTGTTCAGCACCGCATTTCCATGATGCTAACTTGACCTTATTATCAAAACCACGACGCTAACCGGGCTGTGCTGAATGCTGGATTTGTGGATGGACAACAACGACGAGGAGGGGGAGGGGAAGCAGGGTGATGATGGCGTTGATGGCGCTGGGGGTGACGATGGCAACAGCTAGCATTGATTGAACCATTTCTATTTCCAGGTGGCTGTACTTAGCTAGCTCTTTACATAGAACCTCTCATTTTGGCTTCATGACAACCTTATCAGGTAAATATTTCTGCATTTAGTTGAAGATGAGTAAACTGAGGCTAAGAAAAATTACCCCTTTCACAGAAGCATTTGTAAATGGGACAATAGATATTGTTCACACATACACAATTACTTTTTCCTAAAGTATCTATATATCTCAAGCATCTGATTAGCCAACTTTGATAGACATCCTAGAGAACTGAATGAAACAAGAGTCTTACATGATCGACCCCGTCCAGAGTAAGGCCCCTTAAGTAGAGACTGCCACTTACTCACTAGGGGACTCACAAGCCCGCTGAGCTGAAGTTTCCTCCTCTGTAAAATGAGTATAAGCAATATTTAACTTCATAAAGTTGTTAACGAATATTAAATTAAAGAACACATGTAATGCATCCGGTATGGTGATTGGCATATTCTATTCCCCAAATATGTTGCTATTTCATAATAGATGCTGCAAGAGTGACAGCAGTGGTAGGTAGGACTAGAGTTAGAACTGACTTATTTGACAGCTACCCATCATATTTAAAAGTTTCCTGTCAAATGAAATGCATCCTGACACCAACCATTCATCCATGCATGTATTTATCCATTCAATCCTTCATTGACCAGTCACCTGTCATGCTCAAGATTTTGTAGTGTTTACTGCTGGAAACAAGACTCTCGTTTACCGAGAACCGCACCCCACGTGGAGGTGCTTAGTCAAGCACTGTGGTGGAGGGGTGCTTCACTCCTCTCTGTGTCCACATGCCTTGTCATCTAACTCCCAAACTCCTCCACACAAGGCAGAGTATACCTCCAGAGTATACTTTGGGCTTGGCCACAGGACTTACTTTGGACAGAAGGGTGTTAGCCGACGTGGATCTGACAAAGCAGAGACTTGAAATGTGCACGTGCACGTAGGTGTTTTTTCCTTTGCCTTCATCATAGCCAAGGGAAGAGCTTTTCCCAGGTAGGTGCTGCCCCTTCAGCCTGAGACCCAGAATAAACATAGGTGGAACAGAGACCACAGAGATGACCCATGGTCTTGCGGCATCAGGGGAGCCACCACGGCCTGAGGCAGAGCTTTTCCACTCAATCTGTGCTCCCACGAGCAAAATACATGCTATTGTCGTGTACCTCCAAGATTTCACAGCAACAGCTGAGCAACACTGCCGCAAATCACTATGACACAGCAGAGAACACGGCTCTTGATCTGAGGAAGGTACAAATGCCCTATAGGGAATTCAAAGAAGCAGATGCTTTCGTTTGGGAGAGAAATATAAAGCACACTTAGATTTCTTGATGGCATTGTGAGAATCCGGGGTTTAATTCTGGGAGTAGAGACTGTAAGGCATTATGCACTTTGCTCAAATTCACACCAACCACAGCACTAACCTCTGCCCCTTTCAATACCGTATTTGGCCACGGTGGTTGCCAGACTGTCCTCTACCAGCTCTAGACAGGCGTAGCCTGTCCTGGCACCATCTCCGAATACAGCTTCCACCGTTCTTGAAGGCAGCTTCTGCCCGATGCCCTGAGCTTTTGTTGCCTACTCACACTTACTCAAGTTTTAAGGGTTCACCTGCCATCTCTGCTGCCTTTGCTTTTCCTGTCTCAGTTCTGGCAAGTCCAAGGGTAACTAGCATGCCACGTGAGCCATGAGAGGATTCTAAAACCCATGCTAGGGAACAATGGGCTGCGGTGAGATCACCAGCTATGAGTAGAGAAGTACCATCATCCCATTAGACTGTAAGCCCCGTGAGGGTGGAAACAGCCTTTTTTTGCACGATAGGCAGCCGAGAGGTGGGCTGTAGAGGAAACCCGTGGGATTTCTGCTCACTGTTCCCTTTATAGAGATTGGCTCGCCTTCATTCCTCCATAGGATAATAGTTGGAGCTGTTGTGTTAGTACAACGTAACCCCACCCCTTATTCACTCCTGATGGGTCCAAGAAAGAGTGCTTGACCCAAAATGCATCAGGAATCCTTCCTCTGGAATTTGAAATTTAGAATTTGGCAAATAGAGATTGGGACTTATTGTAGCCTTGTTACATAATGTCACTGCTCTAGAGCAGAGTTTTTTAACCCTGATACTATTAACGTTTGGGGTCAGATTAATTCTGTGTTTTGAGATGTGGGGGCCTGTCCTGGGCATTGTAGCATGTTTGCCAGCATCCCTCACCCCTGGCCTCTACCCACGGATGCCGGTATCAAATAGCCTCCCTGTCATAACAATCAAAAATATCTCCAAACACAGCCAAATATCCCCTGGGGGGCAAAATCCCTGCCCCGCACTGAGAGCCACTGCTCTACAGAGAGGACCTATGAATTCCTGCTGTTGAGGCCCCAGGACTGTCCTGGTTCCTGTTTTTTCCTCTGAACCTATTTGCTCAACTCTTTCTTAAATTCACTGAGATAGACACTTCTGCATCCTTAAAATAAACTCCTTTTACTTTACTGAGTTGTCTGTAATTGGTTTCCATTACGAGAATCGTGGTATCATGTGATCAGCACTCGATAAATACTTTTGGTGAGCAAACTCACCACCCAAAGATCTACTGGAAAGCCAGTTAGAAAACAGAGAGTGTGAGGGTCTCAAGTCCCTCAGAAGTAGGGGGTCAACCAAGGTCTTACCATCACCCACAAACTGGAGCAGGGCCAGGTCAATCTGCCTCTTCCAACGGGAGCCTTTCTGGAGGGCAATTCCATAACCAGTGGTGGCAAAGATGTACCCACTTCCAATGGTCACCAGCTTGCAGCCTTCGTCCCTCCCAGCCTTGTAATTCAAGACCGCAGCATCATAGATGAAAGCGTCCAGTTTCCTGCAATGACAAGAAACCAGGGAGTCACGGGGAAGGCGAGGTACCGTCTCAGGGCCCAGCTCCTAAGGCCTGATCCAGCATCACACACTTTCTTTCACATGGGAGATGATGATTCATGACGGCTCCATCCCATCAGCATAAAAGGATCTATTTTTAATGAGGAGATAAAAGCCAGAACCTTTTCTCTCGAAGTTTCAAGAGGCAGTTAAATAAAGACATGAAGAATCCTTATGCCCAAGTGAGTAAACAGTCAAATATGCTGGTTTGCAAGTGTTTGCCCTTAGCACTCCCAACAGTGAAGAGCAGTGGCCTATTTAGAAAGGTTTGCATTAGAACAAAATAAACCATTAAGGGACAGGAGAATCAGATGGTATCGTGCAGGAAGGGGAGAGAGACTAAATAGGAATGATGTCTCTTCCTGCCCTAAGAAACACGTTTATGAAACATGTTTCATTTATATTATAAAAATTATTACATAATAAATTTTAGAAACCCAAATAATGCAGAAAATATTAAGAATACAATTAAAATTGCCTATAATTCCATAACTCAGAGGCAACCTCTGTTAATAAATTTGTGAACAACTTTCCAAATTTTATATGCATGTGTGTATACACACACCTCATATACACACACACACAAACACACATACACACTCCTTTTAAAACAGGGGTTGGTAACTTTTTCTATAAAGGCAAGATAATAAAGTTTAGGCTTGGTCTCTGGTGCAACTACTCAGCTTTCTGTTGTAGCATGAAGCTGAACTGTGTTTCCTCAAAATTCGTATGTTGAAGTCCTAACCCCCCAGTACCTCCAAATATGACCTTATTTGGAGATGGGGTCATTGCACATGTAATTAAGATGAGGTCATATGGAGCAGGGTGGGCTCCTAATCCAACATGACCGATGTCCTTATAAAAAGGGGAAATTTGGACACAGACGTGCACACAGGGAGAACGCCAGGTGAAGGTTGGAGTTATGCTGCCACAAGCCTCGGAACTACCAGAAGCCAGGAGAGAGGCCCGGACAGATCCTTCCCAAGTGCCTTCAGAGGCAGCACAGCCCTGCTGACACCTTGATCTCCGCGTTTCAGCCTCCAGAAGTTTGAGACAAAAAATTCCTATCGTTTAAGCTTCTCAGCTTGTAATGCTTTGTTATGACAGCCCTAGGAAATTAACACACAGCATGAGAGCAGCCAGCGACAATGCATAAATGAAGGAATTCAACTCTGTTCCAATAAAAGGTTATTTGCAAAACACAGGTTGGCCCATGGGACATAGTTTGCCAACCCTGTTTCAACTCTCCAAATATAATTACACCACGCAAACCATTTCACCAATGGCTTTCTTTTCTCGTTTAACCCCACACATAGTGAATGTATTTCTAAGTCAGTGTACAGCACTCTTTTTAATTTTTTGGTACATTTATTTTTATTGAGGTATACCTTATATGGAATAAAGCACTAGATAAATTTTTACATATGTGTACATCCTTGAAATCACCATGCAGACTGAAGTAGAGAACATCACTATCACCTCAGAAGTCCTGTTTACCCCTCCCAGTCAGCACCCTCCAAAAGGCAAGCACCCAGTAATCCCCTCAAAGGCACGGCTGTGTCTAATTCATGACCTACATCCTTATTGGTGGGCATGTATGTTGTTTCCAATTTTTAAAGTTATTTAACAAGGCTGAAATGATCAACCTTGAATACAGGGGATGGATATCTCAACTCTAATGTAGGTAGGAAAACTAAATGGGAGAGTACTCAACTTCCTGACACTTCTTCAACTTTACTGCCCTTCACTCCCTAACAAGAAGACATACAACAGTGAAGCAAAAATAAAATAAAATAAAATAAAATAAAAGTGGCAGGAAGAGGATGTCAAATGCTGCATCCTTCCAAAGACAGCTGCTGAAGGACTCCCTATGGGAAGAAAACTATTTGGAAGGTTTGCAGCTGTGTTCTTCACTTTAATTTTTTGTTTCTGTAATGGTTAGAGATGGGGCAAGACTACAAGGCTTGTCTCACCAACAGAAAGACTCTGAAGCTTTCATCTCAGGGCTGTAGGGCTGGAGGCTTAGTTTTATACTCTGAGAGTATTAAAAGGGGATCAGATCATCCAAGTGGAAGAGGGGGAAAAACTGGGCATTGTCAACAGAAATGGCAAACAGAGCTGTTGAACCAAGAGGAAACACCCTTTCTGGACAGCCAGCAATGCTGAGACCCATGCAAATACAGGTTGGGGGGCTTTTAAAGGTTGGTTTATGTTATGATGGCAGTACGGCGTGTGACAGGAGCGGCGGGGGAGCAGGTGGAAGGGATCTGAGTTCTAGTCTACATTTACGTCTATGATGGTGCCACCTCGGAAAGTCACTTCCTTCTTTTGCACTGCTGGTTTCTCATCTGTGAGATGAGGTTGTCATTGCGGTCCTTTTGAACTGTGGCATCCTACGGTTCTGCAAGCCAAGAGTCACCTTCTGTCAATCTCAAGAGGGAAAGTGAGACTCTGGATAACGTGTGTACCCTGAGGACTTCAGGACAAATGGACAACATGTGTACTCTTAATGAAGTTGGGGTGCTTGCCACCTCAATACTTCATGTTGCCATGGAGATGGCGAGAACTGGGGTTTTAGTAACACTTTCTAAGATTCCTGCAACTCTCTTCTCTCAATTCCTCAAAAACCAAACAAATACACACACAGGTGTGTTTAGGTACATTCAAATGTTAAGGTCACCTGTTGGTATTCATAGGGTGAAAGCCCTCCCCATCCTGTTAACCCACCACACACTGATGCATTTCTGCAATGGAAATCTAAAACTGTACCTGGCATTCATACGAGAGTTGTCCAACAGCAGTTTAAATTCATATTTTACGGACAGGCACAGATTTCTGCAAATCATTACCATATTTCATGACAGATCTTCAGCTGAGCAAAAAACAGCCGGATGAGCCCAAGGAAAAAGGGAAGTTTTCTCGGAAAACAAAGTTTGCAAATGCAAGATGCCATCAAGTCAGAGCGAGGACAGCTGCAAAAGACAGTTAATTCTGAGCAAAGCAACCACACGCTGGCTTGTCTGGGTGGCTGGCGGCCACGCTCTTAGAGCGGTCTGGCCAGGGAGACTCTCTGTGGTCTCAGGGCCACGTCAGGACCACAGTGAGGACAACACATGAAGGAAACCACAGGGCCATGTGGACTGTGACTTCCGTCCCTCATTGATGATTCTAGAGAGCTGGGGTCTAAATGCAATGGCCACAGATACCTGCATGTTTAAAAACATCCTGGGGCTTACACAGCCCTCTGATAGACAAGGCCATTGTTTGCACAATGCTTGATAAAAGTGCACAGCATTTTACATACATCGTCCCACCGGGGCCTCACAAATGCCCAGTAGGGAAATTTATTATTATTATTTTCTCCTATGTTGTCTATGAGCAGGTGAGGTTCTGAGAGGCTAAGGCAGCCTGAGCTCATCGGCAGTATTTCCGAACTCTGTACGCAAACCCTCTATGGCAGGATTGTCTAGGAGGACTTTCTACGATGATGGAAATATTGAGCACTTAACATGTGATTAGTGCAACTGAGAACCTGAGTTTTAAATTTTATTTCATTTCATTAATTTAGATTCTGGTGTAAATGGCCGCACGTGGCCGGCAGCTACTGAAGTGGCCGGCACGGTGGCTCCCGGTGGGCGGGGGAGGTGGAGGGAGCGAGGGCCCTGGGCTCTCCTTGCTCCGACTCAAAGACCTGTGCCTTTGATCTCTTTCCCACTGAAGGAAAAATGTTCCCATTGTTGAAAAGAAAAGATGTAAAACTCACTGACATCCTCAAGAGTGGGCTTTGTGTTCAAAGACTTGGAACAAGGCACCTGTATTTCTGAGCCTCATTCTTCTCGCTGCAAAGTGGAGCAGACGTTACCTGCCCTTCGAGGGCTGTTGGGAATAAAGCGATGTTATATAAGGAGATGTGTGCGCAGTGCCCGGCACATAACCAATGCTCAAGACACACAGATGTGTGCAATTGAATTCAGATTTTACAGCAAAGGAGCTTACAACTTTTATGCATTCTGTGGGACAAATCCAGTCCTGAATACTTTATACACATTATCTCATTTCACTGAGTCCTTTTAACTGAGCAAAGATGGATGCACTACTGCCGTCCCCACGGAATGAGGAAACGGAGGCACTGAGAGGTAAAGTAAGGGACACAGCTGACCAGCTTAGGTAAGCATCAAAGCAGCATTTGGACTTGACACAGTCTGATGACAAAGGTCACAGACCTAACTACTCTGACCATGTTACCCATAAAACTTGTGGAATAAATGGAAACAGCTCTGTCTACTACTTTGAGATTCAGACTGGGGGTTACAGCTCTACATGAAGCCCAGCGTTATGAAAAAAGTGGAAGGATCAGACCAGAGTCGTCAGTTTCAAAAGATTTGGTGGGTCGTTCAGTTTCATCTCTCTCTTTCCCAGGATATGCATAGCCCTGTAAGGTCTCGAGTCACCTCCACAGAAAACATCTCTTGCCCTCAACACATCCTATCCTACATGTCTGGGAGACATTTAGGCATAGATGGCCACAGCTTCTGGTTGAGGGTAGGGGGTCAGAAAGAGAAAAAGGCCACCTGAAGCCCAATTTAGACCAAAAGCATTCGGGGGATTGGAGCTGCGATGGTGGGAGACCGAGTGACATCTTAGGCTGCAGCGTAATTGGCAGCACTGGAGTTGGAACAACACAGAGATTACAGGCTGGCATGGGAGGGAAGAGCCCCTCAGAACTCAGAGCCATCAGCTGGAAGCTTAAGGGCTCACAGGGAGGGAACACAGTGACGCTT
This sequence comes from Aethalodelphis obliquidens, assembly GCF_003676395.1. Classification (NCBI taxonomy): domain Eukaryota; kingdom Metazoa; phylum Chordata; class Mammalia; order Artiodactyla; family Delphinidae; genus Aethalodelphis; species Aethalodelphis obliquidens. The sequence goes on along the minus strand of NW_020837962.1, from coordinate 5,514,371 downwards.
CTCTGCTTGGTGTTTTCTTCTCCTGCTTTTCAAGGGGAGATCATCTATGTCTCTGCCTTCCCAGCTCCTACCGAGCCACTGGCTGTCACTGGCTCAGTGCTTCTTCCACTGGGTGGGTGAGGCTCAAAGATCCGGTCTGAGAACCGTGATGGGGACAGAGGCCCTACCCAGCCCGCCTCTCTGCCTCTGCTCCCTACAGAAGGGCGAGCACTGCTCCAAACATTTGTGACAAATGAAACGACATCTCGGCTCCCCAGTGCAAGGGCTGGAACAGAACCGGAGTCTGAAAATTCATGCTGTGCTGTGCTGGCTGTGTGATGTGCCCACCCCCCGCCAGGCATCACGGAGGCTGTGTGGGTGCTGTCACCCTCTCCCTGTCACCTGCAGCCCTCAAGGAAAGCAAACGATAAAAAAAGACAGTAATTCAGAATGAGAGGGGGAAATAAGACCTCCTCTCTGCAAATTTGCCAAGAAGCAAAGTAAGGAGGACTGTCATGTGCGCTCCATGCCACTTTAACCCAGCAGTTTCCTGCCAGATTCTTTGACAGCTTTGAAGAGCTGCCACAGCTTTCTGGAGTGTGTAGATCTGACCCTGTTACTTCCGTTGGTCTCTCCTGTACCTACACGATGGCCTGAATGTTCACTCCTGGCCCCAAGACTGTTTACCGGCAAAGCTGATTCTCCCTATAAGAGGGGACACCATGGCCCCCAGTCAAGGCATGGCCCCTTTGGGGAAAGGGACTTGTATTGTCAAGTGGCTTGACATTTCCTAATCAAAAGTTTCCGGCTTTAGCTCATCATCTCCTCATGCATGTTTTCAGATGCTCTCTGGGGGTCTCAGCACATTTAAAGGCTAATTATATAGTTAAAATTAATTATTCATTCATTAACATTCAAGAAGTCTTTAACTAGACATTGACTTGTTCTGATGAATTAATGAAACCAGAGTGTGTGTGTGTGTGTGTGTGTGTGTTATGTGTGTATGTTTTGGAGGTCTAGTCTAAAGCATTACTGAGAATTAAGAATCTCTTTGGGGACTTCCCTGGTGGCACAGTGGTTAAGAATCTGCCTGCCATTGCAGGGGACACGGGTTCGAGCCTTGGTCTGGGAAGATCCTACATGCCGCGGAGCAAATAATCCCGTGCGCCACAACTACTGAGCCTGCGCTCTAGAGCCCGTGAGCCACAACTACTGAAGTCCGCATGTCTAGAGCCCAGGCTCCATAACAAGAGAAGCCACCGCAGCAAGAAGTCCACGCACCGCAACGAAGAGTAGCCCCCGCTCGCTGCAACTAGAGAAAGCCTGTGCGCAGCGCTGCCAAAACCAAATAAATAAATAAATTAATTAATTAAAGAGAACGAATCTCTTTGATGAGAACTGAATGTATTTTTTTAGGGCACATCAAAGCCTCGCTAGGAGGAGGAGCACGTCAGCCAGTAATTCAGGCCAGTCAGCACGTTTGGGCAACTGTGGAACAGTGGACGGGGTTCAGGTCCACCTTTGCCAGCTCTATGAATGAGACCCAGTCGTGGGACCTCTTCGAGCTTCGGTTTTCTCATCTGTAAGATGGGGGAGTAGCTCATTCACAGGGCTGGATATTGGATGGATGGAAACGGGAGTGAAGGTGTTTTGGAAATTGCACACCCTGGTGCAAATTCAGGACTTTGCTGGGGCAGTGATGATGTCATTGCGCAGAGAAGCGATGGTGCAGGTCATCATCAAGCACCCAGACACAGGGCTATTAGTGGGTGAAGGGCATTCATGGGCCAAGAAGTGGTACCCCTGAGGATACCTTTGAATGTGCCTGCTTGGGCAGGAGACACTCAATACATACAGAGATTGTACCTGACATCAGCACGGGATGGTCTAAAATAGGCTCCAGGAAAATGGCCTAGAATCACATTATGACTCTGAGTTTGTGAATACAAACTTCAAAGTCAGAATTGTACCCACACTGATGCACTTTCACTAAGGAAGCATTTTTCAGAGCAAAGTCTGTTACATTAATTTAATTCCTAGATCAATGTCTCGCATAGCATAGTTGAATTGTTTCCAAGTTTTTTGGAAACTACTTTCACTGGGATCAATTCTTTTGTGTTGGAATTTTATAAGGATTTGATTCATTAATCAGAATTTGGACCATAATACATTTTACTAATTTATAACTTCTGCCATTTTGAGTTTTCTTTTGTGGGTATGGTTGCCACCAAGTCCAATTCTTCTGGGTCAAAACTGTTCAGAGAGGCAAAAGTGGCCAAGAAGATTCAAGTCGTCTATGACTTTGTAGTCAATAACAAATTTCACTCTGTGTGCTTTTTGTTGTTGTCAGTTTAATTTGTGTTGATTAATTCTTCCAGTAATATTCACTGTGAATTGGGTAAAAAAGATGGATGGTGAATATTTACTTTTTAACTGAGAAAATTCTGTGCAGTACCGTAAGACTGAGACAGAGAGAGGCAGAGAAGGAGGGAGGAAACGAGGGAGGGAAAAATACAGATGGAAGCAGGCTCCAAGGAAAATGGGAAGACAGTGAGAGAGAAAGAGAGAAAGGAAAGAACAGGAAAGCGAGAGTGAGGGAAAGAGACAGAGAAGGAGAAAGAGGTTAAGACAGAGAGGGAGAGAATGAAGAGAGGGAGATGGACTTACAGGGAGAGACTAAGAGACAAGAGGGAGGGAGAGGGAGGCAGAGAGATGGAGAAAGAGAGAGAGGGAAGAAGGAAGGAAAGAAGGAGGGAGGGAAGGAAAGAGGGAAGGAGGGAAGGAGGGAGGGAAGGAGGGAAGGAAGGAGAGAAGGAGGGAGGGAGGGAAGGAGGGAGGGAGGGAAGGAGGGAAGGAAACAAGGGCAAACACAATACAAACATACAGTTTGCCTACTGACTAACAACCACAAAAGCAGGAAAAGGTTAAAGTGATACAGAAAATCCCCTCTTCGTTACTGTTGAATTTAACATGGAATTTAACAAACTAACCTTGTCCAAGTTGGTGATAGATCATGTAATGCAATCTTTTAATTTTTCAGAAGAGAAAAACCGAAGGCTGGAGGTCTCAGTCCTGGGTGTTCCGCAGAGTCAGTGCTCCCAGACCTGTCTACCACCTGCCAAAGCAACGCATCCTCGAGGCACTGCTGCAGGGCTTCCCAAATCTGAGCGCATGTCCTCAGGTGGGATGTCGGGTCAGAGGAGCACTACTGTGGGGTTTTGGGTAAGTCTGTGCACATATCCAAACCTTGATTTCCCCATCTGACCAGAAGGAAAACAACCTCTCCCATGTGGTCGTACTCTGGTTGAAGGAAGGAATGGCTATGAATTTGCTTGATGAATTATAAAGCACTATGCAAATGCTATTCTTTCTTCATGTTACCACTCATGTTCTGCCATAGGAAAGGTATTGATTCCAGCTGACACGTAAATCTTTTATAGAGTTTCTTAGTAGATACTCTTCAAGGGTTGGGATCAGAGTAAACATTCTACTGCAGGTATTCCATGGTGCACAGCGTATTATGAAAAATGCTCATGTTACAGAGAATGTTTTCTTTGTTCAGACTTTTCCTGAATGTTCCCTATGTGCCAGACACTGCTCTTTGCCTGCATATCTCATTTAATCCTTACAACAGTTCTAAGTGCAAGTTCCTAAGTTATGTTTCCGAAGTGAAGAAATCATACTTACCATCATCTTATAAACAAAAAAAACGAGATCTAGGAAGTTAATTAACTTGTCTAAGGTCCCACAGCTGAATGTTAGCAGAGCGGGAATTCGAATCCAGGATGCTGGCTTTTAAGCACCATAACCCACTCCTGGTAGTGACAATGATCGTGCTAAACTTGCCGCACACTAGGACTGAAAGACAGGGACTCTCAAAGGCCAGAAAATATATGAAAGTGAGAGACTGGGAAAAGAATCAATATTTAATGAAACCCTATTACGTGTCTGATACAGTGCCGGCTACTTTCCCTAAGTCAATTCATTTAATTCTCAAAGGAATCTGGGAGACAGGATTTGAAAGATGTGGGAAACAGTCTCAGAGAGGTTATTTAATTTGCCAAAGGTCACACAGTTGGTAATTATCAGAGTCAGAATATGAAGCTAGGTATTTCTCAATCCAAAGTTGATGCTCTGCACCATGGGGTCACTCAGAAAATAAGTAAATCAATCAATCAATCAATCAGTTGAATAAGATTAACCTCTTCTAGAAGATATAAATACTCTGACCCAGAAATTCTACTTCTTGAGATCATTCCTAGAGAATTACTTGCAGAAGTGCCTAGAGGACTCATCATGGAGTTTTAACGTGCCCATATTACTAAGAGCTCCCTGGAGGGAAACAGTCTAATAAACTGTGATGTATGCAAACCATGGAATTCTTTCCAGCTGTCAAAGAGAATGAAGGCAAAAGACACCTAAAGATATGGAAGGCGCCTCAAACACATTATTAATTGAAAACCAAACTGTGCCTTACTGTTTGATAGCATGAATTCATAAAAGTGCTAACAAAAGATCAAGATGAAAAAAAATTAATTACATGGGACTGAGAGAACTGATGAGGATGATTATAATTTTTGCGACTTTCTGTTTGAGTGAAAAAAAAAAAATCCCACAAGGACTCAGAGGCAAAAAATATACAAATCAATTTTCACTGCAAAGTAAAGGAGCTGTTAGAGTGGAAGATTACTGGACTGAATGTCAATATTATGACACAGTATGAGTGTGTTTCGTGTTTGGTAATTGCAATCATTGTTGCTTTTGTTGTGGCCATCCATTTACAATGCTTGGTGTCAGTCTATTTACCTCTTGTAAAAATAAAATACAGTGTGTGTGAAGAAAAAAAAAAGTAATCCACCTGCCAATGCAGGGGACACAGGTTCAAGCCCTGTTCCGGGAAGATCCCACATGCCGCGGAGCAACTAAGCCCGTGCGCCACAACTACTGAAGTCCGCGCACCTAGAGCCCGTGCTCTGCAACAAGAGAAGCCACCGCAGTGAGAAGCCCGTGCACCGCAACGAAGAGTAGCCTCCGCTCGCTGCAACTAGAGAAAGCCCATGTGCAGCAACGAAGACCCAACACAGCCAAAAAAAAACCAAAAAACTCATAGAACTAGCTTAAAATTTTTCTTCTCCTTCAATTCTCCACAATTACATTAATTTCGTTTCTGATTTTTATAATTTTATTCTGCTTACTTTGTTGTTACATTCTCTTCTTATTTTTTTCTAAGGTAGATGCTTGCATAGTTTACCCATCTATTTTTTTACCAGTGTATTTGGTTGATGGCATAAATTTCACGGTAGGCACTGCTTTTGCTACATCTCACAATTAAGCTCAAAATAAATTTAATTTCTCTTGGGAAAAAAACCACATTATTAATTGAAAACCAAACTGTGCCTTACTGCACAGAGTTTGATAGCATCCCACAGAACAAAATTTTATAATTATGTGTGAACATATAAATATATGCAAATGCATCTAACAAAGGAGAAATGGCACGTATATCAGACAGATAACAGTGCTTACCTGGTGGGGGTGGGGGTGATTTGGGATTGGGACGTGGTCAAATGGATGCTTATTTATCTGCATTTTTTACAATGAGAATATATTTTTTAATGAGAAGCAATGCAGCATAGTGGTTAAGGGCATAAATGCTACAGTCAGTTCAAATCCCAGCTCTGAAGCTTACTTGCCTGGCCAGGGACTTAACCTCTGCATGACAGCGCAGGGGGGCCAAATGTGCCGTCCTAAATTGTGTCTCTTAGGCATGAAGACTAAGTCAGGCTGATTATTTTTAAGAAACGAAGACTCAGGAAGCCTTTCTTTTTACCTCCTCCTTACCTGCCTAAATAACTTAGATGAAGGGTCTGTTCCCGGAATAGAGCTACCACCAGAGATGTCTGCAAAGAATACAGGCTAAGTGTGTTGGGGGAAACCAGGCAGGGCCTGGAGATCAGACTCCTCTCTGTGTCCCACTGTCTCTGCTGGTGCAGCAAACATTTATTTACCAAGCATTTGCTCTTCCATTTCCATGTGAACAGCTTCCTCCCCTTTGAAGTCTCAAACTCCCACCCCCAACATCGTCTTTTGTCTTTAGCTGAAGACGGTACTTAAGGTGAGGCTTGGGCCATTTTGGTAAGTAACCCAGTTCTCCTGGGTCTCTCCCATGTATATATGTTATTAAAGTTTTGTTTGACTTTCTCCTGTTAATCTATCTCCTGTCAATTTAATTCTTCAACCAGCCAGGAAAAAGCTAGAAGAGTAGAGTATAATTTCTCCCCCACTCCCAGCAATAGCTTCTCTGTGTACACAGTGGAGATGCTGGACATACCAACCCTCACGGGGCGGTTGTGAAGATTAAATGAAGAATTATAGGTAAAGTGCTTACAAGAGCGTCTGGCACAGAGCAAGGACAACTAAGCAACTGAGATTAGGAAGCAGGGATGGACACTAGCTAGCAAAATAATCGCATTGCCCAATGGTGGCGGTCTACACCCAGGAGCCCGTACTGCATTTATGTGCACTGGGCATTGGGGTGCACTACAAGGTCACTCCCCACAGCGCATACTCGGGTGGAGCGCTGGGGGGTGAGGCCTCCCCCACAGACCCCGGAGGTGAGCCTTCTGTGGCAGTGCTCACGTCGGACACCTGTCGGACACTGGTGCCTAAGGGAGTGTGTTGGGTTGAATAGTGTCCTCCCAAAATTCACATCCACCAGAACCTGGGAATGTAATCTTATTTGGAAATTGGGTCTTTCCAGATGTAATTAGTGAAGGATCTCAAGACAAAATCATCCTGGATTTAGGTGGGTCCTAAATCTGATGACTTAGAAGAAGAATCCCTTATAAGAAGAGGAGGGACTTCCCTGGTGATGCAGTGGTTAAGAATCCGCCTGCCAATGCAGGGCATACGGGTTTGAGCCCTGGTCTGGGAAGATCCCACATGCGGTGGAGCCACTAAGCCGGTGCGCCACAACTACTGAGCCTGCGAGCCACAACTACTGAGCCCACACACCATAACTGCAGAAGCCCACGCGCCTCGAGCCCGTGCTCTGCAACAAGAGAAGCCACCGCAATGAGAAGCCTGCACACTGCAACGAAGAGTAGCCCCGGCTCTCGGCAACTAGACAAAGCCCGCGTGCAGCAACAAAGACCCAACGCAGCCAAAAATAAATAAATAAATATATTTGAAAAAAGAGGAGACACGCAAGGAACAAGGTCATATGGAGACAGAGGCAGAGATCTGAACGATGCTTCCACAAGCCAAGAGGCCCCAGAAACGGGAAGAGACAGGAATTTCTCCCCAGAGCCTTCGGACGGAGCGTGGCCCTGCCAATACCTCGCTTTTAGACTTCTGGACTCCAGAACCGGGGGAGAATACATTTCTCTCGTTTTAAACCCCCAAGTTTGTAGTTATTTGTTATGGCAGCCACAGGGAACTACCACAGTGGGGAAAGCTGAGGCGTGGTACCTGAATTCCTATTGCTCTTCCACCTGCATTTCTCTCGATGGAATGAGGCTGGACTTGCTAAGGCAGAGGCTGCTGTCTAGGCCCCAAGCACTCACCACGGGGTATGGACAGCATCTCCCAACCTGTGCTAAGGCCTCCCATGGCCTGAGCTAGCCCAGCACCAGGAAAACTCACTCCTCCCCCTGCTGCTAGAGCAAGAGAACACACAGGGCTGATGCTTTAACACCGAGACCATTTAGCACCTGGGTCAGTGGGAGCTTGTTTACAGTTTTCACAGTGGAGAGAAAGGAAGCACACTACTGAGGTTTTCCAAACCTGAGCCACTGATGGGCAGGAGCGCCAACTTCCCTGGTTCTACCTCTCCACCCGCCCCCCTAGCCTCATACGCCTCATAACAAAGATGTCCAACCCTTCCCGGAATCCTTCACTTGTCAGGACAAGCAGACAGTTAGATGTCATGAGTAGAAAGAGATGATGGGCTGAGTCTGAATGCCAGCTCTGCCAATCACGTAACCTTTGAACAAGTTGCTTCTGCTCCTTGAGCCTCAGTTTCACCTTCTGCAAAGTGGAGAGAACACCTATTTGGCAGAGTTGAATCAGGATGAAATGAGATGACACATTTGAAGTCTCCACGTGCATCTGACAATCAATAAGCAGAGGTGATTCCTAAGGAGACAAGGAGATGGAATCTGCCAGGAAGCTCCTGCTTGTTCAGTCTCCCCAGGGAGAATTTCCTAACCACGTGTGTCCGAATGCAAGGAATACATCCTGTTTTGGTTGGTTATCCTCTGTGAGTTCATTTTTTTTCTCCATTTCAATAAAAGAAGAAATATTGACCGTTTTAAAAGCAGTATCAAGTCTTTCAAAGGAAAAAGAGACATTTTGAATTATGAACAAAATTAGTTCTTGGTTTTGTATAATACTGCGTAATTAGAAATAGGCTAATTGTGCACTGTTACGGGAATGTTCATATTTAGTATTTTAAGTTGTGACTCAAAGCATAGGCTCTGGAGCTAGTGTGACCACAGACGAGCTATTTTAATCTCTCTGTGCCTATTTCTTCGATTGTAAATCACTATCTCGTAGGGTTGTTATGAGGTTTAAATAAGATACTGCAGGCAAAGCATTCAAAACAGTACCTGGCACATAGGTAAGCTCCCAGTAAATGGTATCTATCAGTTTGAAATACCTCTCTTAGTTTCCAAAACAATTCAGGCAGGTTATTCAAACTGCAGTAGAAGAAGGTTTAAACATATCGATAAAGCAATTTGAGTGAACTGAATTCTGAGATGGAATAGCAGGTAAGGGCTTAGGGGAAGTCTGAAAGCAGATATTCAGGCCATAAGCTCTCCGCAGTTGCTAACAGAAGATCATAAATTAAGCTCCGAATTATGTAGAAACCCAAGCAAAAAGAACACTACAAGAAGTTACAGGACTTGCGTTGTCCACAAGATAGAAGAACCTTACAGTGAAGAAAGACAATGCTGTTTACTGTACAGAAGTCTGAGAAATGAGGTAGGATGACATTGTGAACAAATTGGTACAATAATGGTATCAGCAAGGTTTCTGAAATAACTATTTCTTGGAGGGCCCTCCAATGCCAGACAAGGTATGATGAAAATGCATAGCAGTAAAAGTTAAATTAATCAATCTTCCTCTAGCTCAGTGAAATATCTCCTAGTCATTAAATGTGATAATTGTCCAACAAAACTGTACAGATTTAACTGAGAAAAGTCAAACAGATTTGCATGGACACCGATTCAGTGTGTGTAAACTATGAACATGTGTACAAATCCCCGAAGGAAATGCAGGAAGAACTGAAGAATTATGTTCAGAAGAAACTTTTTTTCTTCTTATTATAAGAAATACTTTTGTTGCAGAAAATGTGTTAAGTATAAAAGGGGTAGAAAGAAGCCCACAACCCTCATCATCTAGCAATATCTCTGATAACCTTTGATGTATTTCATTTCAGTTTCCTTTCTTCTTTTCTCTTTCCTTCTCCTTCCATCTTTACAGAATTGGGATCCCACTTTATTCAACTTTTCCCCCATTTTTTTCTATTTTTAATACTTTATGGGTGGCCTTGAACATCCATTCATATAGTTTTAATGGAGTTTCACAAGAGATCATTTCAAGTACAAAAAAGATGTCTCTGCTTCCTTGAGTTTTTATTAAGGGTAAAATTCCTACCTCTCTGATGTGGTAGCAATTATTTCTGAGCTTTACTTGCAGTGTGGGGGTGGATCTCAGAAACCAGGTCACTGTAGATCTGATGTCCTCTGGAGACGACGCTATTCCAGTTAAGAGAACAGCTCACCGAACCTTGAGGTCTACACCTGTTATCGAACTCAGCATCTGGAAATGAACCCTCTGAGTGGGATTCTGCTTGACTGACAAAATATTGCTCATAAATCATGCTCAGATGGCACCCTTGAAAGAACTTGCTCTGCATGGCAACTCAACATCTATGAGCATCCTTATGCCTTCCTGGTCTACCTTGGCAAGTTCAACATCCCTGGACCAGTTTCCTTTGAGGATGGAAAGAAGGATGCTATGATCTTATCAACACCCAGATTGTCAATTGATAATTATGTATTATATAATACATGTATATTATATACAATATTAAATATATATATACATATATATAAAATTTACCTCCGCAAAGAATCTCTATGGCATGCAGATTACTTCAAGCTGAAAACAATCAGGGCCCAAAAGACTCAAGAAGAAACTGTGACCTTCCTCCTAACTGCCTGAAAGAACTAGATTGAGGGCCTGTTCCCAGATTAGAGCTACCAGCAGAGAATACGGTGGGCTAAGTGTGGTGAGGAAAACTCTAGGCAGGGCCTAGAGATCAGAGTGTAGGACACTGTCTCTGCCTGGTCCAACAGGTGTTTATTTACCAAACATTTGCTCCCCATCTCCATATGAATTGCCTTCCTCCCCTCTGAAGTCCCAAACCACTACCCTCAACATCCTCTTTTGTCTTTAGCTGAAGATAGTATTTAAGGTGAGGGTTTGGCCATTTTGGAGAGTTACTCAGGTCTCTCTCACGTATACACGTTATTAAACTTCTGTTTGATTTTCTCTTGTTAATATGCCTCACGTCGGTTTAATTCTCAAACCGGCCATAAGAATCTAGAAGGGTAGAGGAACATTTCTTCCTCCCCAATAATATAATATGTAACTTCGGTCTCCATTTCTCCCTTGAGCTCTGACCTCATATATCCAGCTGCCTCCCTGGCATTGCCAAGTTGGGAAGCAAGCCCAACTCCTACAGTCAATGATTCTACAATGTAAGTTCTTAGTTAAATAGCGTGTTGGGTAATTAGTTAACCTTGTAGAGCCTTAGGTTCTTCATCGCTTAAAGTGCCCAGCGCATAGGAGTAATAGTACACAGCTCAAAGGAATAATAATACTCAGGTCATAGGAGTGATAGTACTCAGCTCTTAGGAGTGTTCTGAGGATTAAACGAGATTATGCATGTGAAGCGCCTGGAGCTGCATCTCACAGATGGTTAGGTTTCAATCAATGCAGAGATGAAATATGACGACGTTGTCCTGAAGGCACTGCCGACTTAACTCATCCAAACCTAAATGTGTGTTCCTCCACGCCTCTGCTCATTCTGAGCCCTTCCTCTTCTTGGTCCTGTCCATTCCTCACAGGACACCATCTCTCAATATTCAATGAATTAACCTCTCAAAACAGGGATTCCTCACCCCTACAGGCTTGGAGAAGCTGTGTCTTAGAACAGGGGTTCAGTGCTCACCTCTTCAATAAAGACAGTTCTGACACTTGCAAATAGATGTGACCACCCTCATCCTTTGATTTTTACAGACACATTATACAGTTTGGGCCTTGTAGAAAAATGCCTACTGGCAAAAGGCAACCCTCCTTTCCAATTCTTCTCCCAAACTACTCAATGTAAGTGAAGGCAAAAGATGCCCGTCTGTTTCCCAACATTGTTGGGCTGAAAATGAAATCAGACAGGGGACTGGGGGGCCTGATTCCGAAAATTAAAGCTTCTAAAGGAAACTGGGACTTTTCCATAGATTTATATACACATAATTGGACATGAAAACCAGTTAAAATAAAAAACATAAACCATCCCACTATGTCTTCAAATATTAGCCTCTTCAGAGTCGTAGGAATGTTGATTGTTTAATTGAAATCTGGCGTAAGTGCTATGCTTGCAGTTTGGCCTACTTGCCAAAACTGCTTGGAGAACATCAGCTTCTGATGACTGAGCATTTATAAATCTAAATCTGTCTCCACTCATTTCAGCTTCAGTTCCCTCTTCTAAAGCAGATGGTCCCAAAATTTGATTAGTGTGCATCAGAATCACCTGAAGCGCTTGTTACCGCATGCAGATTCCCAGGCCCCTGCCCCAGCGATTCTGGTTCTGTTGGCTCAGTGGGGCTCAAGAATGCACATCTTTATCAGCACCCCTACTGATTTAGACTCAGGCTACGCTTTGCGAAACGCTGGTGTAGAAACCTGGGGTCATGAAATGCCCGTCCGCCTTTGGTTAGGGAGAACCCCACATGTCAGAACAGACTTGTTCCTGGAAAACCTTACCTATCAATGTTTGTACAACAAACATTCGGTGCAAATCCTATTTTCTCACTGATTTACTTGATATTTTCTGGGATACTTTATCTCCCATTTATTACACATTTCAACAAACAATGATACTTAACAACTTAGTTTCAAGTGACACTTAACAACTCAGTTTCAAGTTTCTCTGTCCCTATGGTCTTAGGTGATTCTGCATCCCGAAGATAAGCTACATGTTTATATTGGCTGGCTTACTCTTTATATGCGTAATGTATTTACTGAACTCTTTTAGAATAGCAGTTCTCAAATTTTAGCTTGGATCAAAATCACCTGGAGCAGCAGCATGCTTGTCAAAATGCAAATTCACAGGCTCCATCATTAAAGAGAAGGTCTTGTGTTGGGTCCAGAAATTTGCGTTTTTACAAGTAACCATTTGATTCAGGTAGAGTTGGTCCACTGGCCAGGCTTGGAGACACCCAGCTTTGGAGAATTACTCTAAATCCTTTCTGCAAAGATGACAGCTGTTTATAATTGTGGTTTGTCTGGATTTTGGAAAGTTCTAAATAAGTGTTCGAGTGTTGACACAAGTAAAAGAATCTCAGAATTATTTCAGAGATTGGAGAATCCAGCCCTTTCACTTTTTAGATAGGGAAACTGAGGTTCAGAGAGGTGACATGACTTGTCTACGGCCACAGCTAGCTAATGATAGAGCCCAGACTCAAACCAAGCTGGGACCCTCATTCAACCACAATGCAAAATCCCTCTTGTGTCCCAGACTCTTCCAGGAAGTTACAACCCATAAAGAAGCTTCCCCATTTCACTGACCCTAGTGTATACGAACGTATATTCACTAAGCCACAGATATCACTGAGACTTGTGGGTGGTGGGGTAGGACCCAGTAGCTGAGCTACATGCTCTGGGGTTTTTAAGTCAAGCCTCACTGGATTTAAGGGTATTGGGGGTAGGAATATCCTGAAATTCAACAATTCAGAAACACATAGGGTACCTCCCTCTACCTTCCAGAGGGATAGAAACTTCTAGAGATGCTGTACATGGTGAAGGAAGGGAATAACTATTTTTTAAAGCTGGAGTTTATTACTATTATTACATGAGAAGTTTGTTTTATTATTCCTTAAACCCTCATGATATTTACTCTTGTGAAATTATTTCATAATACATTTCATATTTTAAAGTAATGTATTTCATAATGAAAAATTTTAAAAGCAAATGAGATGGGAGAGGGAAAAGGCAACTAAGTGTGGTATAGTAGACACTTGAAAGACAGAAGTCTCGGGATGATGAGCAGATACGATCAACACAAAGAGTTTGTCAGATCTTGGTGCAGTTCAATGGTGGCAGTTCTTAAATTTTGGTTCTCATAATCATTTGAGAAGTTGTATTCATCTCTCATACTCTACACCAAGAAAAATTCCGAATATTAAAAATGCCACCAAAATAGAAAACAGGAGAAAATTATTTTGTAACCTGAGTGAAAAGGATTTTTGAATTACGACTCAAACTCCAGAAGCCATAAAAAAGATTGATAGGTGTGACCACAAAAAACATAGATCTCTGTGGAAAAAAATATCTACAAGCTCAAAAGACAAACTAACAGCAGCAAAAAAACTGGGACAGGGCTTCCCTGGTGGCGCAGTGGTTGAGAGTCCGCCTGCCGATGCAGGGGACACGGGTTCGTGCCCCGGTCCGGGAGGATCCCACATGCCGCGGAGCTTCTGGGCCCGTGAGCCATGGCCGCTGAGCCTGCGCGTCCGGAGCCTGTGCTCCACAACGGGAGAGGCCACAACAGTGAGAGGCCCGCGTACCGCAAAAAAAAAAAAACAAAAAACTGGGACAAACATTTGTAATCACATCACAAATAAAGGGCTCATTTCTCTAATAGATAAATTAATAAGAAAAACCATCAAATCAACAGAAAAAAATAAGGCACACTTTCAAAAAAGGAACTGCAGAAGGCTTTTCATTACATTTGGTAAAAATCTACTGATAACAAGACAGTGCATATTAAAAAATATTTTGTCACGTTTTACCTATTAGCAAAATTTTAGAAGATTGATGATACACTGTGTTGGCAAAGGTTTTGGGGAGATACGTACCCTCATTCATTGATGGTAAAGGTGAATTTCCTTGGGAGGGAAATTTGTCAATGTCTGTCAAAATTACTATCACGTGTAGTCTTTGACCCAGCAGTCCGAGAAATTTATTTGACATTGGATGTGACGCATAGGGAAGGATATTCACTGCAGTATTGTTTGTAACAACAAAAAATGAGCTCCTAAATATCCATTAGTCGGAGACTGATTAAATGCCGTGTGATACACTCACACGATGAAAGGCTATAAATCTTTAAAAATTAACTCTGTAGCTATTTATGTTTTCTTTTGTGTTCTTCCTTATCTTTTTCTATCAAAATGCGGTACGCGGGCCTCTCACTGTTGCGGACCCTCCCGTTGCGGAGCACAAGCTCCGGACGCGCAAGCTCAGCGGCCATGGCCCACGGGCCCAGCCGCTCCTCGGCATGTGGGATCCTCCCGGACCGGGGCACGAACCCGCATCCCCTGCATCAGCAGGCAGACTCCCAACCACTGCACCACCAGGGAAGCCCCGCTATTTATGTTTTGATAGAGAAAGATCTGGAAGGACACAGAGGAAAGTAGTAAATGTGGTTACTATGGAGGGTACTAGGCGAATAAGGAACAGTGTGGAAGGAAGGCTCTTCACTGTTTATCTTTTTATATACTACTTTTTGATTTTTGAATCGTGTAAATGTACTATCTGTTCAAAATTTAATTTAAATAACTTAAATAATTCACTGAGGAACCTGTTAAACATGTAAGTGTTTTCCCCTGATATTAACTCCACTGAGACAGAATCTCTAGGAATGAGCAGGAATGTCCTCACCCCTAAGGGTGCATGTAGTTATTTCTTAGAAAGAAAAGACTCACACCCCTTTAGCTCTAGTTTCTGAGTTTAAAGTAATGTGTCATGCATCCCCCTCATGGGAGATTGAATATAGGGTAAACCCACCATCTGCCCAAGTTTGCTAAGATGGATGTTATAACTATTATATGGCTTCCCAAGAACAAACTGTGTAATTTATGGCCAGGGATGGTTTCTATTTCTCTACTCCTTTTTGTTTGCATTGTTTAAAAAAAGTGAAAAAGAAAGAAAACAACCCATTTTGTGCTCTGGGTGGCAGATGGATGAGGAGGGAAACAGCCAGCCTTCAAGCATTTTTTCTAACCATTGTCATCACATTTATGCTCATGGTTTGTCCAAAGCAACAGTATATATGATGAAAAGACCACAGTGAAAACAAACAAAAACCCATACCCATGGCTAAGCTGCAAAGTCATCAAAAATTTGTCTTTTCTGGTATCTACTAAAATTGAACATACCACATTCTATAGCTCAGCAATTTCCACTCTTAGGTATATAACAAGAAAAATGTACTCACTTGTACAACAAAAGACATGTAGGAGAAAGCCCTTAGGAGCTTTACTCATAATAGCCCCACATGGGACACTACCCTAACATTCATCAAGATTAGAAAAGATGTGTGCATTTTGGTATATCCCCACAGTGAAATTCTACACAGCAATGAGAATGAAAGAACTGGAATGACACACAGTGATCTCACTAACAGAATGATGAGTCAAATAAAGACAAACAAAAAAGAAAACATACGGTATGATTTTATTATATGTTAGAATACCAGGGCAAAAGAATCTACTGCTTTAGAAGCGAGGATGATCTACAAAGATAGTAACTGGAAGAGGGAGGGGTGTGTGTGTGTGTGTGTGTGTGTGTGTGTGTGTGTGTGTGTGTGTG